>NW_006921632.1:15317523-15334781 GCF_000298275.1 Orycteropus afer afer | reverse complement strand
ATCCAAATTGGTAAGGAAGAAGTCAAACTATCCCTATTTGCTGATGATATGATCCTATACATAGAAAACCCAAGAGACTCAGCAAAAAAACTACTGGAATTAATAGATTTAGCATAGTGACAGAATGCAAGATCAATATCCAAAAATCAGTTGGATTCCTCTACACCAGCAAAGAGACTGCTTGAAGGAAATTAAGGAATTAAATACCATTTACAATAGCTACCAAAAAAGTAAAATATTTGGGAATAAATCTTACCAGGGACATAAGAGACCTATATAAAGAAAACTACAAAACACTACTTCAAGAAACCATAAGAGATTTACATAAATGGAAGAACATACTATGCTTGTGGATAGGAAGATTGAACATTGTGAAAATGTCAGTACTACCCAAAGCAATCTATACATTTAATACAATCCCAATCCAGATCCCATCAACATTCGTTAAGGGTATGGAAAAAACAGTTACTACTTTTATATGGAAAGGAAAGGGATCTCAGATAAGTAAAGCACTCTTGATGAAGAAGAACAAAGTAGGAGCTCTCATACTCCTGGATCTCAAAACCTACTACACAGCTACAGTAGTCAAACAGCTTGGTATTGGTACAGCAACAGACACATAGACCAGTGGAATAGAATTGAGAACCCAGAAATAGATCCATTGACCTGTGGTCAGCTGATTTTTTGACAAAAGGCCAAAATCCATTAAATGGGGAAGAAAATGTCTGTTTAACAAATGGTGCTGACAAAACTGAATGTCCATCGCAGAACAATGAAACAAGATCCATACCTTACACATACACAAAAACTAACTCCAGATGAATCAAAGACTTAAATGTGAAACCTAAAGCTATAAAGTTTCTCAAGGAAAAACTAGGGGCAAATTTAGGGGAAGGTTGGGCAATTTACTTCCATGGTGATACCACCTCAGAAACCCAAGGAGGGGTCGCTATGAGTCAGATCCAACTCAATGGCAGTGAGTATTGTTTGGTTTTTAATATATGCCCAGAACAGGTAAGGGGAGAGGCCAGGAAGTGGGAGCTGGTGGATGGGTGGAACAAGTAAGGGGAAGGCCAGGAAGTGAGCAGAGCAGTTTGGAACAACTAAGAAAGATAAACTTGTCTGTCAGTTTATTATACTGTGGTGGCTTGCATGTTGCTCTGAGCCTGGAGGCTATGCCACCAGTGTTTCAAATGCCAGCAGGGTTACCCATGGTGGACAGTTCTCAACAGAGCTTGCAAACCAAGACAGACTTGGAACAAGGAAGAGGCCATCCACTTCTCAAAGAATGGGCCAGTGAAAACCTTATGAATAGCAGTGAATCACTGTCTAATATATTACGGGAAAACTTTATGACTAGCCCTGAAACATTGTCCATATGGTGCTGGAGGATGAGCCCCTCAGATCAGAAGGCATTCAAAATATGACTGGGAAAGAGCTGCCTCCTCAGAGTAGAGCTGACTTTAATGATGTGGATAGAGCAGAGCTTTCAGGACCTCCGTTTGCTGATGTGGCATGAATCAAAATGAGAAAAAAACAGCTGCAAACATCCGTTAATAATCAGAACATGGAATGTATGAAGTATGAATCTAGGAAAATTTGAAGTTGTCAAAAATGAAATGGAATGCATAAAGATTGATATCCTAGGCATTAGTAAGCTGAGATGGACGGGTTTGTCCATTTTGATCAGACAGCCACATGATATACTGGTTGATATGCTGGGAATAACAAATTGAAGAATGGTGTGGCATTCATCATCACAAAGCATGTTTCCAGATCTATCCTGAAGTACAACACTGTAAATGATATCCATATGCCTACAAGGAAGAACAGTTAATTCTACTATTATTCAAATTTACATATCAACACCAAAGCAAAAGATGAAGAAACTTCTGCAGTCTGAAATTAACTGAACATAAAATCAAGATATGCTGATTATCCCTTGTGATTGGAATGCAAAAGTTGGAAACAAAGAAGAATCAGCAGTAGTTGGAAAATTTGGCCTTGGCAATAGAAATACTGGAGATCACATGATAGAATTTTGCAAGACCAATGACTTATCCAGTGCAAATACCATTTTTCAACAATACAAATGATGGCTATACAAGTGGACTTTGACAGATGGAGTACACAGGAATCATATTGTCTGCATCTGTGGCAAGAGGTGATGGAAAAGCTCAATATCTTCAGTCAAAACAAGGCCAGGATCTGATTGTGGAACAGACCATCAACTGCTCATATGCAAGTTCAACTTGAAGTTAAAGACAATTAAAACAAGTCCCCAAGAGCCAAAATATGATCTTGATTATATCCTTCCTGAAGTTAGAGACCATCTAAAGAATAGATTTGATGCATAGAACACCAATGACTGAAAACCAGAGGAATTGTGGGATGACATCAAGAACATCATCCATGAAGAAAGCAAGAGGTCATTAAAAAGACAAGGAAGGAAGAAAAGACCAAAATGGATGTCAGAAGAGACTCTGAAACTTGCCCTTGAATGGACAGTAGCTAAAGCAAATGGAAGAAATGACAAGATAAGAGAGATGAACAGAAGATTTCAAAGAGCAGCTCGAAAAGACAAAGCCAGTGGTTATAATGAAATGTGCAAAGGCCTGGATTTAGAAAACAAAAAGGAAGAACACACACATCATTTCTCAAGCTGAAAGAGCTGAAGAAAAAATTTAAGCCTAGAGTTGCAATATTGAAAGATTGTATGGGCAGTATATTTAATGGTGCAGAAAACATCAAAAGAAGATGGAAGCAATACAGAGTCACTGTACCAAAAAGAATTTGTTGATGTTTATCCATTTCAGGAGGTGGCATATGATCAAGAACCAATGGTATTTAAGAAAGAAGTCAAAGCTGCACTGAAGGAACTGGCGAAGAACAAGACTCCAGGAATTGACATAGTACCCATGAGATATTTCAACAAACAGATGCCATGCTGGAGGGACTCACTCAGCTATGCCAAGAGATTTGGAAAACAGCTACCTGGTCAATTGACTGGAAGAGATCCATATTTGTACCCATTCCAAAGAAAGGTGACCCCACAGACTGTAGAGATTATCAAACAATATCATTAATATCACACTCAAGCAAAATCTTACTGAAGAGGATTCAAAAACGGTTGTAGCAGTGTATTGACAGAGAACTTCCAGAAATGCAAGCTGGATTCAGAAGAGGACTTGGAACGAGGGATATCATTGCAGATGAGATGTACTGAAACAATGGCTTCAATAATGAGCTCAAACCTAGCAACTATTGTGAGGATGGTGCAGGACTGGGCAACCGTTCATTCTTTTGTACATAGAGTCACTATGAATTGAAACCAAAGCAATGGCACCTAACAACAAGAATAACAAGAGTGGACTACCTTACACAATGTGGGTGGACTGCAATCCACCCACATTGTGTAAGACCAAAAGGACATTTTTTTAGGGTGTGTTCTGCCTCCAGACTGCACATAAATTTTTGGCAGAGCTCCCTCATTCTTTGATCTCCCCAATATCTGACCTATGCATTTCAGGACACAAGACTGCAGAAATCTCTAGGCTGATCTATAGATTTTGGACTTGACAGTCCCTACAATTGTGAGCTCTGGTAGCATAGTGGCTAAGGCACTTGACTGCTAACCAGAAGGCTGGCGGTTCAAACCCACCAGCCACTCCTCGGAAGGAAGGTTGGGCATTCCTACTTCCGTAGTGATACTGCCTCGGAAACCCAAGGAGGGGTCGCTATGAGTCGGGGCCGACTCGATGGCAAACAACAACAACAACAACAATTGTGTGAGCCAGTTCCTTAAAACTCTCTCTCTCTTTTCCTATCTGTCTTCCTATCTGTTGAGTCCTGGTGGCACAAATTGTTAAGCACTCAACTGCTAACTGAAGGGTTGATGGTTTGAACTCATCCAACAGCTCGTGGGAGAAAGACTGTGCAAGTTGCTCCTGTAAAGATTACAACCAAGAAAGCCCTATGGGGCAATTCTACTTTGTCACATGGGTCACCGTGAGTCAGAATCAACTCAATGGCACCTGATAACTATCTGTCTATCTACCTAAAAATCACTGGCTCTTTTTCTCTAGGGAACTCTGACAAAGAGACAAAACCTTTTTAAAATTAATGGTGTGGGGACTAAAAATTGTAGATGTGCAAAATACATTAATACTAAAATTAGTTTATCATGGTTTTAGCCTGTGACCTGGAATTATTCACTTAAAGCTCTGAGACTCAGTTTCTTTGTCTCTAAAACAGAGATTATAACACCTGTCATTACCTCATGGGGAGCTCTGGTGGTGGTGGATAAGGCACTTGACTGCTAATTGGAAGATTGGCACTTCAAACCCACCAGTCACCCCATGGAGGGAAGATGGGGTGATCTACTTCTGTAAAGATTTACACCCTTGGAAAGCCAATGGGGGTTGCTGTGAGTAAGAAATGACTAGGAAGCAATGAGTTATTTTTGTTTTGTTTTGTTTTTACCTCAAGGAGTTATTATGAGTGCAGATCTAAGAGATAAGGTATGTGAATATGTTTTGGAATAGAAATTAGAATTTTTTTTTCTGAATATATTATTGAGAAAAATGTAATGAGAGTACTTTGAATTTATTTATTTCAAAAGTCATACATTAATTGTATTTATTCCTTGAGATTTTTTTCCCTTGCTAATCTCTTATTCTGAGAGACTGATGTCTGGACAGAATATTAAAATAATAATAATAGCAACGTGGGATCAGATTTATGTTTGTCTCCCAGACATATTTACTGATTGTTAATTCCACTTTCTATTATGCTTTTAAGAAAACATGGGGGATCATTTTCTCTGACTTTTGAGAGGGTATCTTCCTATGCCTATGTCAAGCAGTATTGCTTATTATGATTCTTTGCACAGATTCTTTGGGCTGCTTGCTTAGTTTTGTTTGTTATTGTTGTTATGTGCCATCAAGTCAGCCCCGACTCATAGCAACCCTTCCTTGGGTTTCCAAGGCATTATCACAACGGAATTAGATTGCCCCATCTTCCTTCCAAGGAGTGGCTGGTGGGTTTGAACCGCCAGCCTTCTAGTTAGCAGTCAAGTCCTTTAGGCACTATGCTACCAGAGCTTTAGGGTGAGTTAATCGCATGCTAATGGAATGATATTTAAACTTCATTTCAGAAACCTAAAAAAAAACTCACTGCCATCAAATTGAATCCAACTCAGCAACCCCTCCTTGGGTTTCTGAGGCGATATCTCTATGAAAGTAGATTGCCCAGTCTTCCTCCCCAAGAGTGGCTAGTGGGTTTGAACTGCCAGCCTTCTGGTTAACAGTCAAATGCCTTAGGCACTATGCCACCAGAGCTCCTTCAAAAGCCTAATTCTAAGAATTAAAGTAAACAGTCTGGAATTCCTCCAATGCATTTTTTTTTTCTCCCTCAGTTTTCTTGCATCGTATTTATAGCTGGCTTCCTTTTTATACTCCACACTTAACTTTTTCTTCTTTTTAAAGACATTAGATGATCATGGAAGGACTTCCTTTTATTCTTAGAAGTACAATTCTTTTAAACACATTTCCTGTATAATATGAGAATCAATAATTTGTCACAGAAAGCTATTTGACAAAAGTCCTAGTGAAGCTGAGAAATTTGCTGCGGACACTTGAAGAATCTCTGGTTATCGGCAATTTAAGCAAATTGTCCATTCTTTTGAAATTTAACTTTAATGAATCATACCATAGTGGTTGATGTAATGGTGATTTCAGTATTCAGTTGCTCAAAATTTTATTTTAATTAGCTATTTATTGTCTTATAAAAAAAATCAGACTAATAGGCCAATAGTAAAATCTGTAAGATTTTACTTAGTTGTCTGTGTTGTATGTCTTTAAAAAAAAAAAAAAAAGACAAGAATTTATTTTTCTGTAATAAAAGGATAATTACAAACAAAATTGTGAGATTAATAAAGGCAGTCTTCAGTGAAGCTCTAATTCTTGTAATGAACCTCAGCTCCTCCTTGTGGTGTCTACTTCATTTCATCCAGAGAAGCCGACTCATAGGCCAACATTTCTGAGTTTGAATCCTGGTTCTATGCCAATCAGTTGAAGAAGCTAATGACTTACTTCTGTAAAATAGAATTAATAACAAAGCCTACTTTTATAGTTGTTATTAGGATTAAGTGCTTTGATAAACGCAAAATACTTAGAAACAGTGTCATTATTATGGTGTTAGTATTATAGCTTTCAAGCCCAGGCAACTACATCATCCCCTTCATGGAGTTCAAGCAGGGCCTTTTCCCCAGTGGTACCAAGTCTGCATTCTCCTGAGTTACAATTTACTTCCCCTCTCTTTCACTCTGTTGATAGGCAGTGACTAACATGATAATTTGATTGACCTGGAATGATAATGACCAATGGAACACCAATTTGGAAAGAAGCCAACCTAGAGGAACCTGGGTTCAAATCCCATGTTACCACTATGTGCCGTATGATTTGTTACTTAACCTCCTTCAGCTATGATTTCTTCATCTGAAAAATTAATGTAACAGAGGGTTGTTGTGAGGAATAAAGGACACTGGTGGTCCAGTGGTTGATTGTTAACCAAAAGGTCAGCAATTTGAACCCTCCAGCCACTCGGTGGGAGAAAGATGTGGCAGTCGGCTTCTGTAGATTACAGCCTCGGAAACCCTATGGAGCAGTTCTACTCTGTCCTATAGGGTCACTGTAAGTCAGAATTGATTCCGTGACAATGAGTTTGGTTTTTGGATGTGAGGAATAAATGAGACTACATATGGGTTCCTTAATTCAGACTGCAACAGGGAGAGATTCCATCACAGAAGCTGAACCACTGTGAGGGGGATAACATATTTATCATATAGACTAGACCTTGTGCTAGTGTGGTAGATGGTCAGTCAGTCTAAATGTTTTATTCCTGTGACTGGAGCTGTGCCTAAAAGGCAGCAGGGCTAGCAGCCAGTAAGAGAAGATGGAAAAGAAATAGGGAAAGCTGGAATCCACGGGCCACACTGGACTCTACTTCTGTGTTTCACTGGAACATGTACCCATCTCTTGCTACCTCTAAGCCTCCACCTTTGAAGATGCTAGTGAACTGCTGATACACTGACCCTTTGCCTCGAGCCATCTGTGACACTGGTGGAGAATCCAGAGAAGCTGAATGAGTAGATCTGGCAGGAGCTCCAGGAGCTGCAGACCCGGCTGCTGGTACATGCCATCGGGGTGAGCCTGGCAATCCAGGACACCCTGAGTTAGCTGCATCAGCACCTGGCCCTACATGACCAGCCAAACATAAATATGGCTGATGCTTTGTTTCTACCTTCCAAATCTTGTGGAAATTATGCTCATGGCCTATCTACTCCAAAACCATGCAGGGAAGAGAATTCGCAAAACATAGGTCCAGCTGAGGTCATTTAACACAGTACAAAGCCACTATTGTTGTTGCTGTTATGTGCCGTCAAGTCGGACCTGACTCATAATGACCCCTTTTTGGGTTTCCAAGGCGGGAGCATTATGGAAGTAGATTGCCCAACCTTCCTTTCAAGGAGTGGCTGGTGGGTTTGAACTGCCAGCCTTCTGGTTAGCATTCAAATGCCTTAGAAACTTTGCTACTAGAGCTCCCTATGCAAGTGTCATGGTGTTGAAACCTATATACTCCATCTTAGATATTTCAGAAATTAGAGCTTCTTCATGTTCTGTAATAGACCTGTTTTTGCTTCCAAGCCCCCACCCTACATTGGGGAAAGAAGAAAGGATATAAGCTTTTTAACTAAAAGGATTAACCTTTGGTTTAAAATATCTTTTTTGGGGAAGGGGTAGGAGGCCAAAAGCAGCCTCTTTCAAATAAATGTTTAGTGTTTAAGAGTTTCTTCACTAACCCATCCCACTCAGAACTATTCCCTTCACCCCTTTTGCTAGCTAAAATGGCATCTTTGTATGTGGTTGCATTTATAAAATTATGTGATGATAGATAGACCTCAAGTTCACAGTTCCTTGCCCATGGAATGCCCTAGCAGTGTCTCCCTCTGAAATCTGAGTCTGTGGAAATTTGTAGCCAAATTTTAGCACAGTAAGGGTCTGGTACTATGACCAAACCATCTTGGTTTTCCCACGAGTATCACAGTTTAAACACTGAAACTCCTATGTTGTAGAAACTGCCTCAGTTCCAGGCAAACCTGACCAGTTGGTCACCGTAGAGCCTAGCCTAATCCTTCTCCTTTGCTGAGTTTGCCATACCCCAGTTCTTTTTAGTGCTTCAATACCCTGAATTTTACCTTCTTGGTACACATAAACCCAGGTTTGGGCTGAGGGCCCTAAGTCTCTGATTTCCCTCCTCCACAACAACCACTATTACCTCTCTAAAACACAGATGCTGTGGAGTCCATTCCAAATCATGGCAACCCCAGGTGTACCTAGGTAAAACTTTGCTCTATAGGGTTTTCAATGTCTAATTGTTTGGATGTTGATCACCCAATCTTTCTTTTGAGGCACCTCTGTGTGAACTCAAACATCCAACCTTTTGGTTAGCAGCCAAGTGCTAACTGTACCACTCAGGGACTCCATACTTCCCTACTTATCTCATTTTCTGTAACCCTCCAGGAGCACTTGACAACTTCTCAATTATTTCCCACTGCACAGAAGCAGAATTAGGTAGATAAGCTGTTCCAAGGGGGCTTGACTATGTCCCTGCTCTCTGAGAAGGGTGGTGAAGAACTTATTTTTCGTACAATGTTCACAATGGATTTGGCCCTAGAAGGGGAGAAGGAAGGATAAAGAAAAGGTCTATATGGGAAAAGATACAATTAAGTGTCTAACCACCTTAACTTTTCTCCTTTCTTCTCTGGAAACATCAAGTGGGCCCGGTGTTTGTGGCATAGCCTGGGGCATGCAGTAAATCCCTGTGGTCCAAATCCATCAGGGTTGCTCCTGATAAGAGTAAAGGGAGTTGTGAGAATTTAAAAAGGCTCTTTTCTCTGCCCACAAATCCTGACTTTTAAAAATATTGCCTTCCTATGGACATAGGAAATTAAGCTCTGGATCGCTGTTCCAGATAGGCTCTGCTTTCTCTTTCCCCCGGATGGCAAATCTCATGGTGGAAGTCAGATTTAGACAGGAATGAAAAATTACTCAGTATTTTCACTATTGTAACACTGCACTGTACCTTTGTCAAAAATCATGTGACCACATATGTATAGATTGATGAGATTCTTTTTTATTGTGCAGTCTAAATGAAACTATGGGAAACAATTAAACTTATTAAAGTGATTCTTATATCCCCTAAAGAAGATAATGTTTTCTCCCAGCAGGGAATGGAAAATCCAATGTCTCACTAATGGACATATAGATTCCAGACAGATAGAAATTTGTGTACTTGTGCAGACAGACACACACACATACACACTCACACAGTTATCTAGACCTTTATACTCTCTCAATCATAAACAAACAGTACTCTCTTTGCTTTCTTATTTGGCTTAATGAAGTTAAGCTTTTGTTTATTATTTGAATTTCTTGTTTGTAAATGCCCTTTGATTATTTTTCTGTTGGTATATTAATGTTTTTCTTAAAGATTTATAACTTGTATGTTTATAACTTGCTTTGCTTTTATTTTTTATTTTATTACTAATATATAGAAGTTTTAAGTATTGAACCTATTGAAAATGTCCTCTATCTTTAGATTGATTTCCAGATTTTAAAAATACGTATTTAATACATGTGGAGCTTATCTGGACAAATAGAGATAGGTCAGAATTGAACTGTATTTTGTTCCAAATACTTAGATGATTGCCCTAACACTATTTATTGAGGAATCCACTTCTTCCCCAATTTCTGTCCCAGAAAATGAAAGTAAGTAATTTCAGAAGCCTTGGGTCAGGGTGAAAACCAATTCTCTTCCTTGCCAATTGCCCTTATTGGAATCTTCCAGTGTCTGCCTTGAATCTAGAAATCTTAGGGTACCTCCACAGCCAAGAGGGAGGTTCTGTGTGTATGTTTTCTGTCTTTTCCTCTCAGCTTCTCTTAATGTTATATATATATATATATATATACATATATATATATATATATAATTTAGTTATACTAACTCAAAGTAGAAAAAATAACTTAGGGAAATATTATTCATATCATCTTTGTGCACCAATAAAAGCATGCAGACATGAATATATTTAACCTTTTTATTATTTAGAAGTTCTCTCTATGAAAAATTGAAAGATTGATAAATAGCTATATAGACGCTCTTGTTATAGCAAATGTTCAGCCAACTTAGTAAAAAGATAAAGCCAGGTGGAGAGGTAATTTACTTTTCCTACTTATTCTTGTATATGGATTAAATCAATCAATTTAATATCTAAATGTCTCTGTAGTTATCATAAGGACCTACTAAAAGTAAAAATAATTAAAGCAGTTATTTTCAGAAAACATAGTTTGGTGATACTCAGATATGCAAATGGAGTCAGAGCTACTACGAAAAGATTAGAAGAGAACCTATTGAAAAGATATAGATGAAATAAGGCCTGCTTGTAACTGATTTTCTTTCCCTTCCCATCTTTCATTTATTTTGTATTTCTATTCCTTTTTTCTTCCTTTTGTTTTTATTGGGCTATAGCAAAAGGGAGTTGAATCACTCCTAATCCTCAGTTCATAGTACACCATTATCATTAGTCTATAAAGTCACTTTCTTGCTTTATTTTATTTGCTTTTATTTATAGTCCTCTCTCCCATTTCCTTTATTTCACAGTTACCTATTCTAATGCATTTAATATGTGTCCTTGGGTATGTGTAGCCTTGAAAAATGTGCATTGTTATTTTTTTAACATTCCTGTTTTTAATTTATGAAAGTGGTATTCTGCTATAGATATGCTTCTTGTTATTTTACACTCAACATTGTGGTTTAGACTCAGTTTTGTGCTATACGTGTTTGTAGTTCGTTGCTGTTGACCACTGCATAGCCTGTAGGCTATTTCTACCACAGGCTTTTCTCTTCTCTTCTCTTAGAGATGAAACTCAGCTTGCCCATGTTTTCTTGATCCCCAAACACAGCTGCCTCAAATCTAGCAATATCTTCCTTCATCACCCATACAAAAATCTTCTAGGTAAGGGTTGCCAGATCATAAAAGTGCAAGTTCTTAATGTCATTAAGTGCTGCCAGATTGTTCTCCAGGTTTGCTGGCTTGCATTTCTAAAGTATTTTAGCAACATAAACACAAGGTTGAAAATTTTATTTTGTGCCAATATTCAGGGGCAGGTTGAATTTATCTATAAATTACTTGTAGATATTTATACTCTCTCAATCAATAAACTTTGTTAATTTCTTGACAAATAGTATTCTCTTCTTCCTTATTTAGCATGACTTTATGAAATGACTTCTTCCTGTGAAATAAGAAGTCATTTCAGAACTGTGAGAAAAGGCAAAAAGAAATCTAATGCTTAAGTTACTCCTACATACAACTCTCTTTTTAGATTATTTTTGAGAAATGGTGCATACCATGAGTATTTAGTTTTATTCATATTTATTGATGTGGGCCAGATTTCAGAGAAATAGTTTCAATTAAATTATATTCCATATCATATGAATAAAAGATTAAATGTTGTATAATACGATTAATAGAATAACAAAAACTTTTATGATTTGTGTATACATTTTACATTTGAAAATGCCCTAAAAAGGAAATAATGAGAACTCCCATTTCTTAAATATTTACTATGTGTCAGGGAAATAAGCACTATTTTATTATTCTTCACACAATTCCTATGTACTAGTCATTACTCAGGGGAGCCCTGGTGGTACAATGGTTAAGCATTCAACTGCTAACAGCAACAACAATCACTTTTCAGGAGTGACTGGATGCTGCAAATGGATAATAACTGGACTACTAACCAAAAGGTTGACAGTTCAAGTCTTCGCAGAGGTATCTCAGCAGACAGAACTGGCAGTGTGCTCCTGAAATGTCACAGCCTTGGAAACTCTATGGAGCAGTTCCACTGTGCCCACATGTGGTTGCCATGAATTGAAATCAACTTAACAACAGGGAGTCCTTGTTGTCTTCATTTCACAGGTAAAAAAAAAAAAAAAATCAAAATTCTAAAAGGTTAATTGATTTCTTATACAGTTGCCCAGCCAGTATATAGTGGAACTAGAATTCAGTTAATGGACTACATTAACTACAAAGCCTAGGTCTTTCACCATGGACTTAAAAATGTGTGTGTGTGTGTGTGTGTGCGCATGCGCGCACGTGTTTGTAGAGTATATCCTAAAAGATAGTAAAGCTTAGTAGTTAAGAAAAGAATTTCTGAAGCCACATGTCTAAATGTAAATACCAGCTATGCCACTTAATATTTCCAAAACCTTGAAAAAGTGTCAAACTTTCTATGCCTCAGTTTTCTTGTCTGTGAAAAAAAGTTATTATTGATAATAATGCCTACCTCCAGCTTTAAAAACCATATAGGGCAGTTCTACCCTGTCCTATAGTGTTGCTGTGAGTCAGAATTGACTCAATTCACACAAAAACAAGAGACTTCTTTTTACATTTAAATGATTAAAATTCATTTAAAGCTTAGGATCCTTTCTGGGACAGAGTCAAAAACCAAACCAAACCTACTGCTGATGAGTCGATTTCGACTCATAGCGACCCTTATTGGGGGGGTCACTTTACGTCCATAAATCCTTATGGAAGTAGATTCCCCAGTCTTGCTTCCATGGAGTAGCTGGTGGGTTTGAATCAGCAACCTTCTGGTTAACAGTCACATGCCTTTAGGCACTGTGCTACTAAAGCACCTTAGTAGCAGTCAGTTAACTATTGTATATTTTCTTCCCAAAGAAAACAACACTCTTCTTCCTCAAAGTCCTATTTGTTAAGGGGAAGATGACCTCATTCCCAGATGCAGGTGTAGGTCCTGGTTAGTTTGAGTCAACCATAATTCAATGTCCCTTGCTGGTAATTGGCTCTGGATAGCTCTAATGTGCAATTATGACCAATGAGGACTCAAGGAGATTTTTACTGGGGTGTTAATGGAGAAGCTCTTTGCTTACTTCTCTGGGGAGTTCTATCTCCCTGATCACTAAACACGTATGAGAAAGCACAAAACCATGATAGTTATATTGGCACTTGTTCTTCAGCCATGAGAGGAATCAATCTTAGAAGCCAGCCAAGTTGAAGCAATAAAAGAGAAGGAACCTGGGTCACTGAAGACATCTTTGAGACACTAGATGAACCAAAAATGAAGTCTGCTGTGTCCAATCTATTCTTTATACCAATGTGTGTTGAATTTTTGTTACAGATGATTGCTCCCATATATGCATATATAACTTTAATTTTTTTTTTACAATTCTGTTTGATGAAGTTGTGTAGCAAGGATATTCATACACTGCTGTCCATGTGTAATTTGAAACAATATTTCTAGAGTGAAATTATGAGGGCAAGTATTTATATAATGCTTGTTATGCTTCAAGATTCTGTGTTACATTTATTAACTCACACAATTCACATAGCAATGCACTGATGTAGGTGTAATTATTTTCATTTTACAGATGATAAGAAACTAAGTAAGGAAAAACTTAACTAAATTGGCAAAGACCACTCAACGAGTTGATAAAGCTGAGGTATGAATCCAGGCACCTGGCTTCAGAGTTTATACTGACTCTCATTTTAGTGATATGTATCAAAGTTTAAAAAGAAAAGCACTATTGACCTAAACTCCATTCAGTGGAATTTATCCCAACTCTACATCTGATATAAAAATTAAGATATAAAATAATGTTAGTTGCAATATTGTTTATAATATGTGAAAATGAAAATCAAACAAAATCCACTAATAATAGATTGAATTTTATGAAGATGATGTATCCATATAAAAGACTGTTGTTGTTATTAGGTGCTGTTGAGTCATTTCCAACTCATAGAGACTTTATGTACAACAGAACAAAACACTGCCCGGTCCTATCTATGCCAGCCCTACAATTCTTGCTATACCTGAGCCCATCATTGCAGCCACTGTGTCAATCCATCTCATTGAGAGCCATCCCCTTTTTCATTGACCCTCCACTTTACCAAGCATGATATCCTTCTCCAGAGAATGGTCCCTTCTGACAACATGACCAAAGTAGATGAGATGAAGTCTGGCCACTCTCACTTCCAAGGAGCGTTCTGGCTGCACTTCTTTCAGGACAGACCTGTTAGTTCTTTCAGCAGTCGATGGTTCTTTCTGTATTTTTTGCCAGAACCACAGCTCAAAAGCATCAACTCTTCTTTGGCCTTCCTTATTCATTGTCCAGCTCTCACATGCATATGAGGCAATTGAAAATACCACGGCTTGGGAGAGACGCACCTTAGTCTTCAAGGAGATATCTTTGCTTTTCAGCACTTGGAAGAGGTCTTTTGCAGCAGATATGAAAGACTAGAAGGAAAAAATTTTAAAAATATGTTTCTGGTTTTATTTAACTTGGAAAGATAATGATTTTATATTGTGAGTTGACAAAACGTGAGCTAGAAAATTGCATAGATCATCTGATCTTTTTTGTAAAAAAAATAATATTGTATGGTAAGATCATAAACATTGAATAAAATTTCTGTAAAGTGAGACAAATGTCAGTGGTTGTTATTTTTGAATGGTGAATTATTTTAAACAACTGTTGTTGTTGTTAGTTGCCATGGAGTGGATCCTGACTCATAGCCAGCCCATGTGTGCTGAGCAGAAGTCCTCCATAGGGTTTCAAGATTGTGACCATTTGGAAACAAATCACCTGACTTGTCTTTCAAATTTGATGGCTTAGAGCCTCATCAAACTTTCAGCGAGTAGTAGAGTGTTTAACCATTTGTGTCACCCAAGGAAAACAAGCACACATTACTTCATAATCAGACAAAACATAATGGAGACATTTCATGTTAAAAATAGGAAAAAAAGGAAAGAAAAAAAAGAAGAGAAAATTAGTCAGTTGGGAAAAAAGTTTGTCTTCTGTGAGAATAAATGTTGTGGCTACTAAATCCAATGAGGATTGCTGAGAAATTTTTCAAAGAAAACGAGACACATCTTGTATAAGTTCTTAGGTGAATTGTACATTTTAATGACATTTATTTAAGAACAATATTCTTAGCGTAATATTTTTTCTGACAAGAAGAAATTCATATCATTTAAATAATTAAAAAAGAATACTTTAAATATCTAATTAATAACAAAACTATTTTTCTATAGTCACTGCTATATATCAAATGCAAAAAACAAAAAGCTCTATTAAATTTGTATTGCGTAATGACTAATGGGTCTTTAGTTTGTTCTTCCCTGATACCATAGGAGGAGCTCTGATTTTAAAGGAGTCTTTTTAAAGTTTCAAATTGAGTGGGAGGTAGAAACTAAAGATCAAAGCAGTTAGATTTAAGATTCATGTCTGCTGTGAATTTTAACTATATGACAGTTATTAGCTTTCAAAAAGTCTACTTTAGAAATTGTTCACATTATGACAAATCAGTATACAATTTGAATTTAAGTACTTTCTATTAATGTAAACATGCAGAGATCAGCAAAAAAATTACTGAAGCAAAAGAATTACAGAAAATTTTTTCTACAGAAAAATAGAGAAATTACATTAAACTAAAATAAGATATTTTTTAATGATTAAAAATTATAAATAGTAAATTATAAGAAAATTTTCCAGAACATTCCATCATTAGGCCTTCTTTTTGGTATTGGTTTTTATATTTTGTTGAGTGGGTTCTGATACACAGTGACTTCATGCACAACAGAATGAAATATTGTCCACTCCACCATCTTTGCAATCGTGGCTGTCTTTGAGTCAGTTGTTGCAACCACTGTGTCTATCCACCTCATGGAGGGTCTTCCTCTTTTTCACTGACCCTCACTTATCAAGCATGATGTCCTTCTCCAGGCACTGGTCACTCCTGATAACATGTCCAAGGTAAATGAGAGGAAGTCTCACCATCCTAGCCTCAAAGAAGCATTCTGGCTGTACTTCTTTCAAGATAGATTTGTTTGTTCTTTGGGCAGTTCATGGTATATTTAACATTCTTTGCCAACACCATAATTCAAATGCACCTATTTTTCTTCAGTCATCCTAATTCATTGTTCAATTTTCACATGCAAATAAGACATCCAACTTTCACATGCATGCGATTGTTGTTGTTAGGTGCTGTCAAGTTGTCTCCGACTCAGTGACCTCGTGTACAGCAGAACGAAACACTGTGAATCCTGTGCCAGCCCCACAATCCTTGCTATACCTCAGCCCATCATTTCAGCCACTGTGTCAATCCATCTTGATGAGGGCCTTCCCCTTTTCCATTGTCCCTCCACTTTGCCAAGCATGATATCCTTCTCCAGGGATTGGTCCCAACATGACCAAAGTAGGTGAGATGAAGTCTGGTCATTCTCGCTCCCAAGGAGCATTCTGGCTGCACTTCTTCTAGGACATATTTGTTAGCAGTCCATGGTACTGTCAGCATTCTTCGCCAGCACCACAACTCAAAAGCATTGACTCTTCTTCGGTCTTCCTTCTTCATTGTCCAGCTCTCACATGCATATGAGGTGATTGAAAATACCATGGTTTGTGTCAAGCACACCTTAGTCTTTAAGGAAAAGTCTTTGCTCTTCAGCACTTGAAGGAGGTCCTATGCAGCAGATTTGCCCAATGATATATGACATCTGATATCTTGACTGATGCTTCCATTGATATTGATTGTAGAACCAAGTAATATGAAGTCTTTGACAACTTCAAACTTCTCTCCATTTATCATGATGCTGTTTCTTGGTCCCATTGTGAGGATTTTTTGTTTTCTTTATATTAAGGTGTAATCCATACTGCAGACTGTATTCTTCAATCTTCATCATAAGTGTCTCAAGTCTTCCTTACTTTCAGCAAGAAAAATGTTGTCATCTGCATCATGCAGGTTGTTAATGACTTTTCCTCCAATCCTGATGCCACATTCTTCTTCACATAGTCCAGTTTCTTGGATTATTTGTTCAGCATATAGATTGAATAAGTATGGTGAAAGGACACAATTCTGATGCACTCCTTTCTTGATTTTAAACCATGCAATGTTCCCTTGTTCTGTTTGAATGACAGCCTCCTGGTCTATGTACAAGTTCCTAATGAGCACAATGAAGTGTTCTGGAATTCCCATTCTTCTCAAAGTTATCTATAGTTTGTTATGATCCACACAATCGAATGCTTTTGGATAGTAAATAAAACTCAAGTAAACATCTTTCTGGTATTCTTTGCTTTCAGCCAAGATCCATCTGACATCAGCAATGATATCCCTCTTTCCACCT
>NW_006921632.1:15315237-15316303 GCF_000298275.1 Orycteropus afer afer | reverse complement strand
TGATGATGAATGCCACACCATTCCTCTTCAATTTGTCATTCCTGGCATAGTAGATCATAGGTTGTCTGATTCAAAATGGCCAAAACAGTCCATTTCAGCTCACTGGATTCAGGATATCAATCTTGATGCATTCCATTTCACTTTTGCAACTTCCAATTTTCTTAGATTCATTCTTCGTACGTTCCATGTTCTGATTATCAATGGATGTTTTCAGCTGTTTTTTCTCATAATGAGTCTTGCCACTTCTGTAAATGAAAGCCCAAAAAGCTCTACTTTATCCATATCATTAAGGTCATCTCTACTTTGATGACGCAGCTCTTCCCCAGTCATATTTTGAGTGCCTTCTGACCTGAGAGGCTCATCTTTCGGCACAGTGTCAGACAATATTTCAAGGCTATTCATAAAATTTTCCAGTAATATATCAGAGTGTTTTACTACAATTCATAAGGTTTTCCCTGGCCAATTATTTGAGAAGAGATGGCCTCTTCCTTCTTCTGAGTCTGTCTCAGTCTGGAAGCTCCGCCAAAACTGGTCCACCATGGGCATCCCTACTAGTACAGCCCCATCCTTACAGCAACATGCAAGCCATCACAGTACGACAAACCAACAGACAAGTTCATCTCCTTTAGCTATTCCAACTGTTCTGCTCACTTCCTGGGCTTCTCCCTACCTGTTCCTGCCGGCCCTGTCTGCTGCTGCTCCCTGTCGCCTTGAGGGCTGTCCCCTGCCTGCCTGTTCCAGCCACCAGCCCTGTTGATGAATGTGAAGTGATTAAAAATACCTTGGCTATGGTGAGGCATACCTTAAGCTTCAAAGTGACATCTTTGCTTTTTAATACTTTATAGAGGTCTTTTGGAGCAGATTTGCCCAGTGCAATATAGTGCTAGATTTTTTTGACTGCTGCTTCCATGGGCATTGACTGTGGATCCAAGTAAAATGAAATCCTTGACAACTTCAATCTTTTCTTCATTTATCATGATGTTTCTTATGGGACAAGTTGTGAGGAGTTTTGGTTTTTTGTTGATGTGGAATCCATACTGAAGACTGTAGTCTTTAATCTTCACCA
>NW_006921632.1:15310302-15311626 GCF_000298275.1 Orycteropus afer afer | reverse complement strand
GTCATAAAGTTGGACGTGCACAGCAGCACTCCATCATTAAATGGAAGTGGTATATCAGAGATCAGGCTTGAGCAGGACCTGAAGGCACAAGTAAGTTGCATGAGGAAGTGGCCCAAATGCTTGTGGGCTCCACCCCAGTCACATTACTTTCCCTGTTCCACTCTGCATCTATGACTTCATGGGGAGTTCCTTATGTTCAGTTGACTGAGGAAGAGAAAACTCATGCCTGGTTTACAGATGGTTCTGTGCAATATTGCAGCCCCTTTCTGGGACTTCCTTAAAGGACAGTGGTAAAGGGAAATCATCCCAATGGGCAGAACTTTGAGCCGTGCATATGGCTGTTCCATTTGCATCGAGTAAGAAATGGCCAGATGTGCAATTATATACAGATTCATGGGCTGTGGCTAATGGCTTAGCTGCATGGTCTGGGACTTGGAAGGAGCATGATTGGAAGATTGGTGATAAGAATGTATGGGGAGAAGTATGTGGATAGATCTCTCTGAATGGGCCAAAGGAGTAAAAGTATTTTATCTCATGTGAGTGCCCACCAAAAGGTGACCTCGGCAGAGGAGGATTTTAACAATCAGGTGGATAAGATGACACGTTCAGTGGAAACCAGCCATTCTTTTTCCCCAGCTACTCCTGTCATTGCTCAATGAGATCATGAACAAAGTGGCCATGGTGGCAGGGTTGGAGGTTATGCATGGGCTCAGCAACATGGACTCCTGCTTACCAAGGCTGATTTGGCTACTGCCACTGCTGAGTGCCCAATCTGCCAACAGCAGAGACCAACACTGAGTCCGCTATATGGAACCATTCCTTGGGGTGATCAGCCAGCAACCTGGTGACAGGTTGATTACATTGGACCACTTCCATCACGGAAAGGACAATGTTTTGTTTTTACTGAAATAGATATTTACTCTGGATATGGATTTGGCTTCCCTGCATGCAATGCTTCTGTTAAAACTACCATCCATGAATTTACAGAATGCCTTATCCACTATCATGGTATCCCACACAGCATTGCTTCGGATCAAGGGACTCATTTCACAGCAAATGAAGTGCAGCAATGGGCTTATGTTCATGGAGTTCACTGGTCTTACCACATTCCCCATTATCCTGAACAGCTGGCTTGCTAGAATGATGGAATGGCCTCTTAAAAACACAAATACAGTGCCATCTAGGTGGCAATACCTTGAAGGGTTGGGGCAATGTTCTCCAGAAGGGTGTATATGCTCTAAACCAGCATCTAATATATGGTTCTGTTTCTCCAATAGCCAGGATTCATGGGTCCAGGAACCAAGGGGTGGAAACAGGAGTGGTA
>NW_006921632.1:15304877-15308887 GCF_000298275.1 Orycteropus afer afer | reverse complement strand
TATACTATCAATTCCTTGAGCCTTGTTTTTTCACCAATGCCTTCAGTGCAGCTTGAACTTCTTCCTTTAGTAAGATTGGTTATTGATCATACGCTACCTCCTGAGATGTATGAATGTCAACAAATTCTTTTTGGTACACTGACTGCGTATTCCTTCTATCTTCTTTTTTCTTCCTTTCTTTCTTTTTTTTTAAATTGTGCTTTGGGTGCAAATTAACAAAGCAAATTTGTTTTATATTCAACGGTTCATACACATTTGATTTCATGGCCCATTACCATCCCCAACCATAAAAAACTCTCCTTGCCTCCCCTCCCTGTGACTACCCCCTCCCTATGTCCTTCTTAAGTATACATTCCTGTCTGTCCAGCTTTCCCCTCTATCTGAATGTTGTCCCTCTGGTGTCTCCTGGCTGATTGATCTAAGGGGTGCATCTCCCTAGAGTAAATGGGTGCATCACCCTAGGGAAGATGTTCTGCATGTAGGTCTTTCTGCTATTGGGCTGAGAGCCAATCAATGGAAGTGAGTCCATTTCCAGTCCTGAAGGGTAACCTGGGGCCATAGCCTCTGGGGTTCCACCAGTCTCTATCCCACCAGTAATTCTGGTCATTTTTGTGTTTTTGAATTTTGTTCCACATTTTTCCTCCCATTCTATCCAGGATCTCCAGTTTCAATCACTTTCTGAGCAGCTGGCATTGGTAGCCAGGCACCATCTTTTGATGCTTCCTGCCTCATTGAATTTTTTGCTCATAGAGTCTTTCAGTACTTTAACTCAAGCACTGAATTTTTTCTTCAGTTCATTCAGCTTGAGAAATGCTGAGTGTGTTCTTTTCTTTTGGTTTCTAACTCAAGGTCTTGGCACATTTTATTATAATACTTTCCTTTATCTTCTTGAGCCACCTTTGAAATTTTCTATTCAGCTATTTTAATTAATTTCTTCCTCTCATTTTATCTACTCTGTGCTCAAGAGTAAGTTTCAGAGTCTCTTCTGACAGCCATGTGGGCCTTTTATTTTTTCTGTCTTTTTACTGATCTTTTGCATTCTTCATGTATGGTGTCTTTGATGTCATCCCAAAACTTGTCTGGTTTGGTCATTAGTGTTCAGTGTTCCAAATCTATTCTTGAGATGGTCTCTGAATCCAAGGTCATACTTTGGATCTCATGAACATGTTTTAATTTGCTTCAGCTTCAACTTGAATTTGCATATGTGGAATTGATGGTTCATTCCATAGTCAGTACCTAGTCCTGTTCTGACTGATTAGATTGAGCTTTCCCATCTTCTCTTTCTGTGTATGTAGTCAATTTGATTTCTTTGCATTCCATTCTGTGAGGTCCATGTGTATAGACACCATTTATGTTGTTGAAAAAGGTATTTGCAACGAATAATTTGTTGGTCTTACAAAATTCTAATATGTCATCTCCAGTTTGCATTTCTGGAAGATCCCTGTCAATATAGTGCTGCAACCATTTTTGAATTATCTTCAGCAAACTTTTACTTGCATGTGATATTAATGATATTGTTCAATAATTTCCACATTCTTTTGGATTACCTTTCTTTGTAATGGGTACAAATATGTATCTCTTCCAGTTAGTTGGACATATAGCTGTCTTCCAAATTTCTTGGGATAGGTGAGTAAGTGCCTCCAGCACAGCATCCATTTGTTGAAACATCTCAATGGGTATTCTATCCATTCCTGGAGCCCTGTTTTCCTTCAGTGCCACATTGACTTCTTTCAATACCATTAGTTCTTGATCATATGCCATCTCCTGAATAGGATGAACATCAAGCAATTCTTTTTGGTACAGTGACTCTGTGTATTCCTTCCACCTTCTTTTAATGTTTCCTGCATCATTTAATATTTTGCCCATTAACCTTTAAATATTATAAGTTGAGGCTTGAATTTTTTTCTTCAATTCTTTCAGCTTGACAAAGGCCCAGCATGCCCTTTTCATTTTTCTAACTGCAGGTCTTTGCACATTTCATTATAATAGTTGGCTTATCTACTCCAGCTGCTCTTTTTTTTTTTTTTAATGGTGATTTGGGTGAAAGTTTACAGAACAAATTTGTTTTCTATACGGCATTTTATATACATTTTGTCTCATGACATTGACTGCAATTCCCCACAAGGTAACAGCTCTCTACCCACTTCCTCCTCATAGTTACCACTTCCCTGTGTCCTTCCCTCTCATGCACTCTTACCCCCTGAGCTGTCTCCCTGCGCAAACACTGCCTTTCTGTTCCCCCATGATTCATCCAAATTTTTGGGTGAAAGTTTACATCAGGTAGATACACTACTTGAATTGATGATACCAAGTAGTGTATCTACCTGATGTTTTTTCATCCCATATGCCTGTCTATTGTTTGTCTGGAAGCTGCAGGAGTGAGTTCAATTCCAGACCTAAAGGATAGCAAGGAGCCATAGTCTCAGGGGTCTCACCAAGCTCTATCATCAGACCAGCAAACCTGGTCTTTTTTTTTTTTATATAATTTTGAGTTTTGTTCCACATTGTTCTCCTACTTTATCAGGACCTCCTATACAGATCCTGCTCTGTGTGGTTGACAGTGGTAGTTGGGCACAATCTAGTTCTGCTGGTCTCCTAGGCTGAGGACTGCATGATGTACCAGTCCCTTGGACTAACTGTTTCCATGTGTCTTTGGTTTTCTTCACTCTTCTTTGCTCTAGATACAGAGAGTCCCATTGTTGCATCTAGATGGTCGCTTGCAAGATTTTAAGATCAAAGTTGCTACTTAACAAATTTAGATGTGGAAAAATGTTTTTGTATGGTATGCTGCTATGCCAGTTGAGCTTGATGCCTCTTGGGACCATGGTCCTGAGCCCACAGGTCCAACTGCTCACTCCTACTCTTAGTAGCTGACTGTGGCCAAGAAGCCATCATAAGCTTGCCCCTTGTCAGCTGAGCTGCTCTTTGAAATCTTCTATTCAGCTCTTTTATCTTGTCATTTCTTCCATTTTCTTTAGATACTCTCTGTTTAAGAGCAAGTTTCAGAGTCTCTTGTGACATCCAATTTGGGCTTTTCTTCCTTTCCTGTCTTTTTTAATGACTTTTTGCGTTCTTCATGTATGATGTTCTTGATATTAACTCATAATTTGTCTGGTTTTCAATCAGTAGTTTTCAGTGCATGAAATCTATTTTTCACATGGTCTCTAAATTTAGGTGGGATATAATTAAGATCATATTTTGGCTCTCATGGACTTGTTTTGTCTTCAATTTCAACTTGAACTTGCATATGAGCAGTTGATGGTCCATTCCACAATCAGCTCCTGGCCTTGTTTTGACTGAAGATATTGAGATTCTCTATTGCTTCTTTCCACAGATGGAGTTGATCTGATTCCTGTGTATTCCATCTGGCGAGGTTCATATGTACAGCTGCCATTTATGTTGTTGAACAAAGGTATTGGCAATGAGTAAGTTGTTGGTCTTGCAAAATTCTATCATGTGATTGCTGGTGTCATTTCTTCACCAGAGCCTTATTTTCTTACTGCTGGTGATTCTTCTTTGTTTCCAAAGTTTACTTTCCAGTCACCAGTAATAACACATCTTAATTGCATGTTCAGTTAATTTCAGACTGCAGAAGTTGGTAAAAATCTTCAATTTCCTCATCTTTGGCTTTAGTGGTTGGTGCATAAGTTTGAATAATAGTAGTATTAACTGGTCTTCCTTGTAGGCATACAGATATTATCCTATCACTGACAACACTGTACTTCAAGATAGATCTTGAAACATTCTTTGTGATGATGAATGTTGTTCTATTTCTCTTTAGTTTGTCATTTCTGGCATAGGAGATCATACGGTTTTCTGTTTCAAAATGGCCAAAATCAGTCCATTTTAGCTCACTAATGCCTAGGATTAGTAAAACCCAGTCATTAGTGCTCAGACGGCTCCCTTGCTACCATTCCGAGAGGGACTGGGTCTCCGGAAGCAAGGTAAGCACGGGCGGGCTGGTGCTTACTGATCTGCACTGAACACTTTCCCTTGTTACCCTCCCGAGA
>NW_006921632.1:15300737-15301226 GCF_000298275.1 Orycteropus afer afer | reverse complement strand
TACATTCCATGTTCCAATTATTAGTGGATGTTTGCAGCTGTTTCTTCTCATTTTGATTCATGCCACATCAGCAAATGGAGGTCCTGAAAGCTTTACTCCACATCATTAAGATTGACTCTATTTTGAGACTGAGGGGCTCATCATCTGCCTATATATCAGGCACTGTTTCAGGGGTATTCATAAAGTTTTCCAGTAATATATCAGAGAGTGTTTCACTGCTATTTTTTTTTAAGAATACTTTTATTGTGGTGAAAACATACAGAACAAGACATTCACCAACATAACAAATTCCACATTTACATTTCAGGGATATTGATGAATTTTTCATGTTGTGTCACCATTATTGCTATCCTTTTCCAAAATATTCCGCCACCATTAGCATAAACCCAATGCCTCCCAAACAAATGCTTCCTCCTTCTCCCTCCCTCCTACCCCTGGTAACCACTAATAATGTTTGGTATATATATATATATATTTATCTTTTTTTTT
>NW_006921632.1:15292373-15300187 GCF_000298275.1 Orycteropus afer afer | reverse complement strand
CTTCTGTGATTGACTTATTTCACTCAGCATAATGTCCTCCAAGTTCATCCATGTTATGCAGTGTTTTGAAGATTCTACATTATTCTTTAGGGTTGCATAGTATTCCACTGTGTGTATGTACCACAGTTTGTTTATCCATTCCCTCAGTTGATTGGCATTTAGGTTATTTCCATTTCTATTGTGAATAGTGCTGTGATGAGAATGGGTGTACGTATTCATGCCCTGCCTCTCACTTCTTTAGGATATTATATAATGCCCTTTGTTATATCTTATGGTCATTTTTGTCTTAAAGTCTATTTTATCAGAAACTAATATAGCCACTCCTGCCTTTTTTTGGTTACCATTTGCTTGGTATATCTTTATCCAACCTTTGATTTTTAGTCTATTTTTGTCTTTGTGTCTAAGGTGTCTCTTGTAGATAGCATATTGATGGGTCATGTTTTTTTATCCAGTTTGCAACTCTCCATCTCTTGAGTGGTGCATTTAATCCATTTACATTCAGAGTAATTATTAACAAGTGTGAATTTATTGTGTCATTGTTGTGTGTTTTTTCATGGTGTTGCTGGTTTTTTTGTTCCATATAATTTTCTGTGCTGAGTTCTTCTTGCTTATGAATGATATTATCATCTCCTTTGTTGCCATTGTTTTAATATCTGCTAAATATTTGTGTTTGTCCTTTTTTTTTTTTTTATTTTTATGTGAAGGTTTACTGTTTTTCTTTGAGGTTACTTTGTGATTTATACTTTTTTTCCAATTTAAAACAGCCTGTTCTATCTCAATCGGAAGCTCTGGTGGCATAATGCCTAAGGCATTTGACTGCTAACCAGAAGTCTGGCTGTTCAAACCCACCAGCTATTCCCCAAAAGGAAGTTTGGGCAATCTACTTCTGTAGTGATACCACCTCAGAAACCCAAGGAGGGGTTGCTATAAGTTGGATCCTACTCCACAGCAGTGAGTTTGGTTTTGAGTTTGGTTCTATCTTACAACTGTCTTGACTTCTATTCCATTTAGAAGTTCTGTAACTACACTGTGAGCTCTAGTGGTGTACTGCCTAAGGCATTTGACTGCTAACCAGAAGACTGGCAGTTCAAACCCAACAGTCATTCCTCAGAAAGAAGATTGGACAATCTATTTCCTTAGCGATACCGCCTTGGAAACCCAAGGAGGGGTCACTATGAGTCAGTAACTACACTGTTTATTCTTTTGTTTGTTTGTTTGTAGTTGTCCTCATTTACTAATTGATGTCTCTGGTTCCCTGTTTACAGTCTTGCAAGCTTATTTTACTTTGGATACTTCTATAACTGGGTTGGTTTCTATGTTATGTCATCATGTGTGTTACTCACTGGTTGTTGTTTGCTGTTGTTGGTTCTCTGTCTGAAGGACTCTCTTTAGCAGCTCCTATAAGGTTGGTCTGGTTTTAACAAATTCACTTAATTTCTGCTTATCGTGGAAATCTAATTTTCCCTCATATTTGATGGAAAATTTTTCTGGGTATATAAGTCTCTGTTGGAAATAATTTTCTTTCAGGGTTTTTTAATATATCATCCCATTGCCTTCTCTCCTGCATGGTTTCTTCTGAGAAATCAGAGCTTAGTCTTTTTGGTTGCCCTTTGTAAGTAACTTTTCATTTTTCCTATGCTACTTTCTGGATTCTTTCTTTGTTTTTGGTTTTAGTGAGTTTGATGATGATATGTCTTGGTGATTTTCTTTTGGGGTCTATCCTGTTTGGGGTTCATTGAACTTCTTGAATGGATACATTCTTGTCCTTCATGATTTAAGGAAATTCTCTTCCAACAAGTTTTCAACAATTTTCTGTGTGGTTTTATTTGTCTCTTCCTGTTCTGTACTTCTGATTACGTGTAAGTTATTTCTCTTGATGGTATCCCACAGAAATCTTTCTCACTAATTCTGTCTTCCATTGATTCAATTCTATTTCTTTGTCTGTTCAATGTGTTATCTAATTTTGTATAATTTGTAAATTTTTTTTTCAATTTGTTCTTGTGTTGTTTTCCTAAATTTTTCAAGAGTTTTATCTGTGTTTTCCTTAATTTTGTCAGTGTTTTCCTTGATCTGTCTCTCAATTCATTGAAGGTTCCCAAATATAATTCTTTTGAATTTCTTATCAGAGAGTTCCAATGCTGCTTCCTCTTCAGGGATGTTTTCTAGGTTTGTACCCTGGCCCCTTGTTTCTACCACTTTATCTTGCTTCTTTGTGTGGACTGTCATGATCTGTTCTCTGAGACAACCATATGTGGTTGTATGCTGGTGTGATTTGCCCAAGAATTTTTTTCTCCTTTTATATTGTTTTGATATATCCGTGTGAGCAGTGTACCATGCTCTTCTGTTCACAAGTTGTTAGCCCTTAGGCACTCACCACCTGTCTTCTGGTGGGTGTGATATGAGAGTGTATGCACAGATTTCTGTTAGCTGTTCATAAGGAGCAATTGAGGGTGCATTGTACTGGTACTGGCCACCATCCATTGTTGGTCAGTTGGTGCAAAAGCAAGTGGTGGCCCTTATTCAGTGGGTGAGGCTGCAGGAAGTGCACATATGGTTGGGTTGTAATGGAACAATTGCTTTCTCTTTTCCAGTCATCAGCCTCCAGTGCAGCTGCCCATGCTGACCTCAGCAAGCAGAGCCTATTTTTATGTCACTGTCCAGGTAAGAACACCACTTGCATATATTTAAAATGGTAGTAGCATAGTGCCTAAGGCACTTGACTGCTCACCAGAAGGCTGGCGGTTCAAACCCACCAGCCACTCCTCGGAAGGAAGGTTGGGCAATCCTACTTCCGTAGTGATACTGCCTCGGAAACCCAAGGAGGGGTCGCTATGAGTCAGGGCTGACTCGACGGCAAACAACAACAACAACAACAACATATCCATTGCCTGCAAATATTCAAAATGGCTGTGCCCTCAGGACAGCCACTGGCAGTCAGAGTTCTGTTTTTCTCTTTCTTTGTTGTTTTTCTTTCTGGTTGTCAGGCACCAGGGCAATCCTTGCCCATGTAGACCTTAGTGAACAAAGCCTGTTCTTAGGCTGCTACCAGGAAATATTCAAAATGGCTGTGCCCTCAGGACAGCCAGCACTCTGCAGCTCCGTTTGTCTCCTTACTCACTATTTTCATTCATGTTCTTCTACTAGTTGGTATTTAATCCACTTCTTTATCCTTCCCTTCAAAACTCAGGGTTCAAGATCATCTTCTGTATCAGTTTCAATTGCTTTCTCATTGCTTTGTTGCAGAGGGTCTGTGTAGCTTGTCTGTGTTTTCTGCCATCTTGCCACTGTAACCCTATTTCACTGCTATACATAAGGTTTCCACTGGTCAATTCTTTGAGAAGTGAATGACTCCTTCCTTCTTCTGAGTTTGTCTTAGTCTGGAAGCTCTACTGAAACCTGTTCCTATGGGTGACTCTGTTGTTACCACAGTACAATAAACTGACAGACAATATATACATGGCCCTAGAATGTCCTTCATAGATAAAGGAAAACAAAAAAGTGGTGGTTTTTAAATAATGGAATTCAAATAGATAAAATTGTAGATTCCAATCATATTTCAGGCTTGATTGTACAACTTTATTATAAAAGAAACTACAGTAGACATCTAAAAGGCAAGCCATTACAGTGTAGTGTTAAAGACTGAGAGTTCCTTAGCAAGGCAAACCTTGTTTCTGCCACTTTTTATTTGGGTAAACTTGGACAAGATGTGGTGGTAATAATAATGCCTATTCAGAATGGTCACTGGGAGAACTGAATGAGATCATGCATGTGAAGACTATATAGTTCTGTGCCTTTCACATAGTAAGAGTTATTACATATTAGTGTGGCTATTTTTGTTATTGTCCCTCTTTGTTAGTGACTGTGGCTCAAAGATATAACAAAAAAATCTGATGTATTTAAATGCAGAATTTAATATATTTTCTTCTACAAACTCTCACAATAGTCCTTTCTTAAATAGGACAATGATATTACCCTAAGTAATGTGATTCTCAGTGAGTTTAGAAAATTAGCTGTAATTGAATTGAATGATGCCACAATATTTAATATAATGCCTCATTTAAACTTGATTTTCTTTAAATCCCTTATTCCACTTTGCCAGATTATTCATCCCCAGAGAGACTAAACAATTACTCTAAATCATTTATACTATTTTGGCATATATATTAGCTCTGCTCATATCACTTTATTCTCATAAAAAAATGGCATTTTGTACTGTCATGATGCACCTTCTAACTCTTTAATTTGCCAAAGAGTAAAAAAGTACAATCAGAGCAAATGACTCTTAATGGATAATATGTCAACAGACAAGTATTGTAAGGATTGATATCCCTCTAAGTTTCTTGAGTTTAGCAGATTCAGTATTAATCTAGAAAGGAGCTCTACTAGCACAGCGTTTAAGTATTTGGCTCCTAACCAAAAGGCTGACTGATGGTTCAAGCCCAATAGCCACTCCATAGGAGAAAGATGTAGTAGTCTGCTTCCGTGAAGATGTTCAGTCTTGCAAACCCTTTGGAACAGTTCCACTGTGTCCTAGAGGGGGGCTATGTGTCAGAATTGACTAAGGGTAGTAGATTTGGGTTTGTTTGTTTGTTTCCCTCCTGTTTTGTTTTAGAAGGATACTGGGTAGAGGAAAGTAAAGGATCAGGGGAATGTGGAAGGAAGGAAGGAAGGAATAAGGGAAATTAGGAGAAATTTCAACTGACTAGGAGCCCTGGTGGCACAGTGATTAAATGCTCAGCTGCTAACAGAAAGGATGGGAGTTTGAACTCACCAGCCACTCCATGGGAGAAAGATGTGGCAGTATGCTTCCATAAGGATTTACTATCTTGGAAATCCTATAGAACAGTTGTATTCTGTTCTATAAGGTCATTATGAGTCAGAATTTACTCCACAAAAATGGGATTGGATTTTTATTTTGGTATTAATCTCAGAGTGAAAAAAAACAAAAACCTGTTGCTGTAGAGTCCATTCTGACACATAGTGACCCTATAGAACAGAGCAGAACTGTCTCATAAAGTTTCCAATGTTGTAAATCTTTGTGGAAGCAGGAAGCTGACTCCCTCACCTTTTACCTGCAGAGCTAACCATTGCACCACCAGGGCTCTTTCAAAGAGTAAAACACATATCTCAAATGTATCTCTTGTCTGGCATAAGAGTTATTAGCATAATCTGGTAATAATAGCTGCCTTATTTTTAATGAGATTTCAAGTAATTCAACTTCAAGGCATTTTTTTTTTTATTTTTATTGTGATTTGGGTGAAAGTGTACAGAGAAAAGTGTGCTTTCCATATAGCAGCTCACATACACTTTGTCTCATGACATTGACTGCAATTTCCCACAATGCAACAGTTCCCCTCCCACTTTCTCCCCATAGTTACCTCTTCCTTGTGTCCTTCCCTCCATGCACTCTTGCCCCCTGAGCTGTCTCCCTGTGCATACACAGCCCTTCTATTCTCCCATGATTGTTCTTTCCAAGGAGTATATCTACCTTCTGAACAGCTAAGGGAGACAAACTTGTATGTCAGTTTTTCCTACTGTGGTGGCATGTTGCTGTGAGGCTTGAGGCTGTGCCACTGTTGTTACAAACCCAGCAGGATTGCACATGGTGCACAGGTTTCAACAGCTTACAGACTGAGAGAGAGTAGGAAGGAGAAGGAGGCCATTCACTTCTAAAAGAATTGGCCAGAATAGCAGAGAAACACTGTCTGATGCATTACTGTGCAACTCTATGAATAGCCTGGAAATATTGTCTGATACAGTGGAGGACAATTAGTCACTTAGGTCAGAAGGTTCTCAAAATAGGACCAGGAAAGAGCTGGATCATCAGAGCAGAACCAGCCTTAATGGTATGGATAAGGTAAAACTTTTGAGACTTTCATTTGCTGACATGACATGCCTCAAATTGAGGAGAAACAGCTGCAAATATCCATTAATAATTGGAACATGGAATGTACGAAGCATGAATCTAGGAAAACTGGCAGTTGTCAAAAATGAAATCGAACACATAAAGATTTATATCCTAGGCATTAGTGAGCTGAAATGGACTGGTTTTGGCCATTTTGAATCAGACCACCATGGTCTACTATGCTGAGAATAACAATTTGAAGAGGAATGGTGTGGCATTCATCATCACAAAGGATGTTTTGAGATCTGTCCTGAACTACAATGCTGTCAGTGATAGGATAATATCCATACGCCTACAAGGAAGACCAGTTAATATGACTATTGTTCAAATTTTTGCACCAACTACCAAAGCCATAGATGAGGAAGTTGAAGATTTTTATCAGCTTCTTCAGTCTGAAATTGACCAAACATGCAATCAGGACATGTTAATAACATTATTTAATAGAATACAAAAGTTAGAAACAAGGATGAATCACTGGTAGTTGGAAAACTTAGCCTTGGTGACAGAAATGATGCTGGAAATTGCATGATAGAATTTTGCAAGACCAATGAATTATTCATTGCAAATACCTTTTTTCAACAACACAAATGGTGGCTATACAGGTGGACTTCATCAGATGGAATACACAGGAATCAGATTGACTACATCTGTGGCAAGAGGCGGTGGAAAAGCTCAGTATCTTCAGCCAAAACAAGGCCAGGAGCTGACTGTGGAACAGACCATCAACTGCTCATATGCAAGTTCAACTTGAAGTGAAAGACAGTTAAAACAAGTCCATGAGAGCCAAAATATGATCTTGAATATATCCATCCTGAATTTAGAGACCATGTAAAGAATAGATTTGATGCATTGAACACCAACAACTGAAAACCCGAGGAACTGTAAGATGACATCAAGAACATTATCCATGAATAAAGCAAGAGATCACTAAAAAGACAAGAAAAGAAGAAAAGACCAAAATGGATGACAGAAGAGACTCTGAAACTTGTCCTTGAGCAGAGAGAAGCTAAAGCAAATGGAAGGAAGATCAAAGAGCTGAACAGAAGATTTCAAAGAGCAGCTCGAGCAGACAAAGTCAATTACTATAATGAAATATGCAAAGACTTGGAGTTAGAAAACCAAAAGGAAGAACATGCTCAGCATGTCTCAAGCTGAAGGAACTGAGGAAAAAATTTAAGCCTCGAGTTGCAATATTGAAAGATTCTATGGGCAAAATATTGAATGATGCAGGAAACATCGAAAGAAGATGGAAGGAATACAAAGTCACTGTAGCAAAAAGAACTGGTAGATATTCATCCATTTCAGAAGGTGCCACATAATCAAGAACCAATGATACTGAAGGAAGAAGTCGAAGCTGCACTGAAGGTATTGGTGAAGAACAAGCCTCCGGGAATTGACAGAATATCCACTGAGATACTTCAACAAACAGATGCCCCATTGGAGGCACTCACTTGGTTATAACAAGAGATTTGGAAAAGAGTTATCTGGCCAACTGACTAGAAGAGATCCATATTTGTGCCCATTCCAAAGAGAGGTGATCCTACAGAATGTGGAAATTATCAAACAGTATCATTAATATCACATGCAAGTAATATCTTACTGAAGATAATTCAAAAACAGTTGCAGCAGCAGTATATTGACAGAGAACTTCCAGAGTTGCAAGCTGGATTCAGAAGAGGATGTGGAACAAGGGATATCATAGCTGCTGTCAGATGGATCTTGATTCAAAGCAAATACCAGAAAGATGTTTACTTGTGTTTAATTGACTATGCAAAGGCATTTGATTGTGTAGATCATAACAAATTGTGGATAACATTGAAGAGAATGAGAATTCCCAAACACTTGATTGTGCTCATTAGGAATATGTATATTGACCAGGAGGCTTTTGTTCAAACAGAACAAAGGGACA
>NW_006921632.1:15282366-15290420 GCF_000298275.1 Orycteropus afer afer | reverse complement strand
CAAATCAATACTCATCTCCACCTATCTGACAGTGTTCCCTCCACTACACTTCCACCCTAGGTAACCAACAAAGAAAATTTCCTTCCATATACAAACCTTTCCTTGACTTTTTACAATAATGGATTAATACAATATTTGTCCTTCTGTGATTTACTTATTTCACTCAGCATAATGTCCTCCAAGTTCATCCATGTTATGCAGTGTTTTGTAGATTCTATGTTATTCTTTAGGGTTGCATAGTATTCCACTGTGTGTATGTACCATAGTTTGGTGATCCAGTCTTCTGTTGATGGATTTCTTTATTTCCTTTTCAGCAATCTCTCTGTTGGTGTAGAAGAATCCAACTGATTTTGGATGTTAATCTTGTATCCTGGCACTATGCTAAATCTCTCAATTAGTTCCAGTGGTTTCTTTGCTGAGTCTCTTGGGTTTTCTATGTATAGGATCATATCATCAGTAAATGGGGATAGTTTTACTTCTTCCTTACCAATATGGATGCCTTTGATTTCCCTCTCTTGCTTTATGCCCTGGCTAGGACTTTCAGTACAATGTTGAATAGAAGTGGTGATAGAGGCATCCTTGTCTGGTTCCTTTTCGTAAGGGGAATGGTTTCAGTCTCACTCCATTGAGAATAATTTTGGCTGTTGTTTTTGCATATACTCCCATTATATATATGTTGAGGAATGTCCCTTCTATTCCTGTTTTGCTAAGAGTTTTGATCAGGAATGGATATTGGATTTTATGAAATGTCTTCTCTACATCGATTGATAAGATAATGTTGTTGTTTTCCTTTGTTTTATTTATGTGATGGATGTCGTTGATTTTTTTTTTCTAATGTTTAATCATCCTTTCATACCTGGTATGAGTCCCACTTGGTCATAATGCTTTATTTATTTATTTTTTTATATGTTCTTGGAGTCTATTGGTTAGGATTTTGTTGAAGTTTTTGCATCTATATTCATGAGGGATATTGGTCTATAGTTTTCTTTTTAGTGATGTCTTTGCATGGTTTTGGTATCAAGGTTATGTTTGCTTCATAAAATGAGGAGGATTCTGCCCTTTTCTATGTTCTGGAATAGTTTGAGTAGGATTGGTGTCAGTTCTCTGACTGTTTGGTAGAATTCTCCAGTGAAACCATCTTGGCCAGGGCTTTTTATTTGTTGGTAAATTTTTTTTATGACCTGTTCAATTTCTTCTTTTGTTATGGGTCTATTCAACTTTTCCATCTCAGTCTGTGTTCATTTAGGTATGTAGTGTGTTTCTAGAAATCTGTCCATTTATTCTAGATTTCAAATTGTTGGAGTACAATAGTACTTGGACATAGCACATAGTATCCTGATTATCCTTTTTATTTCAGTTGGTTCTGTTGTGATGTCACCCAATTAATTTCATATTCGTGTTATTTGTATTATCTCTTTTTCCTTTCTTAAATTTTCAGTGGTTTGTCAATTTTATTAATCTTTTCAAAAAACCGACTTCTAGTCTTGTTGAGTTTTCCTATTGTCTTTTGATTTTCTGTTTCATTTATTTCTGCTCAAATCTTTATTCTTTCTTTTCTTCTGATGACTGTAGGCTTTTTTTTTTTTTTTGCTACTCTTTTTCTAATTGTTGGAGATTTTGGGTTAAGGTGTTGATTTTGGCTCTTTCTTCTTTTTTTTTAATGTGTGTATTTATTTATTGCTATAAATTGGCCTCTGATCACTGCTTTTGCTGTGTTCTAAAGATTTCCGTATGTTGTGTTTTCATTCTTGCTTGATTCAAGGAATTTTTTTTTATTTCATTTTTTATTTCCTCTATTACCCAGTCATTTTTAAGTAGGGTGTTGTTCAGTTTCCATGTGTTTGGTGTTTTTCCATTCATCTTCCTACTGTTGATTTCTAATTTTATAGCATTGTGATCTGAGAAGATGCTTTGCAGTATTTCAATGTTTTTAAATTCAGTAAGGCTTGCTTTATGGCCTAACATATGGTCTATCATGGAGAATGTTCCATGTGTACTAGAAAATAATGTATAATGTACTGTTGTTGGGTGAAGTGCTTTGTACATATCAATAAGGTTAAGTTGGTGCATTGTGTTGTTTATTTCTTCTTCATCTTTGCTGAGTTTCTTTCCAGTTGTTCTATCGTTCATTGAAAGTGGTATATTAAAGTCTCCTCCTATGACTGTGGAATCATCTATTTGTCTTTTCAATTCTGTTAAAGTCTCACCTATGTATTTTGGGGCTCTTTCACTTAGTGCATAGATATTTATTATGGTTATGTCCTGTTGTTCAGTTGATCTTTTAATCATTATATAATGTCTTTCCTTGTCTCTTATGGTGGTTTTTGTCTTCAAGTCAGTTTTATCAGAAATTAATATGGCCACTCTTGCTCTTTTTTGATTGCCATTTGCTTGCTATATCATTTTCCAACCTTTGATTTTTAGTCTGTTTTTTTCTTTGTCTCTAAGGTGTGTCTCTTTTAGATAGAATATTGATAGGTTATGTTTACTTATCCAGTCTGCAACCCTCCATCTCTTGAGTGGTACATTTAATCCATTTACATTCAATGTAATTATTGACAAGTATGAATTTGTTGCTGTCATTCTGTTATTTGCTTTTTCATGGTGTTGCTGATTTCTTTGTTCCATTCAGTTTTCTGTGCTGAGCTCATTTTGTTTATGAATCATGTTATCATTTCCTACATTGCTGTTGTTTTAATATTTGCTAAATATTTGTGCTTGTCTTCTATTTTACCGTGATGTGAAGGTTTATCATTTTTCTTTGAGGTTACTCTTTGATTTATAATTTCCTCCTGAGTTTAGAACAGTCTATTTTATCTTACAATTCTCTTGACTTCCTCATCATTTGTAAGTTCTGTAACTATTTTCTCACCCTTTTTGATTTGTAGTTGTCCTCATTTGCCAATTGATGTCTATGGTTCCCTGTTTACATTCCTGTAAGCTTATTTTACTTTGGATACTTCCATAACTGGATTGGTTTCTAGGTTATGTCATCATGTGTGTTAATGGTCAGTTGTTTGCTGCTGTTGGTTCTCTGTCAAAAGGACTCCCTTTAGCATCTCTTGTAAGGCTTGTCTGGTTTTATCAAACTCCCTTAATTTTTGCTTATCCTAATTTCCTAATTTCACCATCCTATTTGAGGGAAAATTTTGGTGGGTATATAATTCTTGATTGGAATTTTTTGTCTTTCAGAGTTTTATATAGATCATCCCATTGTGTTCTGTTTACCTCGTGCCACTCTGATAGGAATATACCACAAATGGGATGGCTTGAACAAACAGGAGTTTATTCTCTTACAGTTTGGAGGCTTTAAGTCCAAGTTCAAAGTGCCAGGCTCTAGAGACTGTGTGAAAGCCCCTCAACCTTTGGCTTCAGCTCTGCCTCTTGCTCCCAGCCCACTGAAGCTAGAGGCATCTCTTCACTCAGGCAGCTACTGCCTGCTGAGGCTAATAAGCCCAAGGTTGACAAATAAAATGGCACAGTGCTGATGTTACCAAGCCACACGGCAGGGTATTAATTTAAGTCCATTGTAAGTCCCAAGGTTGGCAGAGCATGGCAGGCTGCCAAACAATGACATAGCTACATGCAGAGTTCAAGTGTGCCATAAGCTAGAGACCATTCCCCAAGGCTTCTCCTTATATTGCAGGAAGTAGACCACATCCCTAAGGCAGTTACTCAGCTGCTCACACTAGATTTCAGCATGGAGTTGATTACCAGTCTCATCATGGGCTAGTTGCCCATTCAACCAGGCCCGGCCACATTGACACAAAAACTGAACTACCACAGCTGCTAACTAAAAGGTTAGTGGTTTGAACTTACCAGCTTCTCCATTAAAGAAAAATAAGGAAGTCTGCTTCTGTAAAGATTTACAGCCTTGGAAACCCAACGGAGGTTGCTATTAGTCAGAACTGACTGATGACAGTGAGTATGATTTTGGTTACTATGTTAAAAGTACCAGATATGCTATATGAACATATATGAAAGAAATAATTTATTTACATTATTTGAAAAATATTCCCAAGCTTTCTGATTTTATGGCTCTTAATCATGTTCAAATACACAAGACAAAATGAAAAAAATCACAAATGTGTTCACAAACCATTATCTGTGCATGGGATAGAGGAAAAAATAACTATGCATTCTCTCTCTATACATGAGGTAGAGACATCATTTCAGAATCTTGGAGTATACAGCATTTTCAGTATTAGGTCTCTTAGCATTTGATTTAACAGCCAGTCCGTTCTCAGATTCCCTTTCAGGCCTCGGAAACAGGGATGAGTTGGTTTGGAAACCTGCCTCTTCTCTTGGAAACACCCATGGATATACCTTATTGCTCCAGAAATTGGCCCAAGAAACATAGCAAGTTAATTTTTAGTTCTGTTTTCATGAATAGATGACCCTTGACAATACATTGAAGAAGAAACTAGTAATTAAGCTGAAAATACCCAGTCAAATACTGCTTAGTTAAAGATATTTTGAATCAAGCCATGATCCTTGGCTTTGACATGAACTAAGTAAATTTAGAATTTGCTATCTTTCCTTGTCTCTCAATCAGCCAAGCACACTCTCATATCCAATCTGAAGAATGCTTATGAGAAAGGTGACAGACAAGGGGTTGACCATTTTCAGCAGGAGACCAGCTACAAGTTGGCTTTGCCCAACAAAAGATAATGGTTACTTTTAGCTCTTCCCCTCATGTTGCTTTTCAACCTGCAACTTTCACTAATCAGGGATTCTGAAAAGAGAAAATTATGATCAGTGAAGGCATAAGGATATACCCTAGCTAATGATACTAGGTGCTAATTTGTCTCATTTGCCTAAAGACATTTAAATGTCATTGGAGCTGTTTTGTTGAGTAATTTGTGCATACTTTAAAATCATTCCAAATGTATTATTTGCTTACTTAAGCTAATTACCTCAAATTTAATTAGATGCCATGATCCTGGCTCACCCACCTTTTCAGTGATACATTTTTCCTAATGAGTAGAAAAATCTTTGACAGTCTGAGAAGTAAAATCAGATTATTGGGTTCAACTGATGTCACAGATTTATTATGCCACAATGTTTTCAGAAAGGAGGAGACCATGAGGTTCAGTTAGGAATGTCCATTCACTTAGTGTCCAACTCTTACAATGTTTTTCTCCTGCTGCTTAACTCTTTCTGAAGTGCCCAAACTTCCATTTCCTCAAGGGAAAGATTTTCCTCAGCTTCCTTTTGGCCTACTTCATCACTTGTCTTCACTTCACATGTTCTCATTTTTGAACTTCTTATTCTCTGTGGACCAGGTTTTTGACATCCATCTTCTAATAATCAGAATGTTATATATCTTAGAATTCCTCATATCATAATCTGCTCACATTCCTTACTTTTGCTAAAGGAAACACATGGGTGGACCAAAGGCATCATATGGCCATTATTTTCTTTTCCTCTTTTCATGTAACTGCAAGTCTCATTTTCCTAATCCCTTTACAATACCTCAGTAGAACGTTTTTAGCTTCTATCTACTCCATTTTTAAAAAATGCTCACAATGTCATTTATTGTGAAACAATTACCAAGTCCCTATAGCTATTAAAAACATAGAATAGAACCCTCCTCCCCAGAATTATTTGGATAAATTTTCTAACACTCAGCTTTTTCTGGCCTACACAGTTCACAGAATATGTTCATGCTTTAAGGTTGTTGTTGTTGTTATTTGCCATCGAGTCGGCCCTGACTCATCGCGACCCCTCCTTGGATTTCCGAGGCAGTATCACTACGGAAGTAGGATTGCCCAACCTTCCTTCTGAGGAGTGGCTGGTGGGTTTGAACCGCCAGCCTTCTGGTGAGCAGTCAAGTGCCTTAGGCACTATGCTACCAGGGCTCCTGCTTTAAGGTTAATGGATGGCTTATGTCTTCAGGAATTCATTGCTTAATTATTTGGACAGGGAGGCCACAGGCAAGGCACAAATACTGAGCACAGTGGCAAATGTTACATGATCAAAAATCTGTATATATAAAAAATGGAATAAAACCAAAAACCAAACTCACTGCCATCAGGTTGGGTCTGACTTATCGTGACCCCTCCTTGGGTTTCTGAGGCAGTATCATTACAGAAGTAGATTGCCCAACCTTCTTTCTGAGAAATGGCTGGTGGGGTTGAACCGCCAGTCCTCTGGTTAGCAGTCAAAATGCCTTAGGCACTACGCTACCAGAGCTCCCAAAATATGGAATATGGAGTCTTATTTTTTTTTTTGGAAAAAAAAAGTTTAAGAGCATGTTAAATATCTGGCAAGCCCTTCCAGGATCCTCACTGGGTACTGAACTACTTTAATAAAATCTCATCTTTCACAGAGAAAGATTCAGAGGTGCTATCATTAGCCTTTGCTATAATTCTTCTGTTAGCTCCAAGGATTTAAAATACAAAATCTGCAATCTTTCTTATGGGTTCAACCTGATACAGATCGGTGCCATTCAGAACTACACAGCTTTCCTAGAACAACACTCAATTGGAAGTAAGTAAATGTCAATGATTAATTTACTAGGCTCATCCTAAGCATCTGGTAGTACCTTCTGAATAATGGCAGTAAGTGGTGTGTGCATCCAGGTGGTTGGGTGTCTTTTCATCCGCAAGATTCAGAAGATAGTTTTGAAAGGAGGCTGAGGAAGAAGGGCTTAGAGGGACCCTTTTCCCCATGCTTGCTGTAAGGCCCAGCAATCTAAGCATTTTGAAGAGTTAAACTGGGAGAGGGGAGGGGCAGTTTGGAGCCAAGGCTGTGTATGAACATAGTCATTAAGATTTTATTTTTATGTTATTTAACTGCTTTCTTTCATAATCCCTCCCTTTTCCAGATGCCAGAATCATCACATACCCATTCCCAGTAGTAATATGCCTGTGAAATTAGGAAGATCGACGGTGTGGCGATTGCACCTGGAGTCAGACTGCCAGGTAAGGTAATTCCAACCCCCTCACTCATTAGGCCTTGATTGGCTATTAATGCTCCCTAAAATGTCCTAAGGCGGGCACAGCCTGGCTTTTTCCCCGTCTTTGCTGCTCAATCAGTCTTGCCGCCTCTCTACACTCCCGAGTTCTGGATCCTGAGTTGAGAAGCCTCGATATGCAGATACATAATAACGATTTCCTAAACTCACAGCTACTTAGCTGGTGATTTGGTTATCAGACATATTTATTGAAGACTGACTTGATGCCGGACGGTGAGAATTCAGCGGAAAATCGGACGATCAAAGTTTCTGTCCTTCACATTCTGGTAGAATTAAAAGTTGTTTCCCACATCCATGCTGTGCCCATCATCAGCTCTGCCCAGGGTGAGGAGCCCTGAGTGTTGTAAGCTTACTTTTCAGGCAAAGGAGAACACAGCTTCCCGGGGGGGGGGGGGCGGGGGGGGCGCAGGGGGCCATTTAAGCAGTCCGCGGACAACATTTGAAAGAAGTCGCCCAGTAGCAAAGGAAAGAAGGGTGCTTCTCGAGGTAGCGCCTATTAGGGTTAATACGGCGGATTCAGGGTTCTAGCCTGAAGCTGAAACTTCTAGCCAAACAAACTCTGAGATCACACCCCCAACCCTTCTCCTCCCCGCCGACCAGTAGCTGCAGCAGTCACCGCTGCCCTAGGCGAAGGCTATGGGAGGCTGGGGGCTCGGAGGAGGTGGGCTATGCTTACATTCCCACTCTCTGCGACTCCTTCCTCGGTCAGCCCCATCTGTTTAATATGGGCTATGCCCTGGAGCGCTTTGCCGAAACCGTGGACTCGGATTTAGAGTGCAAGCTGTGCGGTCAGGTGCTGGAGGAGCCCCTGTGCACGCCCTGCGGGCACGTCTTCTGCGCCAGCTGCCTGCTGCCCTGGGCGGCGCGGTGGCGCCGGTGCCCGCTGCAGTGCCAGCCTGTGGCGCCCAACGAGCTGCACCGGGTGCTGCCGCTGCGCAGCCTCATCCAGAAGCTGCGCATCCAGTGCGACTACCGAGTCCGCGGCTGTGGCCTCACGGTTCGGCTGCACGAGCTGGCGGCGCACGTCGAGCGCTGCGACTACGGCCCGGACAGCCGCCGCCGCCGCTCGGGCTGT
>NW_006921632.1:15269481-15282266 GCF_000298275.1 Orycteropus afer afer | reverse complement strand
GGGGCCCGCCGGGAGGCCGCCGAGGGAGCGGGCGGGGGCCCGAACCGCGGGTCCTGGTCTGGAGGCGGCGCGAGAAGGCGCTGCTGGCGCAGCTCTGGGCGCTGCAGGGCGAGGTGCAGCTCACAGCCCGCAGGTACCAGGAGAAGTTCCTGCAGTACATGGCTCACGTCGGCAGCTTCGGCAGGGACCCGGGCGGCGGCCACGGTCCGGTAAGCGCAGAGGGAGCGAGCACCAGGCAGGGGGACGATGGATTTGGGTGGAAAGAGGAATGGTTCTTCCTGGTCCATCAGGATTCCTTTGGAAGGAGACAACCTTCCTTACTATGCAATGGGAAACGTCCACCCGCCCTGTATCATATTATACTATTACTATCTTACGAATAGGAGTTCTGGTAGCATAGTGCCTAAGCCACTTGACTGCTAACCAGAAGGCTGGCGGTTCAAACCCACCAGTCACTCCTCGGAAGGAAGGTTGGGCAATCCTACTTCCGTAGTGATACTGCCTCGGAAATCCAAGGAGGGGTCGCTATGAGTCGGGGCCGACTGGACGGCAAACAACAACATCTTACGAATGGGTTAATATTTTATTGTAATCTTTCCACTTATATTAGGGTTGGAGAGAGTTGAACAAATTCAATTACAACTTTTCCACGCAGAAATAGGGCTTGGGAAAGCTAATTCCCCACCCCCACCCCCAGGATTCTTGTTACCCATCTTTCACTCTCTTGCCTCAAACTCTCCTTATTATTTTGTCCTTTGAAGCAAACCCGAGAAGGAGAGAAAAGCTGGGAAGCGCAGATCACCCTGATAGTACCTCCCTTCTCCACAGCCCAGTCTGTCTTACACTTGGGAATGGCGTTATTTCTGAAAGACTTAGTTTCCCTGCCAAACTGCCCATATTGAATGCCTTCTGCCCATGAAAGGGACTAACAGGCATGTGAGGACAAGGATAACCTCGAGAGGATTTCTTGGAACCGCAGTTCTTTTCCATCACCTTGACCTTCCGTAGATAACCCTTCTCAGTCTCCAGATCTCATCATTGGGGAAGTATGTGAGCGAAAGGGGGAGATTTTGAAAGATTGATTGGAAAACCACCTCATCCTTCTGTAGTTGGACTGTCCCTAGGAGCTCTAAGCAGCGGCTGTTTACCTTCTTTGTCGAAGCTACTGGTCCCAAGCTGCGCTGGTGGGGCGCCCGCTTTCAGGACGAATAAATAAGACTCTTTGCAGCACCCTGTGTGAAGAGGCTTGTTTATAAAGCTGTTACTTCTCTTCTGGAAGGCTTCTGTACAGTGTTTGACATTGTTGGGCGCTGCTATGGTGAATAGGGATTTAGCAGAACCTACGCTCCATTCAAGGCGCTGTTTTCATTCTTCTTAAGCACTCCTGGGGAGAAGCAACACTGGAGGAATCTCATTTGGGACTGCTGTGCATTGCTTCCAGCTCTGGCGTTTGGAAGCTTCTGTCCTTGAACGTAAAAAGATAATTGAAGGGGGCAACGAACAAGATTCTACCCTAATAAAGAAGCATGCAGTATATTAAAAGGCTGGATGCTATGAGTCTCTGTCTAGTCTCTAATACCCAAACCAAACTTCTTGCCCTTGAGTTGATTGCGACCTGGTGGCATAGTGCCTAGGGCATTTGACTGCTAACCAGAAGACTGGTGGTTCAAACCCACCAGCTGCTTCTTGGAAGGAAGACTGGGCAATCTACTTCTGTAGTGATACTGCTTCGGAAACCCAAGGAGGAGTCATTATGAGTCAGATTCTACTTCATGGCAGTGAGTTATAGAACAGAGTAGAACTGCTCTACAAGGTTTCCAAGGCTATAAATCTTTGCAGAAGCAGACTGCCACATCTGTCTCCCGCAGAACTGAACCAACAGCCTTTCCATTGGCAGCTGAGCACTTAAAAACTGTGCCACCAAGGCTCCTTGTAAGGTATTTAAATTGGTAGATTTGAAAAATGGGAGAACTCAAAAGCACAGAAATACCATCAGGTTTAAAGACTTAGCTTAGGGAGCCAATGACTGATAGAAAGGTACAACTAGAGCTAAACTACCGAGAAGCCTGTATGTTCCTGGAAGTGAGCCCCTGATTTGCAGCCTAATTATCACAGGGCTTGCCTTGCTCTTCAGTCATGTTTTTCCACTACCAGTAGGGGCTGCTGTGTGCACTGCTTGGGAAACAGTGGCGGTGATACCAATGGAATTTTACTCAGAAGTAAATACCAAATATATCATTTCCTTAGATAGTTAAGAATATTCCTGAACGTGAGTAAAGCTCTTCTAGTCTGGCACTATTTCATCTTATATTTAAATTTCTCTTCACCAATAGATAGTAGACATAATTTTCATTTAACTATTGTCTGGTTAAGAGAAAGAAGTACATACCTTCTACCTATCAAAATTCTTTTTTTTTTTTTTTTATTCTGCAGGAATTATTCAAGACTGAAAGAAATATTGTTTAAAATTAGTACTGTTACAATAGCAATTTTAATAATATTGTTGAAAGAAGTTTGTAAATAGTTCAAAAAACGAAATCTAACTTACTGCCCTGGAGTCCATTCAGATGCTTAGTGACTCTTAACGGGCAAAGTAGTACTACCCTATATTTCTCCAAAGCTGTAATCTTTATGGAAGCAGATTTCCACATCTTTCTGTCGTGGGAGCCACTGATGGGTTTTAACCATCAACCTTTTGGTTAGCAGCCAAGTGCTTTAATCACTCTACAACCAGGGCTTCTTATAAATAGTTCAAAGCTAAAAATCAAACCTACTGCTATCAAGATGATTCCAATTCATGGAGAACCTATAGGACAAGCTGGAATGGCCCTGTAGGGTTTCCAAGGCTGTAAATCTTTACCAAAGTGAAGTGGACTGCCTCATCTTTCTCCTGAGGAGTGGCAGTGACTTTCTGGTAAGCAGCCAGATGCACTCACCACTGCACCAACAGAGCTCCTCTGTCAACAGCTCAATACACCTTAAATCCTTTAAATTTTTCCAAAATGAAAATCTTATATAAAATGATTCTAAAGTCATTTAACAATTTACTTTTCTCTAAGTGAGGGGGAAAAAAATTAAGATACTACAGGGTTAAACCAGAAATCTGTTTTAATTTATTTTACAGTGAACTCCAATTAGATGCACTATTAGGATGAAAGAGACCATGTGCAAAAATGCGGTCATTTTAATCATTTTTGAGAATAGTCTTTCCTTCATGTATACAGTGACTCCCTTCAAATATAGTACATACTTTGAGTAGATTTAGGAAAAAATTAACTTTCTCTCAAACTCAACCATCCCTAATTTTAAGGTTTCCCCTTTTAAAATGATAATTTATTTACAGGGAAAAAAACTATCCTGTAGCATTTGTGTTTCTTTTGTATTTTTTAAAATCTATTTAATTAATTTTATCCTCTTTTTTCCCAGGGTGAAGAACATAAGCTTTTCACCATTGTGTTAGAAAGAGAAGATGACACATTGGGATTCAATATTATAGGAGGTCGACCCAATCAGGTAACCTGCCTTATTAATGTATATCTCAATATCTGCTTATAAAATGATAGGAGACTTAGCTTTCATGTGTGGATTTTGAGTAAGAAAAACAATTGGTTTAAATTTTATGATAATGCTTGTTATCAAATATCACTCATTGCTTAATATAAATATTCGAATACATAGCCTTTTTTTTTTTTTTTTGAGGGGAGGGGGATAACTTGTTTGTCTTGCCCGCTTTACATTTTATCTAAATTTTGTAACCTATTGGCTGATTTCATAAACACATTTCACTGTAATGTGCACAGGCCATTTTTATTGATAATATTAGACAACTGTATTCTTGCTTGTACTTTCCACTTACTAAGTCATATTGCTCAGTTTTTACAGGCACTATTAATGTATGTTGGATGAATGACTGAACAGTCTTGTTTTGCAAATCGAAATAAGGAGTAATTGTTTTCACAATTACATAGGAAATATGTTTTAAAAGATGATTTGAAATGTCAGCTCCACCAAAGCAAAATCTTTATTTCATTGAATGAATAATATTCTCCATACTGATGCCAACTGTGTGAAAAATGCATGTTATAAACTTATACCATATACTATAGTTGAAAAGTTCTTTTATGTCCTTCAAATCCTACATTAATTTAACTTTTACCATAACTGGAACAAGGTGAAGACTTAAAAAAGTCATGTTCTTTAATTTTCCTAATGAACTGCCATGAAACTTTTGCATTCTGTATTGCAAATGTTGTCCAAGAAAACCATACTAAGGTTGTTGGCCATATGCTAGGTTTAGGTCAAATGGCAATGACATATTTCTTCCTTGTGCTAGTACTCGAAAACCTAGCAACTGACCCCTGCTGTGCTTCTGATTCTAAAACTACCCCCCTCATGAAAAATTTGAAGTCTCCATCATATCATTTTTGTTCTCTTTTCCTCTGAGGAATGTGGTTATAAATGTTAGTTAGGTGTTTGGCATTTAAATGACATTGGGCATTTTTAACAGTGTCTTATAATGCATGTTATGAAAGGCTAATTAAGGAGAAAATAATTTTATTTAACTTACTATGAAGTAAAATGACATTTAAAATTATACAATTTTTGATTACTATTGAAGATTTTTCCTCAATAAGTTTTTTAATATAATTGGTTTCTTGTGGCTGGCTAACATCTGCTATTTGTACCATGTTGGAGATAGGTGTTTGAGGTTTAACTTATCATTAGGCAAAATGTGCTTGGAGATTTTACACAGGAGCAAGCTTCCAGTCTCTTCTGTGAATAGACATTATTGCAGCTTTGGTTCCAAATCTGTCGTGTCATGAACTTAAATTATATTTTCAAAACTATGACCAGATCTCAAACCAACTATATAGTGGAGCAGAATATGCTGCTGCTTTTTATTATTATTATTATTTTTCCCTCTTTTCTGTTCCCTCTTTATTTCTTGTTTTACTTTCCATCTCTCTTTACAAGTGAGATTTTTTATAAATAATACTTAGCAGCTAGTTGATAGCACCTTATGCATGATCTTTCTCCAAAGCTGTTTTTATGTGTACTCAAAAATGTAAAGTAAATAGATAATCTTGTCAGAAATGCTGGACTTCTTCATTAAAGCTGCCATCTTGATTAATGAGTATTTGGTGGTAAAATTCAGTGCCAAATCCCCAGCTAAGCAAAAGAGTTGCATATTTTAGGAAGATTGGCAATCCTACATTCAATAAATTATCCTTTATCCAACTTGAATTTTCTTTTACAGATTTCTTAATGCTAATGATTATATTCTTTATAGAATAATCAGGAGGAAACATCAACTGAAGGAATTTATGTTTCAAAAATTTTGGAAAATGGACCTGCTGACAGAGCAGATGGCCTGGAGATTCATGACAGAGTTATTGAGGTAAGAAAATAGTAACACACAGCTATTGTCTATGGAAGAAATATTTTGGGATTTTAAATTTCCAAACATATTGCTTTACTTTGGTGTGGTACTTTTTAGAGTATATATCTAGCTAGCAATAGAAACATTCTTTTTTTCTTTTTTCTTACAAAAATGCACAGCTCTAAGATGATTCTATAACAGTTATTTGATAATGGGATAAAAGAATAAATCACCCAAAGTTTTCATAATGAGTGTTTCTGTTTTAATAAATTGTCTTTTCCTCATGAACTTTGACAATAATTGTATAATTAATAAGGAAATTTTTTTTGAAACAGTTCAGAAAAGATAATTACTAGCTGAAGAACATGTTTAATCAGGAAATAATACTATGTTTTAAACACTGCATGTAGAGTTTGGAATTACTTATATAATTTTTTAAAAACTATTTCTTAGTGTAATATGGTTGCCTTGTTTATGTCACTAATTTCTGTATGGAAAAAAGCACTTTCTTATTGTGAAAAGCTGGTGGAAAATCTTTATTTGCTCTAATGTACATTATAGCTTTATTGTTGCATTTGGGGATGACAAAGTTAGCACTTAAAAGCTAGCGATGAGCTGTGATAATTTAATTTTAGTTACAACTATTTGCTACCTTTTTCCTTTGGACATTTTATTAACTGTTAGAGATAGTATTATTTGATGTTACCTAAAACTGTTAGATTACTTTTGTCTACCAATGTGTTATACAGATATTTGGAAGTTTCATATAACTCCATTTTTTTCTTTAGGAAAAAATTATGTTTATTCTATATATATAGAGATCTCTTTCTGAATACTTATCTGAACTATCAGGATGGGGCTGTTTGTCTGTATTAAACTTTGAATATAGCTTTAGTGTTTTCTTTATGTATTATATTTTGAAACTTGAATCTTTAATAATTTGATATTTTATAAGTGTAAAGAGTATAGAATAGCAATGAAAAAGAACATATATTTTGAAATTAGCAGACTAGACAGACACTTTTGAAGAAAAGAAGGGAGTTGCTTTTGACTGAAAAATTGTGTTTTTTATCTAAAGAAGTCTCTTGTATCAAGATTTTCTCCTTCAAGTGGAATAGCCAAGAAGGCACAGACCTACTTTCCCTGACTCTGTTGAGTTTGTCTTGACAATTTGCCTACTGGAAACATTTACATGCTGCAATTTCTAAAGTTAGAATTTTCTATTTCTACTTGTGTTTCTGCAATATGATTTTACACAGCAACATAATTTAAACAAAAAGAATTTGGCTGCTTATTTTCTGCCTTATCTCTAAAGAATTTTAGCTTTTCCAATTAAATTGAAAATAAATGCCTAGATTTAATACTAATAAGAAGGGCTGATGTAACTGAATATGTGTATTCAGTTACACACACACACACACACACACACCCCACAGCCAAGGCAGAAACATATATTGGAGATATGTATATGCTTCGCTAATGTTTCATTAAAAAGGAAGAGGAATTTGACTTTTATATTGTAATATAGCACTTTTGTTAGGAACCCAATGATTTAGTGATTGTAAAGAGGTAATTTTATAAAAACTATGGTTGATAAATCAAGTGCATCTAGACATGTATTTAATACTGCTACTAATATATGTCACACTAACCTTATTTAAATCTTATAATATAAAGTGAAAATAGATCAACCATGGAAATCCAAATTAGAATTTATAACTAGCCATGGTATCGATATTATTATTCACCTTGCTTTGCATATATTAGCTGTTAATAACAAAATTTGAAATTTACCTCAATGATATAAATTTTTCAGTATATCTTTTATACCAGTTAATACTGGTAGTGTACATATTTTTGTTACGATTTTATAATAGATCAATGTGACCCCAGTTACAGTGAGAAACTAAATTAGATGATGTATGTATTTCTGGAATGTTGTCTGTTAAGTAGCATGAAATAGATTGGAGGAAAGATTATTATAAACAAATATCCCATATTTAGTTGTTTGGTGAAGCACTCAGACTTTTGAGTGAATAGATATTTGTATGATTTTACTTAATAACCATTTAAACAAGTGACCTATATGTTTCTGTGCATCTCTATGTGACGTGAAATATCCCTATGTACAAAATGAGGTTAGAGATATTTGATGATTGTCAATTATTTTAATTTATCTGCCATTATGGACCCACTCAACTTGAAACGGGTTATAGCTTATATCTAAAATGACAAATATATATTGATTAATGAAAAATGAGCAGATAGAAAAACAGATTTTAAAATAATTTGTTTCTGTACTCACTGATTTGTTAACTGAATAAATTTAATGGATTCTTTCTTTCAGTTTTTGAATTTCAGATGGCCATCTTAATATAAACCTAGTGCAATAAATAAATTTGCTAGCTGTGTAAATAGTAAAAGTAGTTTATATATTATGAAACTACCCATATGGCTTAACTACCACAGACTGACATATTCCTTAATGCTTTAAACTTAGTGTGACTGAGAAAAAGACAAAATGGAAGTTAATTTTTACTCACAGTCAAGATATACTCTCAAAATATTTTCTCTATTTAATTACTTGAAGGCCACATTACATCAGATTTATTGATTGTGCATATAAAATAATAAAATTTCTTATATAAATAATAACCTAATATGATAAAGTTTGCTTCTATTGATAGTTAAAGAGATTTTACTAATTAAAATACTAAATGTAACAATTTGCCAATGTACAACTCCAAAAGTATAATTATTATTATTTTTTAATAGTCTACATTCCAGTGAAGTGAATCCAATTTAAGATCATGGAAGAATAAAAAAAGAAAATAAATCATAAAGTATGTTTCTATTATATTTTTCATGTGGTACATAATAAGTAATTAATTTTTGAAGTCAGTCTCTATGACCCACCACATTGATCTGTTTCTATCTGTTTACATATCCTAATTTGTTGAAATATTTGCATGTGTAGATTCAGAAAAGGATTGTGATATTTGAGTTATAACATTAGATGTCAAAGTATTCCTGGAGACTGAAAAGGCTGAAGATATTATGAAGGTCATTTTTAAACATAGCAAGAATTCACTTGGATTTGTTCACCAGTGTGCACATCAGAATAAAAGCACATTTTGCATGCTGTTTTTCACTCTTTCAAGATTCAAAGATAACCCAGAAAGTCCTTGATACTGTTGGAGACTTGCCACAACTCTGAAAGAGGGCAATATTACCACAGTTGGCCTAGTCATGCTGAGATTATCATCATGTTAGGATGCCTGAGAGGGGAGGTGTGGAAAGGAGTTGAGAATCTACGTTCACTGCTTGAATCATCTTCTACTCCCCTGTTCTCATTTCTGTGGTGCTCATAGCAGGCAATGGAACCATAACCCCAAAGAGAAGTGAATAAAAGTGTGGCTGGTCATTCATGTCTCTTTGCTCACATTTTCTTCTCCCCACCTCTCCCCCCTGCTCCTAGTCAATGTTGTTTGACAGGAAAGTACAAGAGACACAGTTGCCATCCACCCTTCTCTCAAATTCTGGAGACCAGGAAGTGAGGGTGGAGTTCTTTGGAGTTTATGAGGAGAGAGCAGAGTTTTCTTTAGTGTGTAGCTTAAGATCGCCTTGATTTAGTTTGCTTGAAATTTATCATGAATTGTAGATAAAAGCCACGTTTCTTTTGATTTAGAAACAGTTCCCACTTTAAACAGCGTCAATGTAGTAGCTTATGTAAAACCCTGAGTTTGATAGGGCAGAAAGAATTGCATAAATGCATTGTCTCAACAGGAGTTTTTAACTATTTTCAGACTGCCTATTATACTCTTTTGTAGTTGTTATTCTTTAATGTTATACTTTCTGCATTCTCTGTCATTATACTCTTGTACTCCTAGAGAACAAATCTTTGATAATTGTCATATTTATTTGGCTAAAGCTCTGCATAGTTCGGTTATAGCTGTTAAAGCAAGGCATTTACACTCAGATCGGTGGGCTACCTGAATATATGCCTAATGGCATAGCACACCTGACTGCCTCATGAAGCAGCAGCATGAATTAGTTCATGCATAGGCTCATTTACAAGTTTTGCAGATCAGTTCTAAATCTGGTGGGCAAATAATTTCTTGACAAATTGCTGTTTAATTCTAACACAGTAATGAACTCTTCAATAAAAATATTACCATCATCTTACATTTCTAGAGAGTATTTTGACTCTTCAAAATAGTGTAGACTGATTCCTGAGTTAGAAAATACCTAAAATCAATCATGTTAAGGCCAGAGACACACACATTGTAATGAGATTTGTAATCATAATTCTTATTTAAACTGAATGTAATTTTAACTTCATGGTATAGTTATTATATAATTTTATAACTTACTGTTTCTTGCAAAGTAGTATGGTATGGTGGGAGAAGTGTGGGCTTCAAAGTGAAGGAGATGCATATGGAATCCCTGTCCTGCGTCTATAATACTTGTGTGGCCTTGTGCAAGCCACTTGTACCTGTTTCTTTGCTGTTTACTGTCTATGTGCCATGTCCGATCCAAGGAAGATTCTCAGAATCTAACATTGTGAGCTTGATGTATTGCCTTTGGATTGTGCAAGTAGTTTGTCCTCCAGAGCACAGAGCAGGGTAATCTTTCCCTCTTTTTCTCTTCCTGGAAGAATCCAGGTCACCTTCTCACAAGTTTGCTATTTCCATAGGCTCCAGATATTCAGTAGAAGAAAGTAGCCCTAACGTGTATTTTCATGTTATCTATATGCACAATCAAAGGCCAAAAGGACTATGGGGAAAAGCTTTGTAATGTGCACTTCTGGTTTTACTCGGCAACTCAACAAGCTTTTACTGATTTCCTTATATGCAAGGCAGTATACTCTGTGTTACAGAAATAAGGATCAGTAAAGCCCATCCCTATCATCAAGGATTCATGGTATTATTGTTTTGAACTGCTGTTGAGTTGCTGCACCTCATGGTGACCCCATGCACACTGGAATGGAAGGTTCCCTGTCCTGTGTCATCCCCATAATTAGCTGTGGATTGGATCACGGTGGAAAGTTCTTGTTCCACAGAAGGCAAGGCCTCCTTTGTGTGAAGCAGCTCCTTTAGCTGTTAAGTATGTAAATGAACATTATTCTTAGTGGAGTGGTATTAGGAGTTTATTGTAGTTTTCCTGTCCACTTAGAACTAGTTCATTCCATTTTTAGAAATCATGACATGAAGTTAGTAATATGCTAGAATCTGTGATTCAGCATCATGGCTTCAGGAAAGGGCACAGGCTTTGAACATATAAATGAACTTATCCTGTGATGATTTCTTAGCCTTTCTTTCTCTCAGTTTTTTGTCTGTAAATATGAAGGTAATAATAGCTAGTCCCTCATATTTTCTAAGTGATTATTACTATTTTGTCACTTGACTGGGCTTCTATTACAAATATAGTTTTATTCAAATTTACAGTAGGATGCCTGGTAATTTTTAAAGCATTGAGTTTTATTATGTTAAGCACCATTAAAGCCTTTTTTAGATAGAATACTACTCAGCCATGAAGAGAAAAGAAGTCTTGATACTTATTACAACATAGATGAACCTTGAAAATATTATGCTGAGGGAAATAAGTCAGTCACAAAAGGACAGATACTCTATGATCCACTTATATGAAACATCAGGAATAGGCAAATTATATGGAGAGATGGAAGTTTATTAGTGGTTACTGAGATGAGTGGAGGGAAGCAGAAGTCCTCATTGCTTAGGGGACACTGAGCTTCTATTAAGATTGAAGGAGAAATTTTAAAACAGATCATAGTGATGGTTGAACAGCATGATGAATGTAAGTTAATGTCACTGCACTGTACATGTGAAGAATGTGGAACTGACACATGCTTTGTTAAATACATATGTTGTTGTATGCCTTCAACTCATAGTGACCCTGTATGACAGAGTAGGACTGCCCCATAGGATTTCCTAGGCTGTGATCTTTATTGGGCATGACTGTCAGATCTTTTCTCCTGCAGAGTGTCTGGTGGGTTCAAACCACCAACATTTTGGATAGCAGCCAAGTGCTTAACATTTGCATCCAGCGGGGTTCCTTACATACATATTTACCACACACACACAAAAAAAATTAATTTATAAGACATGAACTTCAGTTTTATTTTTGGGTGCTAAGCTTCTGAGAAAGGCAACAGGGCTGCCCTCTCTGACTGCACTTTGCACAGGGCATAACTAACCAGATGTGGTGTCCCTGTCACAGGTCTAACTATGGTTCCCATTCTCTTGAGCATTCTGTGCTGCCAAAACAAAGCCAAAAGCCAACAACAAAACCCTCATCAGAGCATCTATAAAAGCAAAGAGTTTTGTTTTACAGGGTGCTGCACAACTAATTTTAGGTAAAATTAGTGATTATATCTAAATGGTCTCTGCGCCCCCCGCCCCCTGTAGTCTTAGCCATCTGGAATCTTTTTGCTCTCCTATTTCTTTGCAGCATTGGCTTTTTTTTTTTTTGGGGGGGGGCGGGGAACTTAAATGGACTTACACCATTAAATATTTGAATGAGAAAAGTTTGCTGAATTTTAACTAGAGACAATGCCTTCGTGGTTTTCAAGCTTTTATATCTCACCTGGACTAGCACAATAGCTGCTTTTTCTTCTTTTTTTTTTCCCCATTTGCTCCACAGATAATTGAGAACATTGATTATGTGAGAGGCAGTAGAAATACAATGGTGAATCAGATACACAAGGCTCTTGGCATTAATGTAATATTGTCTGTGCTATGCTGCTTGTTGTCCTTATCTTCTTTGATATAATCTTTATTGACCTAATTAGAGATGAATGACAATAATAGCAAACACTTACTTTGGGCCAGGCACTGTTTTAGATCTTTATACGAGTCAACTAATTTAAGTATCATGACAACACTGAGGTTACTATTATTATTCCCATTTTACAGAGAGGGAAAGTTGGTAGGAAAAAGTTTCGAAATATGCCTTAGGTCATTCTGCTAGTGAGTAGTAGGTTGGAATTGAACCCAGGCTGTCTAATTCTCAAACCCATGTTCTTAGTCACTCCCTTAGCTGCACTAGCACTTCCCACTGCAATACATCCTTCTCATTTGTTTATGATAGTATGTCTGTGAAATATAACAAGCTATGTCTCAACATTCCAAAGTTAACCTGCAGTTTTAAAAAACAAACATTTGGACTGAGTTTCTTACTTCAGATATCCTCCCCCTTTGAGCATTGGATTGTCGGTTGTGTCAATTTTCTAATCTGAAATCAGCAGTTAAGCCCAAGTGGTTGTGACAGGTTGGTTCAACTAAAGTTCTGAGATTTTTGAGAACAACTGAGAATCTTACAATAGAAATTTTTCTTAAAATAGAAGATCATAGAGTATTGTACTGGTGTGTCTTTTTTTTTTTTT
>NW_006921632.1:15256523-15259271 GCF_000298275.1 Orycteropus afer afer | reverse complement strand
TCTCCGGTGTTTATGTGTTTATCTGTAACCTGTTGTTTGGTGTTAATGGCAATGCAGTACTATGGGCACATTGGTTGGTATTAGCATCTGTCATCTACCTTTTATGTGCACAATTCAGTATCCTCCCATTTCCTAATGTTTTCATGGTGGTAACAGAACCTTTCTGTAAACCCTCCCCCTACCCACATCAGAGTATGGGCCCCAACTAGCCCGAAATTAATTCCTTCCCTTCCCTCCCCATCCCGGTAACCTACAAAGTGAGTTCCATGTCCCAAGCAAACCCTTCTTTGTCCTTTTACAGTAATGGGCTCATATGGTACTTGTCTTTCTGTCATTGACTTATTTCACTCAGCATAATGTCCTCCAGGTTCATCCACCTTGTGAGATGATTCACGTATCCCTCATTGTTCTTCAGTGTAGCATAGTATGCCACTGTGTGCATGTACCATAATTTGGTTATCCACTCATCCATTGATGGGTATTTAGGTTGTTTCCATCTCTTTGCTTTAGTGAATTGTGCTGCAATGAACATAGGTGTACATATGTCTCTTCATGTGCTATCTCTTACCTCTGTAGGATATATTCCTAGTAATAGAATTGCTGGGTCAAATGGTACTTCTATTTTCAGTTTTCTAAGGAAATGCCATACCATTAGCCACAATGGTTGTACCATTTTACAATCCCACCAGCAGTGCACAAGAGTTCCAATCTCTCTGCAACCTTGCCAGTATTTGTTATTTTCTGACCTGTTGAACTTTGCTATTATTACTGGGGTGGGATGATATCTCATTATTGTTTTGATTTGTATCTCTGAAATGATTAATGATCATGAGCAAGTTATCATGTTTGTTGGCTGCCTGTATATTTTCTTTGGTGAAGTGTTTGCTCAAGTCTTTTGCCTATTTGTGAATTGCGTTATTTATCTTTTTGGTGTTGAGGTCTTGAAGTTTTCTATAGATTTTAGAGAAAAGTCCTTTATCAGATATGTCATAGGCAAATATTTTCTCCCAATCTGTAGGTTCTCTTTTTACCCTTTTCACGAAGTCTTTCGATGCACACAAGAATTTAATTTTTAAAAGGTCCCAATCATCTAGCTTCTCTTCTATCTCCTGCACATTCTCTGTTATGCTTGATAGTCTATCCATGCCATAAATTAGGGCTCCCAGATTTGCTCGTATTTTATCTTTGATGAATTTTATATTGTTTTGGGTTTTACATTTAAGTCTTTGATCCAGCTTGAGTTTGTTTTTGTGTATGGGGTGAGGTTTGGCTCTTGTTTCATTTTTCTGCAGGTGGATATCCAGTTTTGCCAGCACCATTTTTTAAAGAGGTTGTCTCTTTCCCATTTAATGGATTTTGGACCTTTGTCAAAGATCAGTTGTCCATGGATGGATGGGTCTATATCTGGACTTTTGATTCTGTTCCATTGGTCTATCTGTCTATCATTGCACCAATACCATGCTGTTTTGACTACTGTGGCTGTATAGTAGTTCTTAAGACCTGGGAGTGTGAGACCTCCCACTTTGATTTTCTTCTTGAGAAGTGCTCTGCTTTTCTGAGGTCTCTTTCCTTTCCATATGAAATTAGTAGTTGGTTTTTCCATGTCCTTAAAAATTTTTGTTAAAATCTGGATCGGGATTGCATTAAATGTGTAGATTGCTTTAGGTAGTATTGACATTTTCACAATATTTAGTCTACCTATCCATGAATAAGGTTGGTTCTTCCATTTATGTAGTGCCCTTGTTGTCTCTTGTAGCAGTGTTTTATAGTTTTCTCTGTATAGGTCTTTTGTGTCTCTGGTGAGGTTTATTCCTAGATATTTAAACTTTTTAATAGCTATAGTAAATGGTATTGTTTCCCTTATTTCTTTATCAGAGGACTCTGCTGGTGTAAAGAAATCCAACTGATTTTGTATGTTGATCTTGTATCCTGCCATTTTGCTGAACCTCTCTATTAGTTCCAGTAGTTTTTTTTTTATTTTTTTTTATTGAGTGCCTTGAGTTTTCTATGTACAGGATCATCCACAAATAGAAATAGTTTTAGTTCCTCTTTGCCAATTTGTATGCCTTTTCTCTTTCTTGCCTTATTACCCTGGCCAGGACTTCCAATACAATGTTAAATAGAAGTGGTGATAAGGGCATCCCTGGTTCCTGGTTCCTGTTCATAAGGGAAATGACTTGAGTCTTTCTCCATTAATAATGATGTTGGCCATTGGCTTTGCATATATACCCTTTAGTATGTTGAGAAACTTCCCTTCTATCCCTATTTTCTTGAGAGTTCTGAATAGGAATGGATGTTGGATTTTATCAAATGCCTTTTCTGCATCGATTGATATAATCATATGGTTATTTTCTTTTGTTTATGTGGTGGATTACATTGATTGATTTTCTGATGTTGAACCACCCTTGTAAACCTGGTAGAAATCCCACTTGGATTGGGTGTATTAATTTTTTGATATGTTGTTGGATTCTGTTTGCTAGGATTTTGTTAAAGATTTTTGCATCTATGTTCATGAGGGATTTTGTCTGTAGTTTTCCTTTCTAGTGGTGTCTTTCCCTAGTTTTGGTATTAGTATTATGCTTGCATCATAAAATGAGTTTGGGAGTATTCCACCTTTTTCTATGTTCTGGAATAGCTTGAGTAGCATAGGTGTAAACTCTTCTCTGAATATTTGATATAATTCTCCAGTGAAACCATCAGAGCTAGGACTTTTCTTTGTGGGAAGTTTTTTTTTTTTTTTTTTTTTTT
>NW_006921632.1:15203266-15256165 GCF_000298275.1 Orycteropus afer afer | reverse complement strand
TGTTCTATTTCTAGTTGTTGGAGTTGATGAGTTAGAGTGTTGATTTTGTTTCTTTTCTCTTTTTGATGTATGCATTTATTGCTATAAACTGTCCTCTGAGTACTGCTTTCTCTGTGTCCCATAGGTTTTGGTATGATGTATCTTCATTCTCATTTGTTTCTAGGAATTTTTTTATTTCAGTTTTTATTTGTTCTATTACCCAGTTGTTTTTCAGCAGTGAGTTGTTCAACTTCTGTATGTTTCATGTTTTTTCCTTGCTCTTCCTATTATTAATTTCTAATTTTATAGCATTGTGATCCAAGAAGATGCTTTGTAGTATTTCAGTGCTTTTGAATTTATTGAGGCTTTTTTTTATGTCCTGACATATGGACTTCTGGAGAGGGATCCATGTGCACTGGAGAGGAATGTGAATTGTGCTTTTGTTGGATGAAATGCTCTGCATATGTCTGTGAGGTTGAGTTGGTTGATTGTATTGTTGAATTCCTCTGCATCTTTGTTGAGTATTTCTCCAGTTGACCTGTCCCTCTTTGAAAGTGGTGTGTTAAAGTCTCCTACTACTATTGTAGAGTTGTCTGTTATTCTTTTTAATTAAGTTAATATTTGCTTCACATATTTTGGAGCACTTTCATTGGGTGTATATGTATTTATTATTGTAATGTCTTCTTTGTCAATTGACCATTTCAGCATCATATAATGTCCTTCTTTGTCTCTTATGATGTTTTTCACTTTGATGTCTATTTTATCAGAAATTAATATTGCCACTCCTGCTCTTTTTTGGTTTCCATTGGCTTGGTATATTTTTTTCCATCCCTTAACTCTTAATTTGTTTTTATCTTTGTGTCTAAGGTGGATCTCTTGTAGGTACATTATGGTTGGGTCTTCTTTTCTTATCCAGTCTGCCACTCTCTTTGTCTTGATAGGTGCATTTAGCCCATTCATACTGATTGAATAGTGATAGGTATGAATTGATTGCTATTATTCTGTTTTTTTGTTGTGTGGTTGGTGTTTCCTTGGTCCATATACTTTTCTGTGCTGAGTTTGGTTTGTTGGCTAATGCTTTCTCCCTTTTCTTTTCTATTGTTGCTTTTGTGCTTATTAAACCCATATGTTTCTTTCCTTCTGGATTTGCTTAGAGGGATTGTTACTTTTCTCTGTGTTTACCTTGGAGTATATTCTTGTCTCCACATTTTTAGAACAGTGTATGGTGAAGATATTGTCCTGTTTTCCTCTCCATTTGGAAGTTTGTACCTAGAAGTTTTATCCCTCTGATAGATTGGTTGTTGTTGTTGTGTGCTGGGTGACTTTCTTGGTTTTTAGTGTACAATGTTTTATGGTCTTATTTTGAGTTTCTATTTCTGATTTGGTTTTAGTGTTAATGCCATGTTTCCTGATTTTGTTGATCTCTGTTGTGAGTTCTCTATTGGAAGAACTTCCTTAAGCATTTCTTGTAGGGCTGGTTTGGTTTTCACAAAATCCCTTAATTTCTCTTTGTCTGAGAATGCCTTGATTTTACCCTCATATTTGATGGATAATTTGGTAGGATATAGGATTCTTGGTTGGAAGTTCTTTTCCTTCAGTGTTTTATATATGCGATCCCATTGCCTTCTTGCCTGCCTGGTTTCTGCTGAGTAATCCTAGCTCAGCCTAACTGTTTGATTATCATAAGTAAAATTTCTTTTGTCCTGGGAATCTCTCAAAATTTTTTGTCTTTGGTTTTGGAGAGTTTGATTATAATATGCCTTGGTGTTTTTCTGTTGGGATCTAGTATGGGGTTCTATGAGCTTGTTGGACAAATATCATTTCTTCTTTCATGATATGGGGGAAGTTTTCTGTTAGCAGGTCTTCCACAATTTTCTTTGTGGTCTTTTTCACCTCTTCTTGTTCTGGAATTCTAATGAGTCTTACGTGGTTTCTTCTCATGTCATCCCATATAATTCCTAGGTTTTCTTTGTTTCTCTTAAATCTTTGTTCTGATTTTTCTTCATACAGGCTGGTGTCCAGGGATTTGTCTTCAAGTTGGGATATGCCAATTCTAACCTACTCTTTTGTGCTTCTACTGTGTTGTATAATTCTGTAATTTTGGTATTCATCTTCTGGATTAATAACTGCTATTTTTGTATGAGTTCTGATTGTACATTAATCTTGTTATTTTGTTCTTGAATGATTTTCCTGAGTTCTTTGTCTGTGTTCTCCTTGCTTCTGTTTGGGGTTTCCTTAGGCTCTTACAAAGCTCTATAAACATATCTTCTAAATTCCTTCTCAGATAATACTATTGCCTCCTCTTCCTCCATGTTTAATGAGACCTTTGTGGCTTTCCTTCTAGTGCCTTGTCCTGTTTTTTTTTTTTGTTTTGTTTTGTTTGTTTGTTTGTTTGTTTAATTTGAGGTTGTCTTGTATTGTCTTGGTTTTATGGTTTAATATTTTGAAAAGGTGAAGCTGGTGTTTTTTATTTTATTTTTTAGTTATTAATTCAGGTATGCTGGGTTGCTCTGCAGTTTTCTTTGTGATGGTGGAATCTCTGTGTTAAATGTGAATATGGGTTTCTGTTTGTCGTAAAGAAGGTTTAGGGTTTGAACTGGGAGGTTTTTTGGTGGCTGAATGTGGTTTCTTCTATTGGATGAGTGAAGCTATTGATGAAGAAGGTGGGAGCACAAGAATGGAAGAAGGAAAGCTTCCTGTTGCTAGGGGCGGTTTCTAGGGCTTTAAGCGGGCTGCTAATGATGATATTGTACTGTTATTCACAGGTACGCAGCTCAATTTTAGCAAAGACTCCAGTTGTGAGGGGGTCACCACTTTCCACCAGGCTCAGACACATGCAAAAACCCTGCTCCCAAGGCCCCTCAGTGCCAAAAAGCCGACCTAAGGTAACTGCCCTGCTCCGCAATCTGCCACAGGGGTTCCTCTCTCTGGGCCTGCTCGTGGCACTGGCTCAACCAGCCCAGACTGCAATCCATCATGGGAGTTCCTCTGTGGGTCCACCCACCCACAGTGCCAAAAAGCCTCTTGGTTTCAGCAGCACTGGAGTCGGAAGAATGCCTGCTAGTAATCTGTGGTCCCAAAAATACTGATAAAGTCAAGCACAGGCCTCTCTGTGCCATTAAGCTGATTCAAGCCTGATTGGTGACCCACTGCGGGGCACCTCTCTGGCCCACCCTCCTGTAGCACCAATGTACTCTCTGCTCAGGTTTCAGCAGCACTGGACATGCCTGTTTGCACCTAGCAGACCCAAGTTACCAATAAATCAGGTGCTGAAGGTAGATCCATGAGGTCATCGCTGGTATGCTGGTGTGGTGTGTCTTCTTCCTTATCCCAGGGAGGTCTTGGATGGCCGTTCTCCCCTGCGAGTTGGCACTCCCCCAGGGAAGTCTCTGATGGCCTTTCTTGGCTGCCTGTTGGCACTCTGCAGGATAGATCTTCTGATCTTGTTTTTTTCCCCTGTACCTTTCTTGTCTCTAATTCTACTCCTCTGAGTTTCGTGCACTCTGACTCAGTGAGCTGTTCAGAGCACTGGAGTCCCTAATTCAAACTGCTGTACCTAGTTTTTCAAGCACTAAGATGCTAGAGGGAAAGAGTGTGGTGATCACTGATAAGACTCCATTTTGAATCCACTTCCACAATAGCCTCTTGATTAAATTTTTCCTTCATGCAGTCTGCCATTTGCAACTCAACTTGCCTACTACTATCAGAGTTGTCATTTTTGTTCCTTTAAATCCTTCATCAGCCTTCAGTGGTCAATAGGATAAAAGCCAAATTTATTAGTGAAGCAACCAATGGCTTTTTAAGACCGCCCCCCCACACACACACGTAATTCCTCTTTCAAACCTTCTATTATAATCATAGGAGGTCTGGTGGTGCTTTGGTTAAAGCACTGGGATGCCAGCCAGAAGTTTAGTGGTTGAAACCTACCAGCTGCTCCATGGGAGAAAGATGAGGCTGTCTGCTTCCTTAAAGATTTATAGCCTTGGAAAGCATATGGGGCATTTCTACTCTGTCCTATAGGGTCATCATGAGTTGCAATCAACTTGATGGCAGTGGGTGGGTTGGTAATCACATGAAATCATACCTCTTTCTTGACACCTTTCTGCCTTGTTTCTGTTCTTCTTCCTACTGGACATTCATTCTCCCTCCCCCCCATTTTCCCACTCCCCACATATATTCTCTAAGTGGCCTACTTCTGCATATCCTCAAAAATTGTCTGCTCTATAAAACCCTTTTAAATCCACCAAGTAGAAGTATTTTTTTTTTTTTTCTCTGTTTGCAGTAGATTTTTATAATTGGTGCTTTCATAGCACTTTTCATATGATATCCTGTATATTTATTCTTTGGTCTTCCTTTCCCCCCACAAAAGTATGTTTCTAAAAAGAGAATCTAATATTTTGCTGAACTTAATATCTCCAGAACCCTTTCTGTTCTCTGCATCATGCCTGACAAACTCCAGCCATTATGTTAACTTTCTTTGAATGGTGGAATGAATGGATGAAATTTGAGCTCAAGATTTTGGGCAATAAAGTCTGAATCCAGGAGTTCTTCAGTATTTCTGAAATCTTGCTAGACCAGCAGGTCCTCAAAGGCTATCTTTGTCATATCCTATGCCTTCTTGTTGCATCTTTATCACAAAGTCAATCAGAAATTGAAAGACATAATGTTTCTTAAGAAAATGAGATCTCTGGGATGTAGTGATAATGAATTGAAACAATTATATCTATCTAGACTCTTTTTTCCTAGCCCAGATGAAGGGGAAAAAAAAAACCCTGAAGTATACAGTATAACATTTCAGATTCTATTTAAGTAAATGTTTGAATTGAATCAAAAGACTTATCTGTTCACCTTCACTCCCCTGCAAATTTTTAGCTATTGAACTTCAAGAACACTAGTAAAACTGACTAAATTTAAATGCCTGCTTGCAAAGCAGATTTGCAGAAAATGGCAGTGGACCAAATATGGATTTGAACAGAAACATGATTAACCACAGAGGAACTGAAAAGATAAAAGATGTTTTCAGCATTTCCACCTTATAAATGGTTTGGTGCAAAGACAGAAGCCTAGCTTTGAACCAGTTCATTTAATTTCAAACCCCCAGAATTTGTATCTCCACCCCCAAAAAACTGAATCAGAATCTGTATCTTAACAAGATTCCCCAGCTGGTTCTTCTGTATACATAAATAAATAAATAAATAAAATAACCAAACCCACAGCCAAGAGGTTGATTCCCAATCATAGGGACCCTCTAGAGCAGAGTAGAACTGCCCCATAGGGTTTCCAGTGCTGTAAAGATTTTTACAGAAGCAGACTGCCTCACCTTTCTCCTATAGAGCTAGTGGGTTTCAACACTGATCTTTCAGTTAGCAGCCAAGCAGCTTTAACCATTGTGCTATGGGTGAGTTTGTGGAGTGCATGTACACATAACATGTTAAAGTGTACACTCTGAGTTAATGTATATGGGGTGGAAAGGCAAATTCTCAGCAAGGTGTTGAACTGTAAAGAACCAGTTCAAAGCAGCCTAGAGCACTGGGGAGTGGCTAGAGAGGCTCTTTGAAGTTCTTATGATGAGAGCTGGTTGGAGTAATTAACAATAGCCCCAGCTGCGAGGCATTCTCACTAAGCATGTTGCTTCAAACTTTATAAGGAAGTTTAAGAAGGGTGAGTTTTTCCTGGAAGATTTTAGTGTTTCTACAGAGACATGAATAGAAACTCTTTTCTGAAACATTGTTATTCACTGTGCCTTCAGAAAGCCCCATAAAGGAGAAAAAGGCAGCTGGCATATATTGGGTGATATGGTGTCTGATACTCTTAACCCTATGAATTATTGGGGCCACATCACAGTGCAACAGCTTTGTAGATAGTACTTTGGATCTACTTTGTTACTCTTTCTTAAGCAGTTATCAGTGTTATTAAGATGAAGTGCATCACTGCTTTAGTAATCAGCAAGTTGGAGGTGATTCATTGTGTTTATCAAATCAAAACTGCACCCAAAGAATAGGAATTATTCATGATGTGGCTAAAAGTATTTTAAACAATTCATTTTGCTATAAAAGTTATAGAAATAGATCTTTAACTCATAAGGTTAGATGGCATGATGTATATGTAGCTATAAATTTATCAATAGAGAAATAATAATGATTTAGTAATATAAATAAGGATAAACTTTAGTGTTCAGTACTAGAAAAGACACGGAATGCTAAATTAAAATTTTCATACTATGTTTATATAAAATTAGATAGTTTAATATTTTACATAATCTAACATTGAAGTAAAAGGAATTAATCAATTTACTTTATGAAATCATATTGGGAAAAGAGATGATAGTTAACAAAAATGTGTGAGCCATATAAAAGATAATCAGTTCTTTTAGTGAAATGGGCTGCACACACTACTCAGCAAACGTGTAAAGAGCAATAGAATTTTGTTGCTGGGGATGAAAAGACCTATTAGTGACTATGCATACCTCAGAGAATTTACAATTTATGCAGGAAGATAGATGCACATTTCAAAAAAAAAAAAAGAGAGAGAGAGAGAGAATGAAAACACATGATGAATGACTGGCAAAGTTGTTAGGTGCCCTCGAGTCTGTTCTGACTCATAGCGACCCAGTGTACAACAGAATGAAGCACTGCTTGGTCCTGTGCCAGCCTCATAATCCTTGCTATACCTGAGCCCATGATTGCAGCCACCATGTCAATCCATCTCGTTGAGGGCCTTCCCTTCTTTTATTGATCCTCCACTTTACCAAGCATGATACCCTTCTCTAGGGAACGGTCCCTTGTGACAACATTACCAAAGTAGATCACACGAAATCTGGCCATTCTTGCTTCCAAGGAGCATTCCAGCTGCACTTCTTCCAGAATGGTTTGTTCATTTTTTTGGCAGTCCATGTTACTTTCAGTATTCTCCAACACCACAACTCAAAAGCATTCTGTCTTCTGTGTTCATTGTCCAGCTTTCACATGTATATGAGGCAATTGAAAATACCATGGCTTGGGTTAGGCACACCTTACTCTTCAAGAAGATATCTTAGCTCTTCAGCACTTTAAAGAGGTCTTTTGCAGCAGATTTGCCCAGTGCAATATGTTGTCTGATGTCTTGATTGCTGCTTCCGTTGATGTTGATTGTGGAGTCAAGTAATATAAAATCTTTAACAACTTAAATCTTTTCTCCATTTATTGTGATGCTGCTTATTGGTCTAGTTGTGAGGATTTTTGTTTTCTTTATATTGAAGTATAATCCATACAGCAGACTGTAGTCTTTAATCTTCATCAGTAAGTGCTTCAAGTCATCTTCACTTTCAGTAAAGAAAGTTGTGTCATCTGCATATAACAGATTGTTAATGAGTCTTCCTCCAATCCTGATACCATGCTCTTCTTCACATATTCCAGCTTCTTGAGTACCTCGTGACCTGAGAGGCTCATCTTCCAGCACAATCAGCATACAGATTAAGTGTGGTGAAAAGGATACAGCCTTGACACACTCCCTTCCTCATTTTAAACCATGCAGTGTCTCCTTGTTCTGCTCGAAAGACAGCCTCCTGATCTATGTACAGATTCCTCATGAATACAATTAATGTCCTGGAATTCCAATTCTTCTCAATGTTATCCATAATTTGTTATCATCCCCACAATTGAATACTTTTGCACAGTCAATAAAACACAAGTAAACATCTTTCTGGTATTCTTTGGGTTGAGCCAAGATCCATCTGACATCAGCTATGATATCCCTTGTCCCACATCCCCTTCTGAATCCAGCTGGCATTTCTGAAAGTTCTCTGTCAATATACTGCTGCAATCATTTTTTAATTATCTTCACTAAGATTTTACTTGTGTGTGATATTAATCATATTGTTGGATAATTTCCATTTTCTGTGGGATCACCTTTCTTTGGAATAGGTACAAATATGGATCTCTTCCAGCCATTTGGCCAGGTAGCTGTCTCCCAAATTTATTGGTGTAGACAAGTGAGTGCCTCAGTATGGCATCCGTTTGTGAAACATCTCAATGGGTGTTCTGTCCATTCCTGGACCCATATTCTTCACCAATTCCTTCAGTGCAGCTTCAACTTCTTCCTTCAATACCACTGGTTCTAGATTATACGCCACTTTCTGAAAGGGATGAACATCGACCAATTCTTTTTGGTACTGCAACTGTGTATTCTGTCCATTTTCTTTTGATGTTTTCTGCATCATTCAGTATTTTTCCCATAGAATTTTTCAGTATTGCAACTTGAGGCTTGAATTTTTTCCTCAGTTCTTTCAGCTTGGGAAGTGTTGAGCATGTTCTTCCCATTTGGTTTTCTAATTCCATGTCTTTGCACATTATAATAATTATAATAATTTCATTATAATAATTGACTTTGTCTTCTTGAGCTGCTTTTTGAAATCTTCTGTTCAGCTCTTTTATCTTGTCATTTTTCCACTTGCTTTAACTATTCTCCATTCAAGAGTAAATTTCAGAGTTTCTTCTGACATCCATTTTGGTCTTTTCTCCCTTTACTGTCTTTTTAGTGACCTTTTGCTTTCTTCATGGATGATGTTCTTGATGTCATGTCATGCCTCTGGTTTTTGGTCACTGGTATTCAATGCATCAAATGTATTCTTTATATCATCTCTAAATTCAGGAGGGATATAATCAAGACCATATGTTAACTCTTGTGGACTTGTTTCAGTTGTCTTCAACTTCAACTTGTGCATTAGCAGTTGATGGTCTGTTCCACAATCAGCTCCTGGCCTTGTTTTGGCTGAAGATATTGAGCTTCTCCATAACCTCTTTGCACAGATGTAGTTGATATGATTCCTGTGTATTCTATGTGGCAAAATCCACATGTATAGCTGCTGTTTATATTGTTGGAAAAAGGTATTTGCAATGAAAGAGTTGTTTGTCTTGCAAAATTCTATCATGTGATCTCCAGCGTTTTTTCTATCACCAAGGCCATATTTTCTAACTACTGGTGATTCTTTTATGTTTCTAACTTTTGCCTTCCAATCACCATTGATAATAAGCACATCTTGATTGCATGTTTGGTCAATTTCAGACTGCTGAAGTTGGTAGAAATCTTCAGTTCCCTCATCTTTGGCTTTGGTGTTTGGTGCATAAATTTGAATAATAGTAGTATTAATTGGTCTTCCTTGTAGGTATATGGATATTATCCTGTCACTGATAGCATTGTGTTTCAGGATAGATCTTGAAACATTCTTTGTGTTGATGAATGCTATATCATTCCTCTTCAATTTCTCATTCTTGGCATAATAGATCATATAGAAGTCTGAATCATAATGGCCAAAACCAGTCCATCTCAGCTCACTAATGCCTAGGATATTGATCTTCATGCATTCCATTTCATTTTGACAACTTCCAATTTTCCTGGATTCATTCTTCATGGATTCCATGTATTAATGGAAGTTTGCAGCTGTTTCTTCCCATTTTGAGTTGTACCACATCAACAAGTGGAGGTCCCGAAAGCTACTCCATCTACATCATTAAGGTTAGCTCTGCTGTGAGGAGACAGCTCTTCCCCAGTCATATTTTGAGTACCTTCCAACCGGAGGGGCTCATCTTTCAGCACTATATCAGACAGTGTTTTAGGGCTGTTCATAAAGTTTCCAAGTAATACATTAGACAGTGTTTCACTGCTATTCATAAGGTTTTCCCTGGCCAGTACTCTGAGAAGTGGATGGCCCTATACCTCTTCCAAGCCTGTCTCAGTCTGGAAGCTCCTCTGAAACCCATCCATCATGGGTAAGCTTCTTGGTATTTAAAATACCAGTGGCATAGCCTCCAGCCTCACAGCAACACATAAGCCACCACAGTACAACAAACTGACAGAAGAGTGGTGGGATTGGCAAAGAGGGCCTGCCAAAAAGTTCCCTGGTGTTGTAATGGCCAGAAGCTTTAAGAATGTGTAGTAATTGAAAGATCCTTTAAAGAAAAGATGAGAGATGATAGATTGTGAGTGGGAGAAGTTACAAAGAGAGTAGAGCAATGGTTTTCCATAGATAGGATAATGCATGAGCCAAAGAAGAGGCAGAACTGACAGTCTGTCTGGTTTGACAGTCATTTCGGCAGGATTAATATAAACTAACAACTAATACTTATTAATTGTTATATGCCAAGTACTCTTTAAGTGCCATTGAATCAATTCTAACTCATAGTGACTCTATAGGACAGAATAGGACTGCCCCATAGGTTTTCCAAATTTGTAAAGTTTTACATAAGCAGACTGCCTCATCTTTCTTCCTGTGGAGCAGCTGGTGAGTTTGAATTGCTGACATTTTCGTTAGCAGATGAATGAGTTAATCACTATGCCACCAGAGCTCCTCAAGTGCTTTATAGGTATTACCTAATTTCATCTCTGAGATAAGTAGTATAGATAATAGTAGTATGTCTATTTTATATGTCTATTTTATAGATGAGAAAACTGAAGTACAGAGACATCAAGTAATTTGCTAAGGTCATACATTAACAGCTCCTGAGTGCACTCAACAATAATTTGATTTGATCTGAGTTATACACGTGATTACTGGTAGATAATGTTGGAGAAATAATTTACAACTAGGCTTTGAAAAAATTGGCAGAAAGCCTTTCATGCTTGGCTAAGGAGTTACATTTTTATACTACAGGCAAGGGAGTCAGTGATATTTTTTGACAGTGGCATGGATAAAGCAATAATGAAAAGATTAATGTAAAAAATAAATTTCACTTGCATGTTGAAATCTTTACAGAGTATTGAAATGTGAAGGCACTCCAGACAGGAGACTAGTGGGTAATGATCACAGTGAGGTGTCCATACATGAGGCAATGAGAACCTGTAGCAAATACAAGAGACAATGAAGACCTGTAGCAATAAAATAGACAACTGCCAGAAAGTAGTGTGAGTCTAGTTAACTTATTCATCATGCTTATCTTGAAAGTTTCCCCTTTTCTTCACTTTCCAATGTTACGTTCTTTTTAAATTAAGAATATAGTTTTCTACCATAGAGGCTATACATCCTTGTTTTAAAAATCCATCCTTATTACGGGTTATGTCACAGTTTTTTGCGTGAATACCAAAACGTATTACTGTCGGGTGGATCCCAACTCATGACAATCCATGAGTAATAGAGCAGAATTGTCCCATAAGGTTTTCTTAACAGTCATCTTTATAGAAGCAGGTTTCCAGGCCTTTCTTTTCTGTTGTCACTAGGTGGGTTTGAACCACTAACCTTTAGGTTTATAGGCAAGTGCACACCATTTGTGCCATCCAGATTGCATATGAATAGACTTTGAATACCTATCCCTTAATTACTCAGCTGAGTAAGTGTGATGGTTATGTTTGTATGTCAACTTGGCTAGGCCTGGTTGAGTGACTGGGCAGCTGGATGTAGTATTCCCCATGATGAGACTGGTAATCAACTCCATGGTAGAATCTACTGGAAGCAGTTGAGTAGCTGCCTTTGGTTATGTGGTCTGCTTCCTGTATATAAGGAGAAGCTTTGAAAATGTCTCTAGCCTATGACACACTTGGACCCTGCATGTAGCTGTGTTGTTGCTCAGCAGCCTGCTGTGCTCTGCTGACCTTGGGACTTACAATGGACTTAAGTTAATGGCCTGCTGTGTTGTTTGGTAACATCGGGACTGTGCCTTTTTACTTGTCAACCTTGGGGCTTCTCAGCCTCAGCAGCTAGCAGCTGTCTGAGTGAAGAAATGCCTCTAACTCCAGTGGGCTGGGAGCAGAAGGCAGAGCTGGACCCCAAGGTTGAGGGGCTTTCACCCAGCCCCTAGAGCCTGGCACTTTGAACTTGGACTTAAAGCCTCCAAATTGTAAGAATAAACTGTTTTGTTAAGGCCATCCCATTTGTGGTATATATCGTCAGAGTAGCACTAGGTAACCAGAACAGTAAGTTTATTAGGAAATCGTTGGATTGTCCTGGGTCAATGTGATTTCTTGGCAAATAATTCTGTGTTTTGCCACAGGACTCTCTATAGCAGTGTGTCTGAAAGTATTTGTGGTAAAGGGCCTTTTAAAATTTTATTTTATTTTAGTCATTCATGAACTGATAAATAAACATACTTTACTAGGCACAAATGACAAAAAAATGAGGCAAGATAACCTCAATTCTTTATTATATTTAATATTAGATTCATTCAGAATTGCTCTATCAAATTAGCATAAAAAATGTGTCTATATGCTTACTCTGTGTTTCATACCTATCTTGTCATGGACCCTTTATGGACTAACTCTGGCACTTGTGGACCACCCTTTGGGCAGCACTGCATTTCAGAGCAGCCAAAGTGATCATTTAAAATGTAAATTACATCATATCATTCCTCTGCTTATATTCTTTGTATAGCTTCCCCTTGCATTTGAGATAAAATGCAGAATTCTTAACCTGCCCACTAAGGTTCATCAGACGCTCCTCTCACCCTCCAGTTTCTTTCATTCTTTCTTTTTTTTTTTTTTTTTAAATTGTGATTTAGGTGAAAGTTTACAGAGCAAATTCACTTTCCATACAGCAGTTCACACACACTTTGTATCATGACATTGACCACAATTTATCCCAATGCAACAGCTCCCCTCTCATTTCCTCCCCATAGTTATCTCTTCCCTGTGTCCATCCCTCCATGCACTCCTGCCCCCCCAAGCTGTCTCCCTGTGCATAAACAGCCCTTCCTTCTCCCATGATTGGTCTCTCCAAACCCTTCAGTTTCTTGTCCCATCCTCCCTGTTGCTCACTTTTCTCAAGTACATTAGCTTTCTTTCAGTTCCAGAATGCATCTAGCTCTTTCCTATCACAAGGCCTATCCACCGGAAATCTCTTTCCCTTCCTTTAACCTAACACTTGCTTATCTGTCAACTCTCAGCTTTGCAGATGAGCCTTCTCTGTCCACTCCATTTAAATTATATTCACATTATGATCTTTCTCACACTTTCTTCCCATATCACAATTTGTAATGATCTATTTTAAAGTATATTTCTATTTAAATATAACATATGTACAGAACATGAGTAAATCATTGGTGCAGTCATTATCAGAAAGTGATAACCAGTACCCAGATGAAGAAATAGATCATTATAAGCAGCAGGCCAGAAGTCTCCTGTTTTTCTCCTTTTCTGTCATTATCTTCCTCCAAGTTTTGCCAGTTTTTGAACTTTTCATAAAGAGAATTATGTAGTAGATATTCCTTAGGGTCTGGCTTCTTTTATTTAACATTATGTTTGTGAAATTCACTCATGTTACCATGTGTAGTTGTAGTTTGTTCATCTGTGTAGGATTTCACCATATGACTGTACCACAGTTTAATTACCTTTGGTAATTACCATGATCATTTTACCAATGATGGGCATTGCTGAGTTTTGGTTATTACAATAACCCTGCTCTGAATATGTTTGGACATTTTTTTTTTTTTGGTGAACATATGTGTATATTTCTGTTGGATATATATCTCGGAGTATATTTGCAGGACCATAGTAGCTCTGGTGGTGTAGTATCTAAGGCATTTAGCTGCTAATCAAACGGCTGGTCGTTCAAACCCACCAGCCACTCCTCAGAAGGAAGACAGGGCAGTCTACTTCTGTAGTGATATTGCCTTGGAGATCCAAGGAGGGGTTGCTATGAGTCAGATCTGACTCGATGGCAGTGAGTTTTTGAGTAAGGCATGCATACGTTCAGTTTTAGTAAATTCTGCCTAACAGATTTTAAAAAGTGGTTTTAGCAATTGATACTCCACTCTAAGTGTTTAGGTGTTCCAATTGTTCCATATGCTTGCAAGGGCTTGGTATTGTGTGTTACGTTTTATTTAAGCTATTCAAAAGTGGTGTCTGTGCACACAACTGGCATTTCCTTAGTATCTCTTGAGGTTGAACATCTCTTTATTTATTTATTGGCCATTGTTATGTCCTTTTTTCTTAAGTGCCTATTCTAGTCACGGTGAACACAGAAATAGCTTACCTTTTTTTCTGTAACTTCAGTATCTAGCATACTATCTGACACACAATGGACATTCAACTGTTTGATGAATGAGTTAAATACAAGATGACAAGGTTAAAGCAAATCTAGTACTTGCTACTAAAATGCTATACTTGACATATGATTTGTGTAATAAATACATACTAAATTGGGGAAGAAAAAACTTTCCTAAGTTTCTTTTGAACAATGTATGTACCTATTACAATGCAATTATATACTTCCTATCTTGCTCAATTTTCTTTAGAGAAAAAAGAAGTAATAATATGTTTCTGTTGACATTATCACATTTGATCATCTTGACTTGCTCATTTTTTAATGCTAAACTTTTTGTAAGGCCCATCTAACACTGCCTATATCTCTTTGGAATTGTTTGTTATAGTGTCACAAAAATTAATAGGATTACCAAGCAAAAAATTTTGGCCTTAGATACACTCTATTACAAATCCTTTCACCTTATTAAATGTGTGGGTGTTATTTTTCAGAGATACGATTCTGTCCAAAAAATATGAATGATCAAAGAAGAGAAATTCTTTCTTCTAAATGCAGACTTTCACTTAGGGCATGTTTCTTTTTATGACTCAGAACTTTGTGATTCAGATCTCTTCTTAGGTATAATGTTTCCTTAGATCCCAGTTGAGAACTCCAGTGGTGTCAGACCATTGTGATTTAGAATTAGGTCACTGAGGTATATTTAGTCTTACAATAAAGGTAGGTTGCTGCATGTAAAGATGGTAAGATAGAATATTAGAGCTGAAAGAATTAGTTGTCTCAAAATTGTTATGAAATAAACTGAAAATTAATTTTCATATAAAAGTAAAAAGAAATGCTGAATTGTCTAGTCATGTTTTGCATAAGTAAATATTTTATAATGTGGAATAATAGCTGTCAAGTTATCTGCCTATGATTCATGCATATATATCCATTCCATCCTTGTGTTTCCATCATTTTCTTCTAAGAGATGTGTACTGTTCATATCAGTAATACTTAATTATACCATTTTAAAGATTTAGTTCTTGATCTTTGACAACTATTTAACAAATGGCAGTTGAAGAAACTTGACCTTTTAGCATAATCAAAACTTAATGCATTTGCTTATCGATTTTTACCACTTTCAGATTAATTCTTGACATGAAGGTGGCTTTCTAATGTTCAAAACAAGGAGGAGTACACGAATTATTTTGTTTTAATAAAAGCGTGAGAACTTCTCACCCTCGGGAGGTGTGCTAGCTATATAGTTATTTTCTCCCCTTGAAAACAACAAGACATAGTAAGATGCCTGTTGCTTATTTTCTGTAGAAGAAGTCATGAAGGAAAGAATGTGATAATTGTTAATTTTTACAGATAATTCTTCTTGTTCTTTGTTTATTTGAGAACATTATAAGGAAGGAACATAAATAATTTAGAAGATTTGCTTGTAAAAGATAATGACGTTTTCACCCTTTTTTTATGCTCTAGGACTTTGAGAGTGTACGGATTAAATTACATGAGGTGAAGAAAATGTTTAAGCCTTGTGAATTGCTTTAAATGTGTATGTGCATACATGTGCATTTATGAGTGTTTGTGCCAGTATGTGTGTGTATGTTGGTATGATGTGTATGTTCACATGTATACGTGTGAATGTGTGTCTCTTCTCTCTTTGCCAGATCTGAAAGTAATGTGTCAGCATTTTGTTAGTTTTTTATTCTTATTTTGGAAAGAGCTCCTGAGATATACTGTAGGAATGGCTATGTAAATGAATCATGAGACCTAAACACCAAACACACTGCCATTCAGTTGATTCCTACTCCTACCAATCCTATGGAACTCTGGTGGCACAGTGCCTAAGGCATTTGACTGCTAACCAGAAGGTTGGTGGTTCAAACCCACCAGCTACTCCATGGAAGGAAGATAGGGCAATCTGCTTTCATAAAGATTTACTGCCATGGGAACCCCATGGGGGTTGCTATGAGTAGGAATCAACTCAAAGGCAGTGGGGACCAACCCTATAGGACAGAGTAGAATTGCCCCATAGAGTTTCCAAGGCTGTAAATCTTCAAGGTAGTAGACTGCCATCTCTTTTTCCTGCCCAGTGACTGGTGAGTTTGAACTGCCAACCTTTCCATTAGCAGCTAAGTGTTTGACTACTGTACCACCAGGGCTCCTTAAAAATAGTAATAATGTATTACTATTGATATATTTTAGAGGGAAAGTGTTCAAACATATTTAAAATCTTTCTCTTGTACAAGCTTCTTAAAATGCAATTAAAATATATTTTATATTATTGTTCATTTTCAGCAGTGGATGGAATTTATAAATTTGAAAATATAAGAAATACTTAAAATTATTGTTTGTATACAGTTGTTGAAAATATAGTAAAACTGGCTTTTTCTTTTGGGGGAATATTATTAGAAATTCTGAAATCCAAGTAAAAATATGGACTCAAACACTTCTGAAAATGTAAACTCTAGCTTTCAGTGTTCTTTGTGCATTTCTTAGTATGAATGGTATGAATTTTGCTGAAGATTTCAAGTCCCAGAACTGCTAAAATCATTTCTAAGATTTCTAATTCTTTAAGAACTTCTTTCAAAATAAATTGAAGTCCAAAATTATTTAACTGGTTTTCATTCTAAAACATTATTGTCTATTTCTATTTACAGCTCTAGCCTCTACACAAAGCTGCTATTCACATATAATCACTAAAACATTGTCAGTTCTATATATAAATCATGTCCACAGGATGCCAGGGAATACAAGTAAATTGTACTTTTTTAAAATCAGAATCAAATAATTGATTCCCTCAGCAAACACATACAAATTGGAGATAAGTTATGTTTTGTCATTAATCTCAACTATCAGAGTTGTCACTAAATCAAGAAAAATCAGAACAACAACAACAACAACAAAAGAAAACAAAAAACAAACTAGTTGCCATTTATTTGGTTCTGACTCACGGTGACCTTGTGCGTTGCAGAGTAGAACTGTGCTCCATAGGGTTTTCATAACTGTAACTTTTCCAAAGTTACAGTTCACCAGGCTTTCTTCCAAGGTTCCTCTTGATGTGGGTACTTTACAAATATTCTACCTATTGACTGCTAACCAGAAGGCTGGCGGTTCAAACCCACCAACCACTCCTCGCAAGGAAGATGGGGCAATCTACTTCCATAGTGATACTGCCTCGGAAACCCAAGGAGGGGTTGCTATGAGTCGAGTCTGACTCGATGGCACATAACAACAACAACATCAACATTGAAAGAATTACTGGTGTCCTTTTTGTTTTGGAGGGGAAAAAATTCCTAATATGTTGAAAGATTCTTGGATTCGAGGTTGACATTTTAAATTTCAGAAGCTATATTTTATCTTAGTCCTAGGATTGTTCTTAAAAATTAGCTTCAGATTTCTGTTGTTTTGGCTTGTTTTAGGAGAAAATCTGTTTATATTTTCCTGTTACTTTTGTTCCTTCCTATGGTACTTAAGAAAGTCTTTTGGATAGAGCTGTTTTCTCATTACTGCATTGTTGGATAAATTATTTCCTTTTCTCTAAGTTTCTTCTGTGTTACCATTAGCATGAGAAATGCTAATTATTTCAACCAAGATACAATCTCAGAAAACTATTATCCTGAAACTGCAATGCTAATAAAATCAGCAGAAATCTAGGCAGAAGGCCACCTGTAGATACCTTCTGCTGATTTGGTAATTGGATGGCTCCCAAAGCGGACACAGAAACCTGGATATGTGAAAATGCAGTTGAATTTGATGAGCTGTCTGAAGATCAATTTAAGCAAAAGTAAAAGCCACTTATCTCAGCCAAAATCGAAATGAAAACATAGTTTCAGGATTATACTTATTAATGAGGCCAGATACCCACAGCAATGAGATAAATCGCTTGTTACCTGAGGATGTGTTTCTGTCAGTCACTCTCTTTTTATTGATTCCATTACATGATACCAGAGACCTTTGTACATAACTCCTAATAGGTATATATCCCTTAAGTTATAATTTTATAGGGAAAACCATTTACATTTTTTTCTCTTTACTTGCACATTATATATACCCTATGAAGGAGTTTTTAACTGGGTTGTATGCCAAACTTCCTTGTAACAGAGAAGTCCAATTTGGTATTAATTTGATCTTGCCTAATACCAGTACATGTCCAAATTTCTATGGGTTATGATTAGATCACATAGTTATTATAGGAATGTACATTGCCATACAGTTATGCAAGTATTTATTTTGCTTAGACTGAAATATTGCTATTATATAGACTCACTGTATCAATGCACTCTTTTTACATCACTATGGAGTTCTGGTAGCATAGTACCTAAGGCACTTGACTGCTAGCCAGAAAGCTGGCGGTTCAAACCCACCAGCCACTCCTCGGAAGGAAGGTTGGGCAATCCTACTTCCATAGTGATACTGCCTGGGAAACCCAAGGAGGGGTCGCTATGAGTCGGAGCTGACTCGATGGCAAATAACAACAACAACAACAACAACTTGATCATCAATGTTTTTATTTGGGTGTGGGCTTTTTGTTTCTGTTTTTGCCTTTTTGTGAACTAGTAGTTATACAAGAAGGTTCTTGTCCAAGTAGATGGGTTTTTTCCTTACCATTCTTATATACTTTATATCATTCCTAGTACTTATGTCTTTAAATATGAAAATATTGACAACCCCCAAAATAATTTATATTTTATATAAGAATAGATGTCTAGAATTAGACCAATTAATTAGAATTCTTTAAATTCTCTTTTAAGAATAACTATTTTCTCATTTATTCAACAGAGATTTACCTAGTCTCTACTACGAGCCTTCTGTTGTGCTAGGTACTACTTACACAGCACCTGGATAACTTGTACTATGGGTAAAATGATAGAGACAGATGTTAAACTGAAAATTGTAGTTAAAGCTATGTCAGAAAAGTTTTATATATTGTTTGAGGAAATAATGGGGATAGATTGGGGTGGACATGTTTTTTATTTGAAGGATCAAGGAAGGCTTCTTTGAGGAGTGTCCACAATTCTGTTTCCTTCCTTCCTATTACATCATAATGAATCTACCCATTAGAAGGTGTGGTTGTTAAGGTTGTGTGTTAACTTGGCTGGGTTGTGGTTTTGAGTAGCTTGGCATCTGGATGTGTTATTCCCTGTGATGAGCTTGTAATCATGTCCATGATGAAATCTGCTATGAGCAGCTAAGTAGTTGAAGGGGAGATACCTTTGGGGCATGGCCTGTTTCCAGTATCTATGGAGAAGCTTTGGGCAACGTCTCTAGCTTTTGGGCATATTTGCATCCTGCATTTGACTGAGTCTTCATCTCTAGTTCCTGGACTTGAACAGTGGCCTGCCGTGTTACCTGTTGATCTTGGGATTGTGCCATTTTACCTGCCAACTTTGGGTTAATCGGCCTCAGCTGCCAGCGGCTGTGTGTGTTAGGAGGTTCCTCCAGCTCCAGTGGGCCCAGAACAAGGGGCAGAGCTGAAGCCTAAGGTCGAGGGGCCTTTACCAAGTCCCTAGAGCCAGCACTCTGAATTCGGACTTCCAGCAGCCTAAACTGTAAAAGGATAAATCTCTGTTTATTAAAGCCATCCACTTGTGGTATTTCTCTTATAGGAGCTCTGGTAGCATAGTGGCTAAAGCACTTGACTGCTAACTAGAAGGCTGGCGGTTCAAACCCACCAGCCACTCCTCGGAAGGAAGGTTGGGCAATCCTACTTCCGTAGTGATACTGCCTCGGAAACCCAAGGAGGGGTCGCTATGAGTTGGGGCCGACTCGACGGCACATAACAACAACAACAACAGTGAACTAAGACTAGATGGCACATAACAACAACAACAGTGAACTAAGATTAGATGGCACATAACAACAACAACAGTGGACTAAGACAGAAGGATTACATTAATTCTGCACAATCAGTCTTTCCTTCGTCTGAATTATAGGGATAAATAAAATAAAAACAGATTTATGCTTTTTTTTTTTTGGTATGACTGTGAACTACTTTCTTGATCACTGTTTCCTTTGATTTGCACTTCAATTAAAACCTTATCCTTCAGGCAGGTGAGGGAAGTTCTAAAAAGATGAGGCATTAAAGGAGGTTGTAAGAGATTTAAGCAAAGAACCATGTCAAAGACTGAAGAACAGAAAAGTTATTTCAGAGCAAACTTGAGCATGGATTTTTTAATTTTTAAATTTAAATTAAATTCTATAGTATAAGTGGTGCTAACACTTCTCATGTATATGTTGCATTCAGGTACATTTGTGTTTCAGCATATTGGATAGAAATTGCTTGTTATATAATAATCCAATCAGAGGCTTTGAAGAATTGATGCACCCCTTAAGTGTTAAAAGGATTATTATGTTCTTTCTTATAATAATAGTTAGAACAAATAAATAACTCCTGAAGGTGGCTCAAATAATTCAGTTGTATCTGCTAAAAGGAAATAAAATAAATTTACTTTGATCATTGACTACAGCTTGTTTCCAGCAAATATGATATCATTTTTAAAGGTTGAAATGTGTTCAAATATTTTTCAGCCATTATTCTTTGCACATTTTAATTTCTCTTAATTGCAAGTTTAATATTTGGCTGAAAGTGTGTAAATCCTAATTTAACTGTAGAAATATTTCTAAAACCTTTAACATGTTTCTAGGAATGATACAGACTTAATGAGTGACTATAATTGCTGCATCATTTAGCTCACGTTTATATGGGTTCCTTTGTCAAAGATAAAGCCCCTGCTTTTCAGGAATTGACAGTAAGGTACTGAGGCAGGCAGGAGATTACAGCACTGGGTTCTAGGTGCTGTGATGGTGGCCAGACCTAGAGGAGGGGATAGAAGCACTCCAGAGTCCCAGCTGAACATGCTTTAAGGATACCAGGAGACAGGAACTCAGAGAAGTTACTGGAAGAGCTAACTTCTGACTTGAATTTTTTATGGTTGAATAGGAGTCCGGTCATCATAGTTCGAGGTGGAAAATAGCGAGAAGAAGAAAAGTGGGTAGTCTCAAACCTCAGACTATTTGTTTCAAGTACTATCTTTTTTTTTTTTTTTTTAATGAATATTTTCCTATTAAAATAGAAATCAGGGAGAAGAAATAATCTAAAGATCAGTCTTTAGATTATTAAATTTAGCATTCTTGGCAGTGGAAATAGGCATATCTTTGTTAATTGCAGCCTTGATAATCTCAATTTTTAATGACACATGTATTTAAAGGATATTGGACTATATGTTAGGCAAGGTGTTACAGCTATTAGCTGACAAACCTGAAATTGCCTCCAGGATAGATCAAGTTTACTGTTAGGCAAGACATGGTAATGCTCATGAGTATATCAGGCAAGAAGTGACTTTGACATGAGATTAAGATATTAGCTATAGGAATCTGTTGTTTTTGCAGAAAATGGAAACTTTTTGTTTAAATGAAGATTTTAAAGCAATGGTACCATGCTTTCCAAAAGTTTTAGTAGGGATTCCATATGTCAATAACAATGTTTAGTTACTCTGTCTTCTGCTACTGATACAACCTACACCATTGACTGGGAAGATTGTAGAGACCCTTCTTTGTTAGCCCAACCAAATACCTGTCTGATGCTGCCTCTAGCCAAAACCACATCAAGCCCACTGCCATTGAGTTGATTGCCCATCCAAGGCAGTAAATTTTTACAGAAGTAGATTGTTCCATCTTCTTTCCATGGAGCAACTGGTGGATTTGAATCACCAACCTTCTGGTTAGCAGTTAAATGCCTTGGGCACTGTGCCACCAGGGCTTCTTGACTCGAAGGGAGGATAAATCAGTGTGGGCACTCTTCATAAAGACAGCTGATGTGAAATGAAATTCTAGGGAAGAGGACTAGTTGGGAGAGATGTACTGAGGAGCAAAGGAGGAGAGTCTAGAACTCAAGCTCTAAGAAGGCAATCATTTTTCACTGTTTTTTTCCTCTGTGGTATTGTCAGTGCTTAGGTCAAATACCTGACACATACTGGTACTCAAATATTTTTGGAATAAATAGGTAAAAGAAAGGATAAATAAATGATCAGGTAAGAAGCTAATGACAGAAACTGACTTTGTTAGATCATGGTGAATAAATACATGATAAATTGGTTAACAGTTTTGTATCCTCAAAATTTAAGAAAAGGGCATGAGGAAGAGGTTTTGGGATGGACCAGGATGATTAGAAAAATGTTGGGTGGAAGTTGAGAAAGCAGATCATTAATAATGGTGCCTCAGTCTTGATACTAGTGGGATTAGAATATTTTTGTTTACTGCAGTCATATTTTGGAAGAAAAACAGTATCATAGAGAAAAGGATCTGTTTATTCAGAGGGTCTATCTTTCCACATTCATTGTCTGGAACTTCATTATGGCTGAGGCAAGGTTGTGTATTTTCCCATTGTTTAATTTTCCCCATGGCCACACAAAGCCCAGACCAAACCCACTGCCATTGAGGCAACTGTGACTCATAGCAACCCCATAGGATAGAGTAGAACTGCTCAAAAAGGTTTCTAAGCCTTCAAATGTTTACAGAAACAGACTGCCTCATCTTTCTCCCACAGAGATGCTGGTGGGTTTGAACCACTGACATTTTGGTTAGCTCGTGAATGTTTTAACCACTCTGCCACTAAGCACCTTTTGAGCACACCAGAAGACTATAGTTCTATGTTCCTCTGGCATATAGATGAGACAATAATATCATTAGTTCAGAGAATACAAATGGAAGTAATAATACTTCCTGACCATATACATCCATGCAGTTGCCCACGTTCTCTCTCTTACCTGTTCACATGCTGAGAAGAAAAGAGTTACAAAATGGTGAGTCACACACTGGAAGGAGGCCAGATCCCAGAGTCACTTCTTGGAGGACAGTCACTCAGGAGAGCTGCCTGACCAGGAACATCCACTTTAGACTTTATCTGATCAAGAAACAAATCTTTATGATGTTAAGCAACTGATATTTGAGAGTTGTTTTTTGCAGTGTTTAGTCATCCTAATACAGAAATGAGCATGCTGCTGAAACATAAAATATATAGTGTTAATATTCAGGGGCATGGTAAGGAAGCTGATAACCAAATTGGAAACACGGTGATCCATTATTACGCAGAGGAAAAACATTTGGTAAAGCTGTTGTCTGCACTAATTTGGGAGGCAGACATATGTCAGCAGCTCTAAGGAAAGTGGTTAAAAACCAGCACTTTAGAAGTATATTGGTTTTACTAGCTCTGCTTGGCAAAATATCACACAAAAAAGATGAACTTAGGAAAGAATTGACTGGTTTCCCAGCAGAAGTGATAAGGAATAAAGGAAGTCCAAAAAATCAGGTTATTGAAGGGTTGGAAAAGCCAACTGTTTCTAGCTCTCAAATAGTTGGAGATCAATTCACTGTGACTCAGAAGGAAAAAAATCTGACTTAGTGTGTTCATGGTCTTCCTATCAAAGTGTAATAATGCTCAGTTAGCCTCACGTAAGTTAAATTACGAGAAAGAAGAATGGGGCAAGAACAGAATGCTGGGACCCTAACTCTCCTTGCAGAAGTGACAGGCTTTCAAGAGCTGTACAGTCCCCAAAAGGGAGTACTCTCCATGGCCTACTTACAAAGGGAGAAAATCGGAACTTCTTAGAGGTTGGAGCTCAAGCTGTAGAGAATAATGGACTAGATAGTTCCAAAGAGCAGAATCAGAAACCAATCAAAACACTTTTGGATTTATAGTGCATTACCTTAGAGAAAAATATTAATACGATCTTATTAAACCATGTCACATCATTTAAAACCAGTAGTGATGACTGAACAATTCTGGCAGAAATAAAGATAGCACTTCTAAGAGAAAGTATACTAAAAGGAAACAGAAACATCTTTGGTTCACAAATTATCTCATTAAATAGCAATGACAGTGATCTTGGGTTGCCTTCTGTATGTGTGACTAAAACTTTGATGCCATTTCCATATTTGTCATCTAGTCTATACTTCACTCTCTGTGACCATGAACTGTCATTGTATCATAGATCATGGAGCATATGGTATTTTTTGGTAGAAATTGTTATTTGATCTGCAGGTTGTTACCTGCTAATAGATATCTATTTTATTATTTTGTTATTATTATTGTTCTGTTCCAAATTTGAGATGTCATTTTGGTATTTTTCTCCTGTCCAGCTGGCTTATCTAAAGTGCTGTTTGCCCTTAGACAGCCCTGACATGCAGTTTGATAATTTATGAGAAGGAATGGGCTGGTGATGCACTGTAGAGTACATGTTGTTATGTGCCATCAAGTCATCTCCAACTCATAGCGACCCGTCCTTGGGTTTCTGAGGAGGTGTCTCTATGGAAGTAGATTGCTCAGTCTTCCATCTGACAAGTGGCTGGTGGGTTTGGATGTGTTTTTCTATTCATTTATATTAACTTTCATCAAGTTTCACTTGTGGAATTTATCCAAAAAGTAATGGGGTTATTTAAAACTGCCAATTATATCATAAATTGGGTAGTCTAACAACAGCTTAGATTGTTTCTAAAGTAACTTTACTGTATATCTTTAGTTTTTTTGTGGCAAGAATCTTAGCTTGGCAAGAATTACTAAATTTTTAGTAGCCCATTTTTGGTTCCCAAATTACAAATTTGAGATTTCATTTTTTGCTTTATTATTAAGAATGGCTAAATCTTGAACAATATTTATTAGAACAATTATTTATTAGATTCTCCTCAGGCCTTTTACTAACCAACAGCATGGAGGTAGAGATAGAGATTTCCTTAGAAGAATATCCTCATAGAATATCATTATCAATATTTAGACTGAAATAGCCAATTTATGTCCATGATGGCTTGTATGTATGAATATGAAAGAAAAAAAAATAGTAGTAAGCATCTAGTTCTTTTAAAAAATTTTCTTAATTCCTTCCTTCCCTCTTTGTGTCTCTATATGTGTTTCACAAAGGGGAAACAAAGATGTATGGCTCTTTGTTTATACTCAAAGACCTTATCTTCTAGTTGTTAAGTTATAGTATATCAATTATAGTCTATTTAAAAATCATAAGTACAGTATTTTACATTCCACATTTCAGATTCTAAGTGTACTTTTTATGTTGCTAAATTAAATGTCAGAAGTAATATATAAATACTGGTATTAAGAGCTAACTTTTTTCTTACAGTTCTCAAAATTTAATGTATTAAATGCCAAAATGAATGGTTCAGTTATTTGTTGGGGTGTGGTCAAGAATGGAACAGTTTGTGTGCATGTACAGTTGATGAATTTATAGGTTTAGATGATTTTAATGAGGAGATGATCAAGTGATAGTGCTTTTAGTGATATCAAGGAAAAAAGGAAAGTCAAGAGGATTTCTTTTTTTACAAGCACAGAAGTACAGAGTTTTTATGGTCAGATAGTCAGCCCTGAGCCTCTTGGGTTTTCTATGTATAGGATCATATCATCTGCAAATAGAGATAGTATTACCTTTTTTTGCCCATTTGGTTGCCATTTATTTCTCTTTCTTGCTGTATTGCCTTGGCTAGGACTTCCAATACAATATTGAATAGAAGGAGTGATAGAGGGCATCCTTGTCTGGTTCCCATTCACAAGGGGAAAGCTTTCAGTCCCTGTCCAATGAGAATAATGTTGGCTATTGTTTTTGAGGGGAATGCTTTCAGTCCCTCTCCAATGAGAATAATGTTGGCTATTGTTTTTGTGAATGTGCCCTTAAGTGTGTTGAGCAGTTTTCCTTCTCTTCCTATTTTGCAGATAGTTTTTATCAGGAATGGGTGTTGGATTTTATCAAATGCAGTTTCTGCATTGATTGATACAATCATGTGGTTCTTTTCCTATGTTTTATTTATGTGATGGATTATGTTGATTGTTTTTTCTAATGTTGAATCATCCTTACATATCTGGTTTGAATCCCACTTGGTCATGATGTATTATTATTATTACTATTTTTTGATATAGCATTGGATTTTATTGGCTAGGATTTTGTTGAAGATTTTTGCTTCTTTATTCATGAGAGATACTGGTCTTTAATTTTCCTTTTTAGTGGTAGTTTTTGACTGGTTTTGATATCAAGATTATGTTTGCTTCATTGAATGAATATGGGGATATTCTATCCTTTTCTATGTTCTGGAATAGGTTGAGTAGGATTAGTGTCAGCTCTTCTCTGAATGTTTAGTAGAATTCTCCAGTGCAGTTTTCTGGGCTAGGACTTTTTTTTTGGGGAGTTGTATCTAATTTAATAAATCAAAAGGAAGCACACTAATAAAAACAGGTATGAATACAATAATATAATGTATTTTGGGTTTTAGATTTGGGACTGTATTTTATATTACATTGTGATATTTCTTCTGACCCACATACTTTACTTTTAAACAAAATGCTTTTATTTATGAAAAGTTATAATTAAGTACTTTATATTCAAATGCTTTTGTAATACTTTTGCAGTTTAGCCAAAAGAATAGATACATATCCAGTACATTAAACAATAACAACAAAGTTTCTTTTAATTTCCCTCTCTTTCTTTTCTGGATTAATATAGAGGACTCCATGATTTAGGTTATTAGAAATAGTTGAGTATTAATTTGGGTGGGAAAAGACCCAGAGCCTTACCTGGGTGGAGTCAATACAAGCCCTTGACATTCTTGTCATCACTTTATAGTATCCTTTGACTCAGCTTGTTAACTGTAGCAACTATTAAGTGTCCTGGGATTTGGCATCTCATATTTTTATGAGATACATTCTCCCACCTCTGGATTATACCAGAGCCAGGCACACCTGTGGGGTAGGTGGGGCTTGTAAACAGCACATTCTTCCTTCCACTTCAATTTTTCTTTTCCTGTTTGTTTTACCCTTACTGACTGGTCCCAATTTACCTGTTCTGAGTCTCTTTCCCTCACAAACAGATTAAATGCTGCATAAAAATGTTTCAGATGATCATTTGACTTTCTAATTATAATGTGGGGCCTCTGAAATTGTCTGTAAAGTGCTATATGTATGTTAAGATGAAGAACTTACAATGGTTCACTCACCAACTTCATGTTGTTGTTTTTGTTGTTATGTGCCATCAAGGCGTGGCTTTGCTCAAATGTCAGCTTCTTGGTGTGTGAGCTTTTGCTCGTTTAGACTCCTTACTTTCATCTCCTACCACAGGCACTGCCCCTTATCTATTCTATTTCTCTCCATGGTACTAAAGACTAAAATCAAACCCATTGTCATTAAGTTGACCCTATAGGACAGAGTTGTTATGTGCCGTCGAGTCGGACCCAATTCATAGCGACCCCTCCTTGGATTTCCGAGGTGGTATCACTATGGAAGTAGATTGCCCAACCTTCCTTCCGAGGAGATGCTGGTGGGTTTGAACCACCAGCCTTCTGGTTAGCAGTCAAGAGCCTTAGGCACTATGCTACCAGAGCTCCATAGGACAGAGCAGAACTGCCCTATACAGTTTCCAAGGCTGTAATCTTTAGGGAAACACTGCCACATCTTTCTCCCATGGAGTGGCTGGTAGGTTCGAACCACTGACCTTAGCAGTTGAGCGCTTAACCACTGCATCTCCAGGGCTCCTTCCATAGAACACTTTCTAATGTACTACATAATGTACTTAGCTATTTTCCTTTTTTTTGTCAGGGCTGACTCGACGGCAAATAACAACAACAACAACAATATCTACCTCTAGGAGCTCTGGTAGCGTAGTGCCTAAGGCACTTGACTGCTGACCAGAAGGCTGGTGGTTCAAACCCACCGGCCACTCCTCGGAAGGAAGATGGGGCAATCTACTTCTGTCGTGATACTGCCTTAGAAACCCAAGGAGGGGTCGCTATGAGTCGGGTCCGACTCGAGGGCACATAACAACGACAACAACATCTACCACTAGATCAAATGTTTCTTAAAGAGGTGGATATTTGCTTTTTTTGTCCACTGCTAAGGATTCCAGGTCCTCGAACAGAGACTGTATAACCTACTAATTGTTCAATAGATTTAGTTAAATGCAGGCCCTGAACTTCTAGTTTGCAAACTATGGTTTAAGGTGTTGACTCTTTCAGACATACTGGTATTTTAATACTCTTAAGCCTGGAAAAATTTTTAAGATCTATATAAAACGACAAATAATTAACGACTGAATACCATGTCATGTTGTGGGACTGAAAGAGGGCATATTTTTCTTGTCTTCCCTCACTCCCGCCCTCCTCTCCAACCCCACCACCCTATGGTGAAACTACCTCTTGTCTTTCAGATCACATTGTTTAGCCTTTAAAGGCTAACCTATAACATATGTTCTCTCATTCTTGTTTTCGTCAAACTAACTTTCTCTTGAACAGCTTGTATTTCCTGTTTTTTTTTTTTTTTTAATAAGTAGCTTGCTTGTTTGTATCATTCAGGTGCAAAATATCTCCAATAAGAAAGTTTTGCAATTGGCTAATAACTCAAAAGCTTGGCAGTTTGAAGTTGCCCAGCTGCTCTGGGAAGAAAGGCCTGGCAACTGCTTGAAAGATTACAGCCAAGAAAACAGAGTTATACTTTGTAACACACAGGGTGGCCATGAGTTGGAAGCCAACTCAATGGAAATACACAATATGCATCTTAAGTAGTTAATTTTTCCTTGTCCAAGTTTGGAGAACCATTCAAAACCTGTCAACAAATCCACATATTTAAAGGATTGCTGTTAGTTTTGCAAATAACAGATCATCTTTCATTGATGGTGAGTAAAATAAGCAAAATGATGGATTGAAAAAATAGTTGTTTAACATTTAGAGTATGAGAAATGTGTTCTGTTATGTGGTAGTCAGAAGTAATTCTGATTTGATATTAGGTTTGTTCTGCTTTTCTCAGACCAAAGAACTAAAACCCTTAGTGATTTTGAATAACCCTATTGTCTCTTTAGATTTTGTCAGAGTGAATAGGAATTTTCAAATAGCTTATTTAGCTGCAAACTGGAATATCAATGTTGTAGGATCTATAGTGTGAACTTAAGTATATAAGCTATATGATGCTTGGTGTTTAAGGAGCTATATGTATAACATACTTTTTTCCTATGTAAAACATTATAATGAGGAACAAAATGGCCAAAAGTAGAAATTTAAAAGAAAAGCAAAAATTGTGTCTTCATTTAACAAGCCAGCAAGAATTGATATACACACATGCACACATATATTCACTAGAAAAATAATAATACCTTATAGAGAATTTAGCAGTATTACTTAATTGACTGATTAAACCATTAAAGAAAAGGTCTTTGATCCATCCATGCATAAATAAAATGATAAGAGAAACGATAATCATCTGGATTAAAATAATATAGAGCCAGAAAGACTGAATTCTCTATCTACTTCTTACCAAAAGTTATGAACAGCCCTCTTCAGAATCTGCCAGAGCCAAGTGAAGATGTTTTCAATTGTTTCTACAATCAGTTGAACAGTGGTAGCCATTCATCAGTACATCACTATTTATGTCATCATAATTATCTTAAAGTACAGAAGGGAAATTCTGAAGGGTTTCTTTAGGCTTAAGGTTAATTTTAATTAGGTATTGGGGCAGAAGTCAGACTTACTGGCTGTGGAATAATTTTTGTACTACTCTGAGAATCTGTGAGTATTCAAGAAAGTTCATAACAGCATTAGTATCATATGAATAGTCTGTTTAAGTTGGATATAATAGATTAAGAAGCAAAACAAAATCTGGACTTGAGGCTTATATTTTAAAAGAAAACGTTCTTTTTCTTGCCAGGAAAAGAGAATGTGCAATGGATTAGAGTGTTAATTGGAGGGCAAATCCTCTCAGGAGGATTTTATCATCTTCCTGAACACAAAGGCCACCTTTGTTCAGGATATGTCACATTCAAAAGTCTCTGATGCTCTGATTTTTATGAATCAGACATTGTCATATCATTGAAAGAGTATGAGTGAATTTTCTGAAAAAGAAAAGTAACTTCAAGTTGACAACTTCCTTTGAGTACCTTAAGGAAATAATTTTTCTTAGCGCTTCATTGAACTGTATCTATGAAACCCAGTATTATATAAGTGAGATGTGATTTTCCTTAATCTCTTTTTGTTTATATTTGGAAAGTAAATACTCCTGTGGAGATAATCTCTTAGAGTTTAAAAGTTAAACAGAAGCAATGTTATGCTGGAATAGACTAAATGGGATTTAACACTTCAATTCTTAAAAAAATTCTGAAAATCGAGTATATATCCACTCCTCACATGGTTAGGTTCCCAAGACAAGGTCATTATGTGAAAATTGATGTTATTGCAAAAATGGAGGATGACCACATTAGATCATAAAAAAAGAGGATCACTGTATCATTACAAAACTGCCAAATTACATCATTACATAACTACCAGACCACTGAGAATAACAAATGGCCCAGCCATGTTGACAGATAATCTTAACCATTACAGCCAGCATTATTCTGCCTCACACCTTGGTATTTATTACTGCCAGATGTACCTTGTTGATGTGAAAAATAGTTGAATGTTAGACCTTTCAATATTGTTGTAAATATGGAATATCATATGACAAGATAGTTGATAAGTGAAGAGTAGATGTAATACTCTACTTTCCAATAATGTAATTTCCCCCACTGAATAGGTACTAATCCTATTGCTTCAGTCAAATCCTGAATAATGCAGTGCCTTATACTTCCCCTTTGTTTTCTCATCAGGTTTTACACTGAAAACCTGAGACAGATAGTATATTGTATGACTGACTTAGTGTGTCTCTTCTAGCCTTGGTCTTTGTGACTCCCACCAGGTAAGTGGGTGTAACTCTGCAAATGTGAAGTGCTTGTGACCCATTAAGGGGATTGGATAGCTTGCTAATATATAAATAAGATATATGGCACACTTGTGTGGGCGGGACCATGCAAATAAGGCATATGGACTCCTAACATGGGTATTGGCCAGTTTTGCTATTCTGCTAGGCTTAAAATAAGCCATTCCATAGGCAGAAAGGGGCATCTTACTACTGTCAAGACAGAAGAAGAACCAGGAGAGGAGAGCATCATTGGACCTGAGATCCCTGTGCTAAACCTCATCAATCCAGGAGATAGAGCTGTAACACTTAGCTGAGATGGTGAGAGATGGCAGATGGATGGCAACAGCAGAGGCAGCAGAACAAGAGACAAGCACAAGACTTCCCAGCCCATGAAGCGAGAAAGATGAGTGCTTTCAGATGGGAAATTTGCTGGTGAAGTGGAGTCCTATCTGGGTACCTTTCAGTAAAGCTAAAGGAATTTTGTAACACTGGCCTGAGCAGGGCAAAGGGTGAGGCCAGAGAGAAGCACTTCAGTGGCACAGCTGAGAAGAAGATGTCCTGATCAAAGAACTTTATTTTAAATTGTTTTTTATCCTAAATTATAACCTGTTACTCTAATAAATCCCATAATCTAATAAACCTCATAATCATGACTATTGTCTGTGAGTTCTGTGTGGCCATCACTACAGTTTATCAAACCAAGCATAGAAGTGGCGAGCCCCATGGTAGGAATGGTTTGTGTCAGAATTGATTAGAAAAAAAAGTTGGAGGATGGCGGCAAGTCTGACCTCTGCCTCACAGGAATCAGCCTTGGGCTGTTGATATTGATGGTGATTCTCTTTTCCCTCACGATGTTAGAGGATGTTATATACCATGTCCTTTTTGCAGTTGGTGTCAGAAGTGGGATTTTTTGCAATGATTCTAGATTTATGGAGGCATGAGACTTTGTAAGAGAAAAGGAAGAGGCGTGGAAAGTGAAATTTTTAATTCTGAGATTTGTACTTTGTTTGTTGGTGCTTATAATGGCTGAAAGGAATATAGGAAATGTTATGCTGGTGCTAAGGGGAGAAAAGCCACATTTGGAATGGTCTGGAACAAGAGCCAGACTGATTAAATGAGATGATTAATAGGGGCCAGGGTCTTCTGGTTCTAGGTAGCCAGAAGCCCAAGACCATATGCATATGAATGGGAAAAGAGTCAAGAAAAACTGGATTTTTTTTTAAAGGGTTATTTGCTTTGCATTATGTGTCTTTCTAAATGCACTATGGATATTGAATGTTTCTCTTCCTTAGTTTAATAATAGAAAATGAATAATGAATAACAGAGAGAATGTAACTCTGTCTTTAGCCAATACCAGATAATATGCTAAAAGGGGAAATAGAATTTGCCTGGAAGAAACAGGCTTCTTGTTTCAAGCCAGTAGCCTATTGTTGTTAGGTGCTGTTGAGTCATCTCTGACTCATCATGACCCTATGCACAGCAGAACAAAACACTGCCCAGTCCCTTGCCAGCTCCACGATCCCTGCTCTATTTGAGCCCATTGCGGCAGCCACTGTGTCAGTCCATCTCGTTGAGGACCTTCCCCTCCTTTCTCGACCCTCCACCTTACCAAGCATGACATCCTTATCCAGGGAATGGTCCTTTCTGACAACATGACTGAAGTAAGTGAGACAGAGTCTGGGCATTCTTGATTCCAAGGAGCATTCCAGCTGTACTTCCTCCAGGACAGATTTGGTAGTTCTTTTAGCAGTCCATGGTACTTTCAGCATTCTTCTCCAGCACCACATCTCAAAAGCATCAATTCTTCTTTGGTCTTCCTTATTCATTGTCCAGCTCTCACAAGCATGTGAGGCGATTGAAAATCTCATGGCTTGTGTCAGGTGCACCTTAGTCCTCAAGGAGATATCATCGCTCCTCAGCACTTGAAAGAGGTCCTTTGCAGCTGACTTGCCCATTGCTATATATTGTCTGATGTCCTAACTGCTGCCTCCATTGGTGTCGATTGTAGACTCAAACAATGTGAAGTCTTTGGCAACTTCAATCTTTTCTCCATTCATCATGATGCTGCTTATGGGCCCAGTTCTGAGAATTTTTGTTTTCTTTATATTGAGATGTAATCGATACTGCAGATCGTATTCTTCGATCTTCATCAGTAAGTGCTTCAAGTCAGCCTCACTTCCAGCAAGCAAAGTTATGTCATCAGCATACCACAGATTGTTAATGATTCTTCCTTCAATCCTGATACCACATTCTTCTTCATAAATCCAGCTTCTTGAATTATTTGCTCAGCATATAGATTGAATAAGTATGGTGAAAGCATACAGCCCTGACACATGCCCTTCTTGATTTTAAACCATGCATTGTCCCCTTGTTCTGCCTGAATGACAGCCTCCTGGTCTATGTGCAGGTTCCTCATGAGTACAGTCAAGTGTTCTGGAATTCCCATTCTTTTCAATGTTATCCCCAATTTGTTATGATTCATACAATCAAATGCTTTAGCATACTCAATAAAACACAAATAAACATCTTTTTGGTATTCTTTGCTTTGAGCCAAGATCCATCTGATATCAGCAATGATATCCCTTGTTCCACATCCTATTCTGAATCCAGCTTGCACCTCTGGAAGTCAATATATTGCTGCAACTGTTTTTGAATTATCTTGAGTAACATTTTACTTGTGTGTGATATTAATATTGTTCAATAATTTCCACATTCTGTAGGATCATCTCTCTTTGGAATGGGCACAAATATGGATCTCTTCCAGTCAGTTGGCCAGGTAGCTGTCTTCTATATCTCTTGGTATAACTGAGTGAGTGCCTCCAGTCGGGCATCTGTTTGTTGAAACATCTCAATGGGTATTCCATCAATTCCTGGAGCCTTGTTCTTCACCAATTCCTTCAGTGCAGCTTTGACTTCTTTCTTCAGTACCATTGGTTCTTGATTATATGGCACCTCCTGAAATGGATGAAGATCAACCAGTTCTTTTTTGGAACAGTGGCTCTGTATATTCCTTCCATCTTCTTTTGATGCTTCCTGCATTATTCAATATTATGCCCATAGAGTCTTTCAATATTGCAACTGGAGGCTTAATTTTTTTCCTCAGTTCTTTCAGCTTGAGAAATGTTGAGTGTTTTCTTCCTTTTTGGTTTTTTAACTCCAGGTCTTTGTGCATTTCATTATGGTAATTGGCTTTGTCTGCTCAAGCTGCTCCTTAAAATCTTCTTTTATCTTGTCATTTCTTCCATTTGCTTTAGCTACTCTCTGTTCAAGGGCAAGTTTCAGAGTCTCTTCTAACATCCATTTTGGTCTTTTCTTGCTTTCCTATCTTTTTAATTGCCTTTTGCTTTCTTCATGGATGTTGTTCTTGATGTCATTCTACAATTTCTTTGGTTTTTGGTCATTGGTGTTCATTGCATCAAATCTATTCTTTAGATGGTTTCTAAATTCAGGGGGGATATATTCCAGGTCATATTTTGTCTCTTGTGGACTTGTTTTAATTGTCTTCAACTTCAAGTTGAACTTGCATATGAGCAATTGGTAGTCTGTTCCACAATCAGCTCCTGGCCTAGTTTTGGCTGAAGATATTGAGCTTTTCCATCGCCTCTTGCTACAGATGTTGTCAATCTGTTTCCTGTGTACTCCATCTGGCAAAGTCCATGTGTATAGCTGCCATTTGTGTTGTTGAAAAAAGGTATTTGCAATGAATAAGTCATTGGTCTTACAAAATTCTGTCATGTGGTCTCCAGCATTATTTCCGTCACCAACGCTAAATTTTCCAATTACCAGTGATTCTTCTTTGTTTCCAACTTTTGCATTCCAGTCACCAGTGATAATTAACACATGTTAATTGTATGTTTGGTCAATTTCAGACTGCAGAAGTTGATAAAAATCTTCAATTTCCTCATCTTTGGCTTTGGTGGTTGATGCATAAATTTGAATAATAGTCGTATTAACTGGTCTTCCTTGTAGGCATATGGCTATTACCCTATCACTGACAGCATTGTACATCAGGACAGATCTTGCAACATCCTTTGTGATGATGAATGCCACACCATTCCTCTCAAACTGTCATTCCCAGCACAGTAGATCATATGGTTATTTGATCCAAAATGGCCAAAACCAGTCCATTTCAGCTCACTAATACCTAGGATATCAATCTTTATGCGTTCCATTCATTTTTGACAACTTCCAATTTTTCTAGATTCATACTTCATACATTCCATGTTCCTATTATTAATGGATGTTTTCAACTGTTTCTTCTCAATTTGCATCATCACATCAGCAAATGGAGGTTTTGAAAACTTTACTTTATTTGTATCAGTAAGGTTGGTCCTACTCTGATGATGTTTCCCTAAGTATAGAGTGTTGAGGGCTTGAGTTGAAAACCTGAGCCCTAGCCAGAACCTTCTGAGTCTGTAAATTTGCATTTGAAAAGACATGTAGATACACCCAGCAATGCTGAGTGAAAACAGAAGATTTGTATTTGAAGGAAGGACCTGCAGAGAAAAAAAGACTGTTTTACTTTTTGAACTTGGAGCAGCAATTTTTGACTGCTAACCACAAGGCTGGTGGTTCAAACCCACCAGCCGCTCCTCAGAAGGAAGGTTGGGCAATCTACTTCTGTAGTGATACTGCCTCGGAAACCCAAGGCGGGGTTGCTATGAGTTGGGTCTAACTCGACAGCACATAACAACAACAACACATCAAGACCAGAAAAAGTCACGGTCTATCAAACAAAACCCATCCAGGACTCAAAAGGAGCAGGCAAGTAGACAGCCTGGTGCTGCTCATAGTGACCACCTAGATCTGCTTGGTGTTTGAAAATGGCAAAGGTGCAGCAATGAAGAAATGAGCTGAGATTGGCACCTATTTGATCTAGCCCATGGGGGTTAGGGATGAGAAAGAAAGAGAGAGAGAAGACACTGGCTCAAGTGTTGGGAGGTGTGTGTACTCCCAAACTTACAGCTGGTACCCGTCGACCTATCTTGGATGAGCTGACCCAGACCCGACCAAATGAAGAGAAAGATGTTTGACACTGTGAGCTGATGCAAATTCCTGCAATTTGATGTCTTGCTCTGGACTGACTCTGCTTATGGATACAGATGCTCAAAGTTCCAACTGGAACAGAAGATTCTTCAGATCAAGGAACATACTTGTCTTCCCAGAGTAGTGGTTTATTAGGGATGGGCAACTTTGAAATTGGCTATCTAATATGGGAGGAGAAAAGAGCATGAAGTAGCTGGCTTACACACTTTCATGGATGTGCTTGTATTAAAAATGGTTTGGAGGGGGAAGTTAATCTTTTAAGTATGAAAGGGCCAATGGCTAGAAAAACTGTATTCTGAGTTGTTTCTGATCCTGAATTGTAACCTGTTACTTCCCTAATAAACTGCATAATTTTCTGTGAGTTCTGTCTGTCCGTTGCAATGGATTATCGAACCTAGCAGAAAAGTAGAGAGTGCTGTGGTAGGAACAATTGGTGTCAGAATCTGTAAAAAGTTTGGAGGGTGGCAACATGTCTGACCTTCACCTGATAGGAATCAACCTTGGGTTGTTGAGGTTGATGGTGATTTTCTTTCTCTCTCATGAAGTTAGAGGAAGTCAGATGCCATCCCCATGCCTTCCCCTACCCCAGACAAATATGTATCATTGTGCCTGCTCAACTTACTGAAAAACCCTGGGGATCATGAAACTGATGATAATCACTGTGACAGGGATGGGGAAATGTGTTCAATGAAAGAATGAGAAGTTCACTATTCCAAATAAAAAATGAGTACTAGACAAGATTCTTCAAAAATTTCATAACCAAAAGCAGTAGATTCAAGACTAGAATCACAATTCATGGCCCTTCATTATTGGTTACCATGAGTTGGAATTGGCCTGAGGGCCATTAGTTTTGTTTTTTTCTGTTACACCAACCTACTTATTTCACAGCAGGTATACTTTTCAAGTAATTGTAAGAGCCCTTCAATATTGTACACTACTTTGATACTCTTAGATACTAAGTTCTATTGACTCAGACTAGTGAGCTTTCCATTACCTTCTGCCCATCTATCTATATGTGAAAACATAGAAATAGATGTAGTTCTGGCATCTACTTTCATCTAATTTCACATTAACCTTTAAAAAAATCCACTACCACTGGCATAATTTTTATATTGGATTTTTTCATTTGTAACCCTTGGGCTGGACTTTAGAAGTTAGGGGAACTCTCAAGAACTGGGGACTTGAGATACTTCCAATTTATTAGCAGCCTTTATTTCCCTCAGATTCCTAGTGAAGCCAATGGCATTCTTTGCATTTCTTATTAGTCAGCTCTAGTAGAATAACCTCTATCCAAGCCTGGAAACTCACGGTGATACAACTTTACATTTTTTGAAGACTAAATAATCTTTTGTTATGTATGCAGTTGGTGAATTTAGTGATTTTTTTCCCCCCAAGTTTGTGACTTGGCATTTATTGCTGCTCTGACATCCTCTAAAACTCAATTGTAATCAGTTCTCAACATCAGTTCTGTCTCTTCTGGAGATCAGATGTTACATACCTGATAATATGTTTTGAATATCATTAACATTGCTGGTGGGAAGAGCATTATTAGCACTGCTTCAAGTGAGAACCCTCTGCTCTAAATCCACCATTTAGAGTACCTATGCTCTTAGAGTTCTGGGTAAGGGACAAGGAGATCTCTTGTACAAGGAGGAAGTTGTATGCCACCTTATACCAGAGGATTTTGGTATACCTATATCAGTTGCAGATTTTTAAAACCTTGACTGTCTCCCCCACCCCTCTCTTCTCATCACTGCATTATGCCCAGACAGTAAGAATGCTAATGAATATTAATTTTCATGAAGAAAGCATAATTAGCAAGGTAAATCTTCTGCTAAGATGTAAAATAAATATTACGTAGTACATTTCAAAGACAAATGTTAACAATTCCTGGGTTATGTACTTTATTATAGATTACCTTTGCTTCTGTTTCCCTCTACTGCCATGTAACTCAAACAATTGACTGTAGCATTACTAATAAGTTATAAATAAATGCAGTGTTATGAATAAGGATATCTTATGGTAATAATAGAGTAGAATAAACTACATCCTATTTCATCATCTTTGGAAATGGTTGATTCCATGTTAAGTATAGTTCATCTCCATCAGTGGACTTGAAATGTCTCCATCTTTTTCAGTTATTTTTTAAATTTGTAAACAGTATTTAGACATTTTCAGAAAAGCAGACATTTGTCTTTCATTCCCAACCCCTTAACCTAGTATTATTTGTAATAGTCACATACATTGTCATGATTTTGTATCGACACACAGCTTGTCTTTTTACCAAAAAGAGGAAAGTCTGTATCTCAGCCACATGGAAAAGTAACAATATCCTCTTTGTTTTGTCTCTGAGCTGTCTAATTCTGCCAGGGTAGCATAATTTAATTTAATTCCCGTCGCCTCCCTGTGGTTTAATGGAGTATGTAGGTGTGTATGTGTGCAAACGTGTGTGTATGTTTTCTAAAAGAAATATCGAGCTGATGTAGAACAGAAATCCCTTCATGAGCTCTCATTGCCTCCATTAGCTAGCTGCACATTCATCTTAAATGAAAAACACTGATTAAAGCTGAGCAGGTACATGGAGTTGGGAGCCAGATTTGGACTTGATAAGCCCTTGAGCAACTAGGCTGCTCTATTATCATTAATGGGTTTGGTAAATGTCTCAATTGCTCTATTCAGGGCTTTTATTAGGGAAAATATATGTCTGTTGAAATTGCTTTTGTGTCTTCAGCATTAAAAACTCATTTGTTGGCATTTACATTGCCTAATTTCTCACTAATACTATTTATTTCAGAGGGTATATGGCTTGTTCTGTTCTGACATAAATACAATGGCAAAAAAATCTGCAAGATAAGATAGGTAACTTGCTGGTCTATTTAATTTGACTCTCCTGATGTTAGAGAGGTGGTTGCATGCAAATAGGTTTCCTTGGAGGTATGACTGTCCCAAAGTGATAGCTTTTTTTTTTTTTTAAATGTACTGTAAGGAATACATTCTTTTCCCAGACTTTATATAAATTTACTTAGTGATGTTTGCTGCTTAAAAATGTTGTAATTTAATTATTTTTACTGGATACTGCTATGAGGGAAAATCCAGAAATTATCAGATGCATCTCTCCCTTAGCTTTGCTATGTGATAATGAGCATCTTTTTCTGAGTTGTGATTTCATTACTTGTCAGTAATAGTTGAGTTGCAGTCAGTTCAGGTACTAAATAGTTCTGATTCCATGAAAGCCACCTGAGAAGTCATAGTGTTGGAGTTAGTTTGAAACAGGCAGGATGATTGTACAGAAAACATTTCCCAAAATCCTCTGGGCTTGCTTATAACTGAGTTAAAAGTGTTTATGAAATTTATAAATCAGTGATATTATAGTGCTTTAATAAGTCAATTATTTAAAGATTTATTTATTTAACATAAGTGTAAACATTTGACTGTCTCTGAGTGATTGGTTTTTGAAAAATAGAGATGTGTTATGAAATGATATCTGTAAGCCACAAGCACACATAAATTACAAATCTTTTAGGGACCTGCTTGTTAAGGAGCATGGGTTCAAGTTGAGTTTCTAGGTTTTGATGCAATTATGTATTCATGTGTTGTGGCAGAATATTTATTTTTATAGTAAAGCGGGGATGAGTTGATGCTCCAGTACTCTGATCTGCTCCTCAGCATAGGCTGGTAGAGGGGAAGGACACTGCTGTGCTTTCCTTGAGTCACTTTGTCCTAAAGCACAGTGTGAAAAAGATTTCTTCTCTGTTTTCCAGACTATCTAAGGGTGTGTTCAACAGATATGTTATCAAGGCCTAGAATTTGGCAGTGCATTGTGTTATTTACTAAGCCCTGAGATGAAGATACTGGATCCTTACATGTTTGGCATAAAAGGAGGCTAATAGCCATGAACTCTAGTTCCAGATCTATGAGGGAACACATCTCTGATTGGAATCAGTTACAAAGCAATTCTGGCTCTATGAAGAATAATCTATTTTAGTGAAGGTTTTGCTCCTTGATTAGTAAACCAAACCAAACCCACTGCCATGGAGTCTATTGTGACTCATAGTGAATGAACCTTTAGGGCAGAGTAGAACTAAATCATAGGGTTTCCAAGGCTGTAAAACTTCACAGAAGCAGTCTGCCTCATCTTGCTCCTGTGCAGTGGCTGGCAAGTTCAAATCACTGACCTTTCGGTTAATAGTCAAATGCTTTAACAACTCTGTCACCAGAGCTCCTCTTGAATAATAACCCACTGCCATCAAGTTGATTCTGACTCATAGTAACCCTTGTTGGGTTTCCAAGGCTGTAAATCTTTATGGAAGTAGCTTGTCTTGTCTTCTTTCCATGGAGCAGCTGGTGGATTTGATCTCCTGACCTTCTGGTTAGCAGCCGAATGCCTTACCTACAATGCCACCAGAGCTCCTTTAAAAACCTAGTACAGAGCACTGTAAGGATACATTTGCTTGATAATATATCTGGACTTTTCCATTTTAAAACTCCAGAATTATAGGGCTCCTACTAAATCTGTCATGGTATTTTACAAAATTGTTTTGGCAAGAATCGAGATCTATAAGGTTTTTATCTTCAAAAGATGTGTAAAGACAGTAATTTCTCTGAATTCACCGACTTGTCATTCTCATGTAAATTATGGACATATGCAGCCTGGGTTAACACTAAAACTTAACATCTACAGTCAGAAACATACATAACAACAACAACAACACAGTCAGAAAAGCCATCTTACAAAAGTTCAGATGCACTATTCAGAGCTTCAAAGCAGAGGAGTCCAGGTGGCAGGAAAACAGTGTGGGTGGAATTTTATTTGTGAAGAGTAACTTCCAAAATCATAGAGTGGAAAAATTCTTGTGGATAAGACCAGATTTTCATTTTCTCTAACAAGTATAGGGATCCCACTAGAAGACAGTTTATTTAAGGGTGGTTTCTGCATTTCTGTGATGAGAGGGCACAACCACATATGACCACATAAGAAACCTTAGAGGTTCATCGCCACACATCTTATGTGAGGTGGAATACTCACAGTCGGGGGAAAAAAAAAAAAAGGGTAATGTTTTCTTTCCTGGGTTGTTCTTTCGTGGTTATATAAAAGTGTCCTTTAGAAATTGATTTGATCAGAGTTGTATTTTCTAGCTCATTAAATCTCCTGAAATTGAAGATGGTTATTTAACCCTATGACAGATGGAGACAGCCTGTCTCAGCCTTCAGAGATGAAATATGAATGAGCACAAGTCAGTAAATATGAGACTAATTGGAGTAGACCGACTGTGAGACTGAGGAAGGGTGCATTCCTGGCCCTCAGCTTTGAAGCCAGCCATCAGTCTGTGTAAATGACCTCACTAACCTGCACCGGAAGGGGTTAGGAGGTTACCTAAACACACAGCTCTTTATAAACCTATTAGAAACACCTTTCAGAACATTAGTATTCCTGAATCGGTTTGGTCTGTCTGATCAATTATAAAATAATACTGGTTTTAAGATGATTACTATGAATTTTTATTCAGATTTTAAAAACAAAATTAACAACAAATATTATTTCTTTGAGTTGACAACCATGGTCATATTTTAAGTACTACCACCTTCTCACCTGAAGCATTCATAGACAATTTTATTCCTTCTGCAACCGTATGTTGTTGTGTTGTTGTTATGTGCCGTCGAGTTGGACCCGACTCATGGCGACCCTTCCTTGGGTTTCCGAGGCAGTATCACTACAGAAGTAGATTGCTCCATCTTCCTTCCAAGGAGTGGATGGTGGGTTTGAACCTCCAGCCTTCTGGTTAGCAGTCAAGTGCCTTAGGCACTATGCTACCAGAGCTTCTCTGCAACTGTATATACCTGTGAAAATTAGAAAATGACCAAATAATTAAATAATAATGAAATAGACTTAAAACATTTTGCATTCAAAATTCAGCCTTTTACAATGATAATATTTCATATGGAATATTAAACAGAAAGGTAAATAGTTACATATCTATGAATTCTATGTATTCTAACCAGGGTCACAAATTCAGAAAGCCTAGAAGAGCCACACAGATACACACAGGAAGGGACCATGGTTGGGTTCATATGCTTACACTGTGAATGGTGAGAATTTTGGCAAGCTAGATACACATACATTACTTTATAATCATGTGGACCCAGAAATGCTAGACCTTCCTTTTTTTTTTTTTTTTTTTTCCCTCCCCACTAGAGAGATCCAAAATATAGATTTGTATGTAACCATTGCAATTTTTAAATGTTCAAAAATTCCATAGATCCCATATAGGCCAAACATAATACATCTATAGTCTGAGGGATTGTTTGGCCCACGGGCTACCAGTTCACAAATTCTGTTGAAATGCATACATATGCACAAACTCAAAAGTTTGTCTATAGCAGGCACTCCAAAAATATTTGTTTAATTAACTTGATCATAGCCAAACATCACATTTACAGAATTTTGCTTTCAAATACATAATGATCAGTTTCATTAATTAATTTGTAGAAGCCCAAATAAAGCTATATGAGATAAGTATAGTCAACAGTATGTGTTAGCAGCTTGGCCATTTCAGGATGAATATTAATCCCAGGGAAAATAAAATCTAGATTAATTTGATTTTTTTAAAATAATACAATTAAACCCACATTTATTAAGTACCCAGATTAAAAGATACTGAAGAGGTAATTGAAATGTAATTCCTAACCGAAAATGCTTACAGTCCAGTGACTGAGAAAAGCTAGCTTTAATACAAAGCAGATAAAAGCAAATGTACAAATGTCATGAAAGATGAAATTTCTCTCCTCTGTGCCTTCATAGCACAAAGGAAGGGGGAGACTGATTCTTTGCAGGGGATCAAAGGTCAAGAAAAGTATCCTGAAGCAACTGGTGTTTCAGATGCTTATGAGAGGACACAGAATTTCAGGGAGGGGAGGGTCAAAATGTTTAAAAGGTGGTGGATGATCTGGCATGACTGGGGCACAGAGGGACCAGAGTAGAAGTGAGATGGGAGGCTAACTTGGGCCAGGATTACTCTATAAAACTTTTTTCATCTAAGGCTTTTTAATAGGTACAATAGCTCTTTTAGAATATGCCCTCTTATATGCATTGGTGCATTGTAAAACATGAATTAGAGATGAAGGAAGAGATTTTCAAATAGATAAGTGTGTAGGCAATTTGATTAGTGTAGGCAAGAGAAGATGAGAATTTGAACTGGTGTGGGACAGTGAGAATTTAATGAGGGGATGGATTTGAGCATCATTGTATCTGAAGTCGGTGATTTTTTTTTTTTTTTTTGGTGTTGGGGTACTATATGCACACTCTTGCTAACACCTTAAGTAAGATGAACTGACCTAGATCTTTCCTTACCATTCTCATTGAATTTTAATGTAACCAAAGGAAGGGGTGATAAGAGAATGGGGCTTTGGATTTGTTTACATAGCCAAGAACAATTTTTGTTTTTAGCTTCTGACTCTATTGTCGTTTATAAAATGAATATGTTTGGGAAGGAGGACAGAAAAGCTAGATTTATTTATTTATTTTTTTTAATATTCTATGCTCTAAATTTGAAGGACTGATGACATTTCAAATGTATACATTTGAACAGGTAACATTTAAAGTAAATGATAATGGATTACAACAAAAAAAAATAACAGAAGGATCAGAATTTACAAGACAACATTACATGATTGGAAAAGTGAAACATAAAAATTTAAAACACAATTATGCAATATCATTTTATAGTCATCACACTTCTTGGCATTGGTGCCCTCTTATAGTAACTTCTTGGGGAAAATGAAAATCAAGACATATCAAATGAACAAAGTACAACCCAGCAGTAGTTGTTTAAGTTGGGGAATTAGTCTTAATATTTCCAAAGAAATCTAATAGACATTCAGAATGAATGTCTTTATGAATCATAATCATATGGTTCATTCACATGGTTCTCATTTGACCATCTTTATTGCTAGAGTTGTTCAAAATACCTGTTTCAATTAAAATGTTTCATAATAGGGTTATTAATATATGTTGCTTTATAATATGTGGGAGGCCTGGTGGTGTAGTGCCTAAGGCATTTGACTGCTAACCAGGAGACTGGCACTTCAAACCCACCAGCCACTCCTTGGAAGGAAGATTGATTGGGCAATCTACTTCCGTAGTGATAGCACTTCAGAAATTCAAGGAGGGTTTGCTATGAGTCAGATCCGACTCGAGGGCAGTGAGGTGCCCCCCCATAATATGTGATAAAATAATGTAATTTAATGTTCAGGGAAAAAATATGTCAACAGTTTCCCCAATTTGGAAATGATGTAATGACATCAGGAAATTAGATGCTTTCTTTATCTATTATGTTCAATTCATGCACCAACAATTATTTGAGGACTGTTATGAATTAAATTGTGTGTCCCCAAAACATGTGTTAGAATCCTGGCTTCAATACCTGTGGATATAATTCCATTTGTGTGTAGAATTTTCTTTGTTATGTTAATGAGGTAACACCAGTTTGGAGTGTGCTAGTAAACTTCTACTCATTTTTGAGGTATAAAAAGAGCAGGTTAGGCACAAAGAAGCAACCACGAACAGAAGAGAAGATAGATGCCATGTGGAGCTCTCTAAGGAATGCAGAGAATGCTACAGAAGCTCAGACAAGAATATTCCCCCAGAAACACAGACTGCCTCTGTATAGCAAAAAAAAAAAAAAAGCCCAAAGTCACTGCCATCGGATTGATTTCCGACTCATAGCGACCCCCTTTGGTTTCCAAGGTAGTAAATCTTTACAGAAGTAGATTGTCCCGTCTTCCTTCTGCGGGGTGGCTGGTGGGTTTGAAACACCAACCTTCTGGTTAGCAAGCAAATGCCTTAGGCGATCTATATAGTCCATGCTCTCAATTTGGACCTCCAGACTCCTAAACTGTGAGAAAATAGATTTCTGTTCATTAAAGCTGCCCACTTGAAGTATTTCTTTACAGCAACACTAACAAAGACAAGCAGCTACTAGTTAAAAAACACTACATGCTATTGATATTAAAAAGATGTTAAAAGAAACATTAAATGAGCCAGGCTCGAGAATGTTGATATTTATGAAGATTTGAAAAGTCCACTTAGCCTCTCTCACCGCTTTGTTTTATGCTGATTTGAGGATCATCGGGTGTACTGGAGAGGCTAGGAGTGAGAAGAAAAAGTTAGGTAATTTAGGGTTTGAGAGACTATAAAGATATTTTTAAAAAGACAAACTTTCTTCAAAACAAGGAAGAAGCATGCAGAGGACAGAGGGTGAAAGCTTCCAGAGGAAAAGATATGAAATCATTTTTCAAAATCCAATATATCCACTATAGGAATCAACTTATCTTTTTAAAGATTAGGATTCTAATTTGTACATTTGGAAAGGAGGCACGCATTGCCCACTTGGGTAAGATGGACTAAATCATTGACACAAACAGCAGTGGGTATTGCTGAAAATGTGGCAAATCTTACTACTCATTTCATGTTCTGTGCTCCTCTTACTCATGCTTTCAAAATTTCTCCTTTAAGTGTTGCCATTATAGTTGAATTTAAATTAATTGTAAACATATGACAAATTTCTTGCTGATGGTTGCCAAAACTATTCTGCTGGGAGATCATTCCTAACTATTTGTTTCTTGTTATCTGTATCATTGACATAAAGGGAATGTGATTCTCACATGTACATCCACAGTTAACACAGGGCCCTGTTTCAGAGACCATAATGGATAAAATAGCTGTAGCTTATCAGCATAATATTAAAAAATAAAAAGCTAAAATCTAAATTTTAGAGGAGCATTAATTGAAAGTAACTGGCAGGTAAACCAATTTACACTTTGCTTGTATCAGCCATAGGCTGCCAGGTGGTTCATTTTGGCCAAATTGGCTAAATGATGTAGTTATAATGAAGACAGCAAAAATATCAACAAAAATTACTCAAGCTGGTTTCCACATCAACTAATTGCTGATCTACTAATTCTGTTTAGATTATGCAACCCAAAAATGGATAAAATTCAGCCTATGCCCTATGTTTTTGGTTCTTTTTATATTATAGAGATGAGCTGTATCAGAGATTAACATCTAGAGCTAAGATATACTCTGGTGATTGATTTTATTGTGTATCTAACTTTTGCCTTTTTACAAGGAGTTTAGGAGCTCTGGTAGCATAGTGCTTAAGGCACTTGACTGCTAACCAGAAGGGTGGTGGTTCAAACCCACCAGCCACTCCATGGAAGGAAGATTTGGGCAATCTACTTCCGTAGTGATACTGCCTTGGAAACCCAAGGAGGGGTCACTGTGAGTCGGGTGTGACTCAGCGGCACATGACAACAACAACAACAACAGAGGAGTTAATTAAACTACTCCTGGCAGTTATTGAAGTCAAACTGTCTTAAAAGTCAGTGCTTAATAGAAAAAGCATAGGCTTTTGTTACCAGATTGGTTGGAATTGAATATCTAGTAGTTATGGAAAAGTTACTTATCTTCACTGAGCTATAGTTTCTTCATCTATAACAGAGATAGCAACAGCTATGTTACAATGGTCTTGTGAGGATTATATGACATGGTCATAAAAAAGCATTAACATAGTGTGGTGCATATAACAAAAGGTTCACAATTTTTTTCTCTTTTCCCATATAAATTATTGGCGGTATGAGGTTAGGTTTTATGGGATAAACAAGATAATTTTTTTTATTAGCATTTATACATTTACTCATTTACTGTGAGCACTTCAAGCATCTTGTTGGGACAATCCCAGGTTGATGATCCTCACAACCACTCTTAAAAGATTTCCAAACCTCCTACAGTTTAGGTTAAGATTAACTGGAACTGCTTTTTTTTTTTTTTCTCTCAGAACTCCTGTTCCTATATTGTTCTTTCCTAAGATGGGTGATGAGAAATGTGTGCAATATTTGCCAGGCAGAGATGGTGGCTGTGGTTTTACTCTTGGAAGTTCAAGAAAGGGTTAAGTGTGGTTGCAGCTTTTACACATCACAGATTTACTGGCTCTTCTTGGTATAAGGCAGCAGCTGGGCTTTGACTTCCTGCAGCTCCCTCTGGACCTCCCTGGAGCAGTAGTCGACCCATAACTTTTCTAGCTCCTGCCAAATCTTTCAACTTCTCCAGCTCCTGGGCCAGGAGTGTGCTTAGCTCTATGATGAAGGATCAGCTTCTCCTGCAGGTCATCTGCAACCTCACAGTGGGAAGTTTTGGTGCATTAGAGCAATGCAAATTCCAATTTGTTCTTATGTTGTTGTTGTTATGTGCCATTGAGTCATACCTGACTCATAGCAACCCCTCCTTGGGTTTCCAAGGCAGTATCACTACAGAAGTAGATCGCCCAACCTTCCTTCTGAGGAGTGGCTGGTGGGTTTGAACCTCCAGCCTTCTGGTTAGTAGTCAGGTGCCTTAGGCACTATGCTACCAGAGCTCCTATTTTGTTCTTATGGATTCTGTTCATCTTTGCAGATTCCAGTTGCCTTTTCTCTCCCTTATGGTCCATCTTTCCTTCCCAGCTTCTTTCCCTGCTGACTTTAGGCCCAGCACCAGTCACAAGTGCCATACATAAACTGTTTAACTGGCACTCAGCAAGAAAGAGGAAGACCCTCAGACCCTCAACAAGATAGGTTGACATGGCAGCTATCACAATGGGCTCAAACATAGCAATAATTGTAAGGATGGTGCAGGACTGGGGCAGTGTTTCATTCTGTTGTACTGAGGGTCACTATGAGTCAAAACCAACTTGACGGCACCTAACAACAACAGTAATTCTGTGCTACAGTTTGGAATAACAAGAATGCTTAGTGTTGATCTTGTGTAGCTTTAGAGCTACTCTGGTAAATGCTTTCTTTGGAGACTTTATGTAAGATTATGTGGACAATTGTGCAATTCGTGACATGTTCTTAGAATCAAAACCAATGTATAACATTGAAAGATAGTCATTTTAACCTAATCTTTGACATTTATTGCACCAAATCCAGTTGTCCACATTTAAAGAGATACAAGTTAACGTGTTATTGAAATGATCTTTCACATTTTAATTTGGGGAGGGGAATTTTTCTCACTATATAATGCAGATGTTCAGATGATTGATTACATAACTCTCATTATTTTAACTTTAACATTTGAAATTCCTTTTCCCTCCATTGAGAAGTTTTCTTTTAATTTTAGCACATCAATGAAATGTTTTGGAATATGAATTAGAAATTTGAAATCCGGATGATGCGTACAGTGAAGATCTAGGGACTTTTAAAATCTTTATTATGTTTCAAAGTTTATTTTCACACGCCATCTTTTTTTTTTTTCAGTGAAGCTGTAGGGATCCTTAAATTATAATTAATAATTTTCATTTCCTTGCTGCATCTTTAACCTTCTTTTGCTTTATTTATTTTTTCCACCTTTTACCAAAACGTCTATCAGATAAAAGCCTCAGCCAAAAAAAAAAAGAAAAAACCATGGATTTCCACAAAATGTACTTGAGAATGGAGAGAAGCTGTCACCTGCTGTCACTGTCTACTGCTGCTGCGTACACACACTTGGCAAGGGCCACAGTATCCTTCTGTGTGTTGCCCTCAGTGTAGCCACTGTCCAAGGACTAAATCGAATTGGCAGAAGGATCTTTCTCCTAATAAATTTCTGGCTCCTCATTTTCACCTAATTGCAGTACTTGTTGAGGCTAAATGCTTTTGTCATATCCAATTAAGACTTTTTAATTTTTTTTTTTTTCATATCTACGTTTGTGGTCCATATTTTCTTGCATTACTTTATTTTGCTTTTGCCTCTGAATTTGTTGTTGGGTCAAAAATATTAGCTACTTCTTGAGTGTAGAAGGAAGAATATTTCCCTCTATTATTTCATCTCTTTAAGTTTGCCTACACAGTTTTCTCCAGTGGAGCATACATGGAATGAAAAGAAGAGTGAAGTATATATAGATATTTTCAAAATCAGATTTTAATAAATATTTTCAGTTTTAGTCACTTGAACAGATAACTCCTTGGATTTTTTTTTAAATTGTTAATCACTTGTTTGGATTAATTAATTCTGTTACTATATTGAGTAATTACAATTTTAAAAGTTAACTAAGTGCAATCTTTGGTTTAACCAGGGAAAAAACATATATTTCAAAATGTTTTAAGTTTATTGCCAAATATCATGAGTTGTGTTAAAGTAATGACAAAGCAGTTGATTGAAGAGTAAATAAAATCATTCAAGCAAATTATCTGATACCATATGAACAAATTAAAAGTGTTTTGAATTTGTTAATATTTAATCTAAGATTTCTAAAAATCATTTCATATTTATAACTTCAATCAATGGAAAATTATCTTTCAGACTGCAATTTCTTACTATATCGCAGATTTAACACATTTTAAAATTTCTATATAGTATAGCATAGGCTTATATTTAATTCCAAAAAGAGTAATAGATTTTCTATTTATAACACATTACATGAAATAGAGGATTTCACACTAAGAGAATATGTCCCTGCCACTAGCAAAATCCAAAGTATTTGGTGTCACTACTCTTGACCTAGGGGGCTCTGGTAGCATAGTGCTTAAGGCACTTGACTGCTAACCAGAAGGCTGGCAGTTCAAACCCACCAGCCACTCCTCGGAAGGAAGGTTGGGCAATCTACTTCTGTAGTGATACTGCCTCGGAAACCCAAGGAGGGGTTGCTATGGGTCGGGTCCAACTCGACAGCACATAACAACAACAACAACTCCTGACCTTTAGCTAAATATTTCACTCAAATATTCATCCATTCGTTCTCAGATCCCCAATCTCTAAATGCAGGGGACCTCTATTTCCCATACATTCTTAGATCAGCCTTGATGTCTCCTAATATTTTATGTTCACTTCTGACCTCTAACTAAACTAGTCCCCATCTCAATAAACAGCAGTTTTATTCTTTCTTTTTCTGAGGTCCAAACCTTGGTGCCACCCTTCTCACACTCCACATCAAGAAATCCTGTTAGCTTACTTTCACAATATATGCTGAATGAAACTGCATTTCATCATCTGCACCAAGCCACCATATCTCTCTTCTATAGTATTGCAATAGCTTTCTAAATGGTCTCCCTCCTTCCTTTTGCCCCACTACAATGTATTCTTCATACTGCAGTCAGGTCAGGATGTCCCTCTGCTCAAAATTCTGAGAGTTGGCATCTTATCAGTAGAACCCAAAGTTCTTACCATGGCCTGTAAGCCTTATATGATCTTCCGCCTGCTGCCTCTCTCCCCTCTACTTACTCTGCCCTAATCAAACCAGCAGCCTTACAGTTCCTTCAGCAGCAGGTCAAACAGACTTTTGCCTCATAGCTTTGTGCTTGTTGTTTACCTCCCCGGAAGTCCCTTCCCCCAGATGTATTCTTGGTTTGACCCTCGTTTGGACTCTGATCAAATGTCCTCTTATCAGGGAGGTCTTCCTGAATTATCCCATATAAGATAGCACTGCCAGTTCCCATCTCTCATCTGGAAGTGTATCATCATACTTCATAGCATCATCTATCTCATATATTACATATTTATCTGTTTATTACATCTCCCACATTAGAGCAGATGTTTTCTGAGTGCAGGAACTTTGCCTGTTTTACATGGTATCTCTAGGACCCAGAACAATGCTGACTCCTGTGAGGCATTCCATGACAATGTGTTGAATGAGTAAATGAATGAACAAATCTATCCTCTATTCAGCAAACCCTTTGACTATATGACTGGCATTATTTCAATCCTGGGGGGATTAGAAGATGGATAAAATGTAAACTCTGCCTCAAATTGGAAAGCATAATGGGGCTTGGATGGTGTTTGTTGGTAGTTATTCTCAAGCTGATTCCAATTCATAATGATCCCATGCATGCAGAGTAGAACTGCTCCACAATGTTTTCATGGCTGTGACCTTTTGAGTGTGTCACCAGGCCTGTCTTCCAAGGTGCCTCTTGGTGGGTTCCAATTGCCACACTTTTGCTAGTTGTTAAGCACTTAACTGTTTGCATCTTGCAGGGATTTCAAGTCATAACCCAGATGGGCTTGGATTAAAAAAAAAAAAATACAAAACAAACCAACTGCTGTTGAGTTGATTCCGACTCAGTGACCCTCTAAGACAGGGTAGAACTGCCCCATAGGGTTTCTAAGACTGTAAATCTTTATGGAAGTAGACTGCCTTTTTCCTGGGGAGCAGCTGGCTAACCACTGACCTTTTGGTTAGCAGCTGAATGGTTTAACCACTATGCCACCAGAACTCCTGGGCTTGGAATAAAAAACAAACAAACAAACAAACAAAACCTCACTGCCATCTAGTTGGTTCTGACTCATAGCGACCCCTCCTTGAGTTTCTGAAGTGGTATCTCTACGGAAGTAGATTGCCCAATCTTCCTGTTGAGGAGTGGCTGGTGAGTTGGAACTCCAACCTTCTGGTTAGCCATCAGATGCCTTAGGCATTACGCCACTAGAGCTCCCCTGGGCTTGTATGTTGTTGTTGTTGTTGTTATGTGCCGTCTAGTCAGACCCGACTCATAGCAACCCCTCCTTGGGTTTCTGAGGCGGTATCACTATGAAAGTAGGTTGTCCCATCTTCCTTCCGAGGAATGACTGGTGGGGTCGGTACTGGGCTTGTATAGAAGATAGAAAAATAAATTAATGTTAACACAGATTTTTATTTTTAAGTTTCTACTCATCCCCTATCCTTTAAAAAACAAACAAAATAGTCTTTGTGGTCAGGGCAGTGAATTTAGAGCATAGATATTTAGAAATTTATCAGCCACTCCTCGGAAGGAAGATTGGGCAATCCACTTCCATAGTGATACTGCATTGGAAACCCAAGGAGGGGTCACTATGAGTCAGATACGACTCAACGGCAATGAGTTTAGTTTACACTCAAACTAAGATTTTTAAAAATTCAGATTTAAATTAAGATGGCTAGGATGTTTATACAGTCACCAAGAATTCCTGCTGCAGATAGCACTGGCATTAGTCCATCTGCTAAGAGAGTTTATATGTGCTAAGCGAGTGACATTTGCTGGCCTGTTGTTTTAGGTAGTCAGGGTGAAACAGGAAATGACCTACATGGAAATGAATGAGCATCATGTTAGTTGTAGGTTTATTTCACCTTATGATATGTAAAGGAGCTCTGATGGTGCGGTGGCTAAAACATTTGGCTGCTAACCAAAAGTTTGGTGGTTTAAAACCACCAGGTGCTCCACAGGAAAAAAACAAAATCATCTGCTTCTGTAAAAATTTACAGCCATAGAAACTCTATGAGGCAGTTATACTGTGTCCTATAGTGTTGCTATGAGTCGGAAATTATTTGATGGCAGTGAATTTAGTTTTTTGGTTTTATGATGTATAAAGTTATGTTGTCCAAAAGTTAGCAACTTTTTTTTTCTTTTTCTTTTTTTTCCTCCAGCAAGTAATAGTTTGTGAAAATTAAGGGAATGGTTTGGAAAGCATTTTGCTGAAAACTTTCAGCATTAGACAGGACAAAACTGAATATGCTGGAAAAAATCTGGAAGCCTAAACCTTACATGTTATCAAGGCTTTCTATAGTGGAATCAGAAATTTTTTGGTTACTTTAGATTTTACTACCATAGGCAAGCAGCATAAGTTTTATGAGTTGCCTGTGATGTGTTGAAAATGAGAACTTAGTGCAAATGACAAGAAAAGTAGCATTTTAATTGCTTGAAAAGAAAAAGTATACTTAGCATGCAATAGCTGAATTCAGTAAGTTAGTGTGTAATAGACAGTAATAGCTGATATTTTATCCTCCTGCTTAGGAAAACCAGTGTGAAATTGTGAGCTTAGAATGGCAGTAATTAATCATTATGGTGGACTGTCAAAATAAAAGCTCAGGTCATTTATGTTAATGATTGCGGTGTGCAGCTTTTGACATTTACTGTGAGCTCTAACATATTTCATTTATAACAATTAACCAAAAATGCAAACATCTGGAAAGCAGACTGCCTGCATTCTTCTAAGAAATGGTGTAAAATAAATTTTTTTAAAAAAATTTTATGCCATTGGAAGATACCTTAGTGTATATAATTGCCTTATGAAATAGCATTTTAAAAATAAATGCACAGATGATTTACTTAGCATAAGGTAACTCTCCCCAGAGCAATTTATATAATGTCATAAGTAAATACAACCTGGATTACATATCAATATTTGTTTGTTAATAATCAGAAAGCATTTTGATGTCATGGCCTTGATATGAACCACATGTACAGTACATTGTACTTAGATTGAGAGGGCATTCCT
>NW_006921632.1:15184590-15203166 GCF_000298275.1 Orycteropus afer afer | reverse complement strand
AAATTTCTTTGAAATGAAAACTTCCTGGTTATTACAAAACTAAAATGGCCATGTAATCCTATAGATATTTATGACTAACACACACACATACTATTTATCTCGAGAAAGGATACTTATTTTATAATGGTCAATGCCTGAACATGTAGGTACATGTTAAAAAAGGTGTCTTGAAATGTGATATACCACAAAAAGTACAACTACATTGTTAGTATAGTAGATACCAAAACCATTTCATGAATAATTATTTTGTCACCAATTAGGAAAAATTCCTGTGTTGGGAGTGATGTGGAAAGACTTTATATAACATGTCAAAATGGGGAAAATAAATTGGAACTTTCACACTCCTTGAATGCTCCTTGGTAATATGGCAATGTCCTATTAAACCTGAAATCTGGCTTTATCAATGAATTGAGGAAATTTAAGAAGGAGCTCTGGTAGCATAGTGCCTAAGGCACTTGACTGCTAACCAGAAGGCTGGCGGTTCAAAGCCACCAGCCAGTCCTAGGAAGGAAGGTTGGGCAATCTACTCTGTAGTGGTACTGCCTCAGAAACCCAAGGAGGGGTCACTATGAGTTGGGTCCAACTCAGTGGCACCAAACAACAACAACAGGAAAGAATAGAACTAAATAAGTGGTTTTGAATCTGGAGAGAAGCTAGTAGTAGGGTAACTGAAACATGGTTTCAGTGTCTTGAACACATTAGTCCCTTGGTAATCCATGTTGCTTTCAGACTTAATTATTTAATAAGGGTAGCAGTGGACTTACCATCATCTAAGAAGATTTTACAGGTGAATTACTGGGCCCAGAGGTAGTATGCAGCTCTCCTTTGCTTTTTAAGTCTTCTCACTTTTTGATATTTTCTGATGATTTACTCAACAGATGCTAGGAACAGCAGAAAGTTGGAAGTGAAGAGGAAACAGAGATCCTTCCTAAGTGCAGTGTTTACCTTTGGTAATTGAAGCCTTTTCTTCATTTATAGGAAAAGGATATGTGTATGTGTTTAAATTTCACCATAGTTTTTCCCATCAAGAATATTTGTGAGACAGAGATCTCATTTAAGTACAGTTCTGTTTAGATTGATCCTTTATAAAATTCTTTGGATGGTATAGATAATATAGAGAAATGAGTAGGATAACTTGCACCTTGTAAACATACTTACTTGCTCTTGACTAAAATGTTAAGACCTATTATTTTTAAATGCATTGTAAGACTGCTTGCTAATTTCCCAAACCTACAAAGCATTAAAATAGTTTTTTTTTTTTTTTTTTGGATAACTAGCCTGTACATTTCAGAGCTCTGGTGGCATAGTGCCTAAGGCACTTGACTGCTAACCAGAATTCTGGTGGTTCAAACCCACCAGCCACTCCTTGGAAGGAAGATTGGGCAATCTACTTCGAAAGAGATACCACCTTGGAAATCCAAGGAGGGGTCACTGTGAGTCGGGCTTGACTTGATGGCAGATTCCATGGTCTAGCAAAGATGAACAGCTGATTTTAAAGTAGAATAGTTATGTGGAATAAAAAGAAAATTGTTATGAGCATAACTTTGGCCATTTTCTCCTCACTCTCCCTCCAAAAATTTTAACAAAACTAGGAATCTCTGTTGTTGTTGTTGTTAGGTGCTGTCGAGTTGATTCCAACTCATAGTGAACCCTGTAATAGAACTGCCCTGTAGGAGTTTCTAAGCAGTAATCTTATGGAAGCAGATCAAGTTTTTTTTCCTGAGGAGCTGCTGGGTGGGTTTGAACCACTGACCTCTGGGTTAGCAACAAAGTGCTCAAACATGGTGCCACCAGAGCCCCTTTAAAATGCCCATAGAACATACTTCCTTGCTTTGTTTTCATAAGTATGTTCTGTGGTGTATGACTCAGGAACCTATTACCCCCTTACTTAATCCGTTCATACCTGCTTGTGTAGTCAAATTATAATATAGGTCTACAAATACTTAAAATAATTGTAAAAGTTAAGAAACAAAGTAAATTATACGTAGTTTATATTTAAAATAAACATTATGGTACAACCATTTTGAAAACTCTTTGACGATTTCTTAAAAAGTTAAATATACATATGATCCTGCAATTCCACTCCTAGGTATTGATTAAAAAGAAATAAAACACACATATAAGAGCTCTATCAATGATAGCAAAAAACTTGAAGTAACATACATGCCCGTTAACAGGTAAATTGATAAATAAATTTTGATATGTCCATTCAATAAAGTGCTACTCAACAATAAAAATGAATGAACTACAGAAAAGGCAACTCAGAAACATTATACTGAGTGAAGGAAGAAAGACACAAAAGTTCCACTTACATGAAATATTTAAGCAAAACTAATGCATAATGACTGAAAGCTGATCCTTGATGGCTTGGGCTTTGGGGTAGGGATGATTTACTACAAAGAAGCATGCAGAAACTTTTTGAGGTACTGGAGAAGAATCCTGATTCTTGTGGTACTACAGGATTTCCATATTTGTTACAAGTCATCAAACTACATACTCAAAATGGATATAGTTTGTTGTACAAAAATTATATCTTAATAAAGTTGATTTTCAAAGAAAAATGAATATTGAGTGTGTAAAAACAAATGATGTGTGGTAAAGTAATGTTGCATATAAAATGTACAGGATAACTAACTCCCACTAAAGAGTGGGGTCTGGGATTGTTTTAAATTACCATAGTATTGAATTAAGATACAGTTTAGGAGTTAACATTTTCTTTTATACTTTTAGGAGTTAGCAGTGAAAGTTTATTATGTAACCTAGTGCTGACATTATGCTAATAACTTTACATATATAATGTTATTTAATCTTTCCCAAACCCCTACAAGGTAGATTTTAAAAACAAGAGTTAGATAGGTAGAAACAAGGATTAAAAAGAAAAACAAAACAAATTTAAGGAGACTCAAGATCACCTTGAGACCACTCAAGATCACATAAGTTAAGTGTCAGGGTTAGGATTTGAATCTGACTGACTCAAAACCATGAATGCTTACCACTTGCTTTACTAAATCTAATTAAATCATAGTTTCTTATATCATTATGGATATACTAATATTTAATGTTCAAATAAAGTATATGAAAAGCATGCAGCAAACTAGAGAGTAGACCATTATGGTGTTGGTGTTATGTGTCATTGAGTTATTCCAACTCATAGTGATGCTGTAGGACAGAGTATAATGGCCCCATAGGGTTTCTGAGGTTGTAATCTTTACAGAAGCAGACTGCCACATTATTCTCCCATGTAGTGGCTGGTGGGTTCAGACTGCTGACCTTCAGTGCAGCTGAGCACTTACCAATTGCAACAGTAGTGTTCTTTTTTGCCCATATATTACAAATATTTTAATATCTCATATCTTGATAGGAAGCTTTTTTTTTTTTTTTAAGGGTAGTGAGAGTGATTTTGGGGAAGTAAAATGGTTAGATTGAATTCTACCTTATATCATGTCTGTTAAAATACTATGAAAGGGAGCTTATAAGAGAGTCATTTAGTATAACTTCTTGCATTGTATTATGCTTTTTAAATCTTTACATTTTCTATGAAAATTATAGTCAAGACAGAAATGTTTGTTAAGAAAAGAAAAACACTGACTTTTTTTTTTTAAATGTATCAACAGCCAAAAAATAAAGATAATTTTTCAAAATAAAATTATATTATTTTAATCCATCATGTGAAACTTAGTTTTAACTACATATTCTCAATAAAATAAAATACTTGTGAAAGAATGAAAAAATAGATTTTTCAAAAAGTTATTTTAAAATTGATAAAGATTTGTTTCTCAAAAACTTTTTGAAATACTCATCTGTCTGTGAGTCAAATTTTGATAATATTGTATACCATAATTGAAAATGTTTATTTCAAATTTTCTTAATAATCTCTGAAGTCTCAATGTTTTATTCTGGTAAATAGATAAGGGGGAGGAGAAATGGAGAACAAAGGGAGGAAGGGAGACAGAATGAGAGAGAGGGACATAATTTAGAGTGGGAGCCATTGGTGGTAGAGGTCACTTTATTATGGAGATCAGCCATAAGGACTCTTTCTTCTCCCTTATTAAAAGACTGCAATCCAAAAGGCATTTTTTTTTTTTTAAATCAACAACAGAAAATCTGTAAATATCCATTTTTAAATCATAAAGTATTACATAAAAATGGAAATATGCCTCTTAAAGTTAATTACCCAAAATATGAAAGGCTGTGTTTAATTCATTCATCCCACTTACATTTATTAAGTACACACTATGTGCTAGCCATTATTGTAGGTACTAGGGATATAGTGACAAATAAACCAGATTGCTTGCTCTTAAGGAATTTACTTTCTAGTGGGACAGACAATAATAACCAATAATTATATAATATATCAGATGATGAAATATGCCATAATACAAAAGCAGGATAAGATAAAAGGGAATGATGGGGTGCCATCCAATTAATACTATCAGTGATGATAATGATGGTGGTGGGAATGAAAAATAAAGACTTTGGATCATGTTTTTGGCTCTCATATTGGTAAAGACATTTTAAATGTGGTATGTAGAAGAAGCAGTTCAATAAGCACTCTTATCTCAAGTGGAATTATAAATTTTTAAAATTGTTTCTTATATTTATAAATTAATCTCCACTTAGATACACTCATAAACTGGAAGCAAGTTCACCAAAATGTTAACAACAGCTATCACTGACTGATTTTTATTTTCATTTTTACATTTTCAACATTTTTAAAAAACTCTATGATGAAAAATTTTATAAGAAAAAATAATATTTAAACATGTATATATTAAACAGGATGAGGAGAAAAGACAGTGTGGGAAGAGTCAGGTGAAGAAAGTAAAGGGAGGGGAAGGGCAGAGGGCTCCCAGTCAAAAAAAGACATGAAGATACAAACACAGAGAAGCAACGTTCATGTTAAGAAAAAGAGATTCAGAATAAAGCAGAGACTAACATCTATACATGCTCACAAAATGTCTCCATGTTCTAGCCTTTAAAAAAACAACTGCTGAAGATTTTAACACTGCATTTTGACAGGAAACACAAGGAATACTGGTACTAAATTTTGTTACTTATGTTGTATGAATTTAGATTGAAGGTTGGATCTGCTCTTGATAGTAGAGTTAAACTAGCACTCTACACTTGGACAAGACTCCTGCTTCGATTCTCAGATGGTCTTTCTTCAGACTCTACTCTTACTGATGAACAAAGCCTTCAAGACCTAAAAGAGACAAGTATAAACATTTTTATTTAAAGGGGAAAAATAAACATTAAAAAAGTGAATATAATGGCCATACTGATTACTTTACACCAAGTAATTATTTCACAAGTGAATTTCATCTACAGGGTTAATTTTTTTGAGCTAATCAGCTTAGTCCTAGCTCTCTATTGTGATATTTTTATCACTAACTATTTCACTTACTAGGATTATAAATTCTATTTATTTTACAAGTAAATCTACAGAAATTGAAATGTCAATTGTGTATCTTTTTCATCTGTCTTTCTGATAAGACTCAAAGAAACCTGACCTTGAAGGAACAGCTTAGAATCATATTAGGTCATTTCCTGTTTTATTTCAGAATATTGCTGTTTAACTTCACATATTTGTTCAGAATATCAAGGAATAATCTTTGGAATTGTTTGTATATTTGGTAGTAAGAAAGAATCCAATGGATTGTCCATCAAAAATGCTATAAGTAATTAAATTCATATATTAAAAGTGAGATTTTTCAGGCAGTTGTATTTCCTTTTTTTTTATTTCTGAAATTCTTTTATTATTAATTAATTTTATTATTAATCTGAAATTCCTCAGATTGACCAAATTCAACCATTTGTAATGAAATGTAATGTGAGTAATCCTCTCTTGCAGTAGCAGATCCATAGCAGAGAATGTAGGAATAGAGAGAGTAGTATTTGTGGTGGGTGTGCAGTGATCATAGGGTAGAGTGATGAGAAAGTGGGAGACTTCAGTACTCAATACTGAGAACCTAACAGCTCCTCACTGAGATCACATTTATCTTGGGATTGAAATTTCTTCTCCCATCTTCATCCTCCCATTGCCTTACACCATGATTTTATTTGTACTCCTTCAAGCTTCTCATATGTGCTACAGTTTCCTAAATTAGTTATCTTCTGCATAATCTGGTCTTCTACTTCTCAATGATAGTGATAATATAGTGCAATAAGATATATGACTTACTTACTGCTGAAGAGCCATTGCCACATTCCATCTTCAGCAGAACCTTGGGAATAAGCCATAGCACATACATGCACAAAGCTCACTTGCAAGTTTTGTCTAATGTGCTGGTATGTTTAGTTAAGCTTAAGAATCTTCTCAAGTATCTTTTTATGAAAAGAAATGCCCAACACAAATGAGACAAGATCTGCACTCTTTAGGAACTTCAGAGTTAGTGAGAGAGATGAACAGCACCAATCATCATCATCATCATCATCATCATCATCATCAACAGTGGCAGTATGTTAGAACCTGTACAATTCTTATATGCAGTAGTATCACCATGGTCTTACTGGTGCTGATTATGGAGATACAACTTCCACGGAAGAAGTAGAATTTGATAATGGTGTTTGAAAGTTAGATTGGACTTGAAAGGGTGAAATTGGTTCTGGTCAGTAATCATTATTGAGTAAAACTTTAGAAATGTTCATTGGCAGAGGACATGTAAAAGGAGAACAGTTCAGAGACTCATTAACGATTGTTTACATGCTCTAAAACAAAGAGAATTTGGGAAAGATGAAGACTAAGAGCAGGAGTAGCAGAGAGGTTAACTTGCATGCCAACTCCAATTAATTGGTAGCACTTGCTCAAAGCTTTGCCTTGAAGATCTTTAGATTTCTTCCATATTCCAGAAAAAAGTGTCCTAATTCATTATTGAAGTCTGCCTTGGATTTGAGACTGAAGAGATCCATACATGTTGTGAACTTCTAACATGTACTAAGAATGAAATTATCTTCATTCTCTGTATATGCTAGATTATTTTAGTAGTTAAATTTCACTTCAGATTGATTTTTGTGAAACTGATGGAAGCTAAACATAAGTCACTCTAGCAAGGGAGGATGAGTTGTTTGGATTTTTAGAATTAAATTCAAGACAAACCTTAAAAATTAATAAGTCAACTGCATTTCTATTCTTAGTCTGATTTTTGAAGCAGGAATAAAAAGTGCAATATATATACTTTTATATCTATATTATAAGCTACACAGTATATATTAGTAAAATTTGTTGTGTGCTGTTGAGTCGGCCCCGACTCATAGCAACCCCTCCTTGGGTTGCTGAGGCAGTATCACTACGGAAGTAGATTGCCCAACCTTCCTTCCAAGGAGTGGCTGGTGAGTTTGAACCGTCAGACTTCTGGTAAGCAGTCAAGTGCCTTCGGCATTATGCTACCAGAGCTCCTTAGTAAAATATACAGTGTTAAAAATTATTTTTGTGTATTGAATAAGGAAAATCATGGGAAGGCTAATTTATTCCCATTACTTAATCCTTAAAATTATTACAGATTCCTTTGATGAGGCCCCAAAGCAAAAAGATTGTGTGTGTGTGTGTGTGTGTATATAAATGAGACATACATTGTTGTTAGATGCCATTCAGTCGATTCTGACTCGTGTTGTTGTTATGTGCCGTCGAGTCGGCCCCGACTCATAGCGACCCCTCCTTGGGTTTCTGAGGCAGTATCACTACAGAAGTAGGATTGCCCAACCTTCCTTCCGAGGAGTGGCTGGTGGGTTTGAACTGCCAGCCTTCTGGTTAGCAGTCAAGTGCTTTAGCCACTATGCTACCAGAGCTCCTAGCAACCATATATACAACAAAACAAAACACTGCCTGGTACAACACCATCCTCACAATCCTTCCCTTGCTTGAGCCCATTGTAGCAGCCACTGTGTGTGTCAGTCCATCTCGATGTGGGTCTTCCCCTTTTTCTCCGACCCTCCGCTTTACCTAGCATGACATCCTTCTCCAGGAAATGATGCCTTCTGATCACATATGTCCAAAGTAGGTGAGATGAAGTCTGGCAGTCTCACCTCTAAGGAACATTCTGCTATACTTCTTTCAGAACAGATTTCTTTGCTCTTCTGGCAGTCTATGGTATCATCAATAATCTTCACCAACACTACAATTCGAAGGCATCAACTCTTCTTCAGTCTCCTTTATTCATTGTCCAGCTTTCACATGCTTATGAGGTGATTGAAAATACCACCTCTTGGATTAGACACACCTTAGTCTTCAAAGTGATATCTTTGCTCTTGAACGCTTTCAAGAGTTCTTTTGCAGCATATTTGCCCAGTGCAATATGACCTCTGATTTCTTGACGGCTGCCTCCATGGGTGTTGATTGTTAATCCAAGTAAAATGGAATCTTTGACAATTTCAATCTTTTATCCATTTATCATGATGTTGTTTATTGGTAGAGTTGTGAGAATTTTTTTTTTTTTTTATGTTTATGTGTAATCCACACAGAAGACTATAGTCTTTGTTTTTCATCAGTAAGTGCTTCAAATACTTTTCACTTTCAGCAAGTAAGGTTGTTTCATCTGCGTATCACAGTTTGTTAATAAGTCTTCCTCCAATCCTGATGCCATGTTCTTCTTCATGTAGTCCAGCTTCCCAGACTATTTGCTCACCATAAAGTTTGAATAAGTATGGTGAAAGAATACAACCTTGACACATTCCCTTCCTGATTTTAAACCGTGCAGTATTCCTTTGTTCTGTTTGAACTATGGCCTTTTGGTGTCTGTACAGGTTCCTCATGAGCACAATTAAGTGTTTTGGAAATCCCATTCTTCTCAATGTTATCCATGATTTGTTATGATCCACACAGTAAAATGCCTTTGCTTAATCATTAAAACACAGATAAAAGTCTTTCTGGTACTCTTTGCTTTCAGCCAAGATCCATCTGACATCAGCAATGATGTCCCTCGTTCCATATCATCTTCTGAATCCAGCTTATATTTCTTGAAGTTTTCTGTCAATATACTGCTGCAACCATTTTGATTTATCTTCAGCAACATTTTACTTGTGTGTGATAATAATGATAGTGTTCTATGATTTCTACATTCTGTGGGATCACCTTTCTTTTCAATGGGTACAAATATGGCTCTCTTCCAGTTAGTTGGCCAGGTAGTTGTCTTCCAAATTCCCTGTCATAAACAAGTAAGTACCTCCAGTGCTGCATGTGTTTGTTGAAACATCTCAATGGGTATTCTTTCAGTTCCTGGAGCCTTGTTTTTCATGAATGCCTTCAATGCAGCTTGGAATTTTTCCTTCAGTACCATTGGTTCTTGATTATATGCTGCCTCCTGAAATAGCTGAACTTTGACCATGTCTTTTTGGTGCAGTGACTCTGTGTATTCCTTCCACCTTCTTTTGATGCTTCCTGCATTGTTCAATATTTTGCCCATAGATTCCTTCAATATTGCAACTTGAGGGTTGAATTTTTTCTTCAGTTCTTGAGAAATGTTGAGTGTGTTCTTCCCTTTTGGTTTTCTAATTCCAGGTCTTTGTACATTTCATTATAACACTTTGTCTTCTTGGGAGCTCTGGTGTCATAGTGGCTAAAGCATTTGACTGCTAACCAGAAGGCTGGTAGTTCAAACCCATTAACCACTCCTTGGAAGGAAGATTGGGCAATCTACTTCCATAGAGATACCTCCTGGGAAATGCAAGGAGGGATCACTATTCTGTTAGCTGTTTTATTTCAACATTTTGCAAAAGCAAAAGGAGTGTTCAATAGCAAGTTTCAGAGTGTCTTCTGACATCCATTTTTTTCTTTTCCTTTTCTATCTCTTTAATGGCCTTTTCCTTTCTTCATGTATAATGTTCTTCATGTCATCTCACAACTCATCTGATCTTTGGTCACTAATGTTCAATGCACCAAATCTGTTCTTTAGATAGTCTCTGAATTCAGCTGGAATATACTAAAGGTCACATTTTTCCTCTCATGGACTTATTTCAATTTTCTTCAGCTTCAGCGTGAACTTGCGTATGAGCAATTGACGGTTTGTTCCATAGTCAGCTCCTGGCTTTGTTTTGACTGATGACATTGAGTTTCTACATTGCCTCTTTCGACAGATGTAGTCAATTTGATTTCTGTGTATTCCATCTGGTCCAAATGTACAGTTGTCATTTATGCTGTTGGATAAAGGTATTTGCAATGAATAAGTCACTGGTCTTGCAAAATTCTGTTGTGCACTCTCCAGCATCATTTCTATCACCAAGGCCATACTTTCCAACTACTGATGTACCTTTGTTTCCAATATTTGTATTTCAGTCACCAGTCAATGCATCTTGATTGCATGTTTGGTCAATTTCAGACTGCAAAATTTGGTAAAAATCTTTAATTTCTTCATCATTTGCTTTGGTCATTGGTAAATAAATTTGAATAATAGTTGTATTACCTGGTTTTCCTTGTAGGCATATGCATAGTATCCTATCACTGACAGCATTATATACTTCAGGATGGATCTTGAAATGCTCTTTTTGAGGATGAATGTGACACCATTCCTCTTCAATTTGTCATTCCCAGTGTAGTAGAACATATGATTGTCTGATTCAAAATGGCCAATACCAGTCCATTTCAGCTCACTAATGTCTAGGATATTGATCTTTATGTGTCCTATTTCATTTTTGACAACTTCCAATTTTCCTAGATTCATACTTTGTACATTCCTCGTTCTGATTATTAATGAATGTTTGTAGCTGTTTCTTCCCATTTTGAGTCATGTCCCATCAACAAATGAAATCTCGAAAGCTTTTCTCCATCCATGTCATTAAGACTGAATCTACTTTTCAGCTCTTTCCCAGTCATTTTTTGAGTGCCTTCTCATCTGAGAGACTCATTTTCTGGTACTGTATCAGACACTGTTTCAGGGCTATTCATAAAGTTTTCCAGTAGTATATCAGACAGTGTTTCACAACTTGCTATTCATAAGGTTTTTAGTGACCAATTCTTTCAGAAGTGGATGGTCTTGTCCTCTCCAGTCTGTTTTAGTCTGGAAGCTCCATTGAAACCTATACCCCATGGGTGACTGCTGGTATTAGAAATGCTGGTGGCATAGCCTCCAGCCTCACAGCAACACACAAGCTGCCAAAATACGGCATACTGACAGAAGAATGATGGAAATGAGGCATATAAAGTGAATCATTCAACTATGTTATTATCTTTTTGGAAATATATTCCTATGTTGTTGCTGTTAGGTGCTATCCAGTCACCTCCAACTCATAGTGATCCTATGTACAACAGAACATAGGGTCCTGCACTGGCCTCACAATCCTTGCTATACCTGAACCCATCATTGCAGCTGTTGTGTCAATCTATCTCATTGAGGGCCTTCCCCTTTTTCATTGACCCTCCATTTTACCAAGCATGCTATCTTTCTCCAGGGAATGGTCACTTCTGACCACATGACCAAAGTAGGTAAGAGAAAGTCTGGCCATTCTCACTTCCAAGGAGCATTCCAGCTGTACTTCTTCCAGGACAGACTTGTTCTTCTGGCAATCCACAGTACTTTCAGTATTCTTTGCCAACACTACAACTCAAAAGCATCAACTCTTCTGTCTTCCTTATTCATTGTCTAGCTTTCACATGCATATGAGACGAATGAAAATACCATGGCTTGGGTTAGGTGCAGCTTCATCTTCAAAGAGACATCTTTGCTCTTCAATGCTTTAAAGAGGTGTTTTTTTTTTTTAATTTATTGTGATTTGGGTGAAGATTCACTTTCTTAAGGAGGTCTTTTGCAGCAGATTTTCCCAGTGCAATACATCATTTGATGTCTTGACTGCTACTTCCATGGGTGTCGATTGTGGAAGCAAGCAATATGAAATCTTTGATAACTTCAATCTTTTCTCCATTTATCCTGATGCTGCTTATTGGTTCAGTTGTGAGAATTTTCATTTTCAGTTTTCATTTTTTTTTTATGGTGACTGCAGACTGTAATCTTTAATCTTCAAGTCATCCTCACTTTCAGCAAGCAAAGTTGTGTCATCTGCATATTGCAAATTGTTAATGACTCTTCCTCCAATCCTTATACCATGTTCTTCATATAGTCCAGCTTCTCAGATTATTTGCTTGGCGTACAGATTGAATAAGTGTGGTGAGAGGATATAACCCTGACTCACTCCCTTCCTGATTTTGAACCATGCAGTATCCCCTTGTTCTGTTAGAATGACAGCCTCCTACTCTGTGTACAGGTTCCTCATGAGCACAATCAAGTGTTCTAGAATTCCCATTCTTTTCATTGTTATCCATAATTTGATATGATCCATGCAATTGAATGCTTTTGCATAGTCAATAAAACACAAGTATACATCTTTCTGGTATTCTTTGCTTTCAGTCAAGATCCATCTGACATCAGTGATGATATCCCTTATTGAATTGCATCCTATTATATAAAAGTGAATTATTGAACTATGCTGATAACTGTGTGTGTGTGCGTGGGGGGGAATAGATACACTGGTATAGCCTATCTTTGTTGAATTATATCTTATATTCATTTAAAGAAAATGAAAATATATTCATTTAAAGAAAATGAAAATACAATCTATCAATTAGGTAAAACCAAATCCTGTTAGGAAAGAATAAGCAATCATAGTAGTTTTTATCCTTATTAAATTTAAAAGCTAATTATTCAAATTGTGCAATCAAAATAATTACCATATGAAATCCCATATCTTAAAGTACATGAAGGAGACCCTACCCTTTCCCCCATATTAATATGTTTGCATGGATCCATCAAAATGCTTTTACATTGGTGTTAAGTTCTACCCATGAGTGTAAGTCAAGTCTGTGGCCAAAGAAACGAACTAGCCCCCAAAAGTCAATACATCTGACCTAGCATCCCAATCCCTTTCATTGGGAGATTTTAAACTAAAAAAGTATAGTTAAGAATGTATACATACATGAAAAAAAATACACATATATGCACACTTCAAATACCTCCATTTTAGGGCAAGGATGAAAAAAAAAAACCCCTAAGTTTATCAATTTACTGCTATAGAACTACTCAGGGCTGGTTAGCAGTTATTCTGGTTACCTAGTGCTACTCTGGGAGCTCTGGTAGCATAGTGCCTAAGGCACTTGACTGTTAACCAGAAGGCTGGTGATTCAAACCCATCAGCCACTCCTCAGAAGGAAGATGAGGCAATCTACTTCTGTAGTGATACTGCCTCGGAAACCCAAGGAGGGGTCGCTATGAGTTGGGTCCGACTTGATGGCACATAACAACAACAACAACAGTGCTACTCTGACAGAAATATTCCACAAGTAGGATGCTTGAACCAACAGGAGTTTATTCTCTTACAGATTGGAGGTTTTAAGTCCAAGTTCATAGTGCCAGGGTCTAGGGGCTGGATGAAAGCCCCTCAACCTTGGGCTTCAGCTCTGCCTTCTGGTCCCGACCCACTGAAGCTAGAGGCTTTTCTTCACTTAGACAGCTGCTGGCTGCTGAGATTGAAAAGCACAAGGTTGACAAGTAAAACGGCACAGTCCTGTTGTTACTAAACCACATGGCAGGCCATTAATTCAAGTCCATCGAAAGTCCTAAGGTCGGCAGAGCGTGGCAGGCTGCCGAACAATGACATGGCTACATACAGGGTTCAAGCATGCCATAAGCTAGAGACCTTTCCCAAAGCTGCTGCTTACGTACAGGAAGCAGACCACATCCCTAAAATAGCTACTCAGCTGCTCCAATACATTCCACCATGGAGTTAATTACCAATCTCACTATGAGGAATAACTACATCCAGCTGCCCAGGCACTCAACCAGGCCTAACCAAGTTGACACACAAACTTAACTACAACAGCAGTCAAGTGTCTTAGGCACTATGTCACCAGAGCTCCTCTAGATGTAATGACTACATTTTTTTTTTTTTTTTAAGATCATAACATAATTAGGTGTTTAATTGGCAAGGCTAATAACAATAACTGATTACCAAGAAAAGCAAGTGCCTTTGGCCTTATGAAAGCAAACCTCAACTTGAACTCATGAGTATTTATAATTTAAAAGATGACTACATTAATTGTTTATAAAATCGTCGTAAGTAAAGCATAATACCAATAGAAATTAATATGAAGCTTATATTTGTTATTGCTCTTGCAAACTTGCCATTGTCCCTGAAATATTATTTTTGTCATTTTCTTGTATATATTCTAGTTTGTAGTGGTTCAAAAAATCCATTAGAGGGCAATATAATATTGCTGTGAAGCTGAGAAGATGTACTAGTGAAAGGACAGTGAATCACCCTTCTTCTCTAGGTGAGAATTTTGAAAAAGGACTTAACAAAATGAATTCTTTAGTTTTATTATTCCTCAGTTAGTATTTTATATTTCTGAAACACAAACATTTTGTGGAATTTTAAGCTTTTTTTTTTTAGAGTTACAAAATAAAAAAAATATTTCAAATTTGGATTTTTATCTTAAAATTATGTTTTTGAGTAAATGTCCTCATTTCATTTTAATAGATCATTTCCCCACAATATAATGGAAAAATATTCCTTAAAAAAAGAAAGTAGGAAACTTGTTTGGAATTTAAAAATTTAGAGATCTACATATATCATTTAGCCTAACTTTGAGACTTATATTAGATCACAGACCCTCAAATCTTTCTCTTGGTTGTACCCCTTTATCACTTGTACTATTTTTTAGTTTATTGGATTACTATTTAATTTAAATCAATGTAAATGGAAACCAGAATGATGTGGCATAAATAACAGATAACAAAAATAAAGATGAGGAAAATATTTAAATAAAATAACAAAAAAAATTATGATGAATATAGTATTTATTTATAAAAATATACACTGAAAATAAAATCTTCAGTGAAAGCCTTTTTATTACAAGTCCATAATAATGGAATTTGCTTTGGTTAGTTTAAATTCATTTAAATCAATAAAATTATTCCTTTTTTTTTAATGTCAATATTAAATAGAACTGATACTGACATTTCCCATGTGCACATAACATGAAATTATTAGCCAGATTATATTTTTAACGGAGGTTAGTGATCCTTTGAGCAGTAAGGAAGTAGCTGTAAAGCAGGAAGCTAGATCTTTGGCTACTCTTTGACTCAGGTAAGGTGTCTGCCTCTGGAAAAGGTACTTTTAGATAATTGTACAGATATATGGCTTACCTTTTAACTCTACCAGTATTTCTGCACCCTTTGCCTATGCTTGTTCTGTACCCACCTGGAAATGCCCCAGAATTGGGATGGGCTTATGTTCCTGCAAATTTCAGAGCCCCCAAAATCATGAAAATCCACATGTCTTCATCACCTTGTTGTGTAAATTTACCACAATTAAGGCTACAAGCCTGAGATCCAGGGGAAAAGTGTCCTCTAGCTTCTTTAGCAGTTGTCATGCACTGGATCAGGAACTCTGGTAGCATAGTGCCTAAGGCACTGCTAACCAGAAGGCTGGCGGTTCAAACCCACCAGCCACTCCTCAGAAGGAAGGTTGGGCAATCTACTTCCATAGTGATACCTCCTCAGAAACCCAAGGAGGGGTCGCTATGAGTCGGGTCCGACTCGATGGCACATAACAACAACAACATGCACTGAATTGTGTCCCAAAATATATGTCAACTTGGCTAGGATCTTCAGTGTTGTAAACTGATGTAATGATCTTATTATCCTCCATTATGTGTGTTGTAAATGCTAACCTCTATGTGTTAATGAGACAGGATTAGAGTGGGTTGTATTTTGAGTCACCACCCTTCACCACAGAAGCCACACTCTTGCTTGAGTCACACTGTTATCTTGTAAGAGATAAAAGAAGAAAGACTAGAGCAGAGAGGAAGGGACCTCAGTACCACCAGGAAAGAAGAGCCAGAAGTGGAACACTCATCTTTTGGACCTGGGTCCCTGCACTGAGAACCTCTTAGATCCACGGGAAGATTGATGTCAGGACACATGGAGATCTCCAAAGGACACTGAGCCCAAAGATGCTGAAAGGAAATAAGGACTTTCCCTCAGAGCTGACACGTAGAGGGTCTTTCCCTAGACTGGGTGCCCTGAATTCAGACCTTTGAAAAGCCTTCTAAACTATGAAAGAATAAATTTCTGTTTGTTAAAGCCATCCATTTTTGGTATTTCTGTTATAGCAGGGCAAGATAACTAATACAGCAGTCTCAGCAGAAGAAAAATTATTCACCCTTGTATCATTTAAAATTATTTGATCACCGAATGTGTTCTATGTTTGAGAAACACTGAACCAGAGACTGTGGAAAGTATTAGAAAGCTACAAGCCAGAGAAGATTGTCTTTTGATCATACAAATAATATATAATAATAGTTAGTGGTTTCAGAGTAGTTTTTAGTATACTACTGTAAAGGTAAATGCTCTTTAAAATTTATTCAAACATCGTTGCTTTATACAATACCAGAATTTTGTTAGTCTGCCAATGTTTCAGTCCACTCGTACAATTAGATAGCCAGCCAGCCTAAATGCACCAGAGCATAGTTTTCTCATGAAATGCTTCAGTTCAGGTGTCAAACAAGCTGTTAGTTAAAAATAACACTAGTGATGGTCTACAGACCCTCCGAGACAAACTTAGGCAGTCTGTGGCTGTTATCTGTCATCTTATGTGGATATTGTAAAAATTGCTTATGACTCTCAGCTTACAGTGAAACAGAAATATAGCTGTAGTGGGATTAGGGAAAGAATGGCAAATATTTGCCACACATAATTTATTTCTCCTTCCCTGTGTCTATGGCAAAGAGCTCTGGTGGTAGAGTGTTTAAAGCATTTGGCTGCTAACCACAAGGGTGGCATTTCAAATCCACCAGCCCATCCATGGAAGAGAGATGAGACAGTCTGCTTCAATAAAGACATACAGCCTTGGAAACCCTATGGGTAGTTTTACTACTCTGTCCTAAAATGTTGCTATGAGTCAGAATCAACTTGATGGAACTTGGTTTGGATTTTGGTGCCTATGGTAGACATCGCTAATTATTCCTGCTGAATCTGATGAGCATCCATCTCCAGATAGCCATTACCAATTATTTGGAGCTTACATGTTTTGAAACCATGATGTTATTCTTTCTATGTTGTTGTTATGTGCTATTGAGTCAGACCCTACTCATAGCGACCCCTCCTTGGGTTTCTGAGGCAGTATCACTATCGAAGTAGATTGCCCAACCTTCCTTCTGAGGAGTGGCTGATGGGTTTGAACTGCCAGCCTTCTGGTTAGCAGCAAGTGCCTTAGGCATTATGCTATAGGAGGTTTTTATTTTTTTTTATTTTTTTTATTTTTTAAAGGCAAAGGTTCAGGATATAGAACAGAAAAAAATGGGAGAGAAAACCAAGGATTCCCAGTGAAATGAATTAAATGTCTTTCTCTCTGCCACTGACAAGAATTAGAGTTGAGAGAAAGAGAAGAAGGGGTGGTAAGAAAGTTACTCCATTAATAATCTCCCTCATCATAGGAAAGAATCCTACACAAAAGGTAGCCAATTACCAAGGCTGTCATTGCTACTATCCTGACCCAGGGGAAATGAGAGACACCTACCCTCAGCTACGCAAACTATAAATCCAAAATCCAAACTCACTGCCGTCGAGTCTCATCTGAATCACAGTGACCCCTCCTTGGGTTTCTGAGAAAGTGTCAGTACAGAAGTAGATTGCTCAATCTTCCTTACTAGGAGTGGCTCGTGGATTTGAACTGCCAGCCTTCTGGTTAGCAGTCAAATGCATTAGGCACTATGCCGCCAGGGCAACAGATACTTGTTAAGTGGTGTGATGTATACTATACGTAAGTTTCTATTATGCTAGTTTCCATGGTAGATACAAAAGAGGGATAAAAAAAAATTTAAAAACTCATCTACATCACTGTTACATATAAGGCACCAAGCCAGGGTACTAAATATGTTATTTTATTTAAATTCCCAAACACCCTTGGATTCCAGTAGTGTTGCCTTAACTTTTCTGATAAGGAGACTTCAGGAAAGTTAACTCACTCACCAAAAGTCAAACAGCTACTAGGGGAGGCAAAAATTTAGTCTTTCCACATTGTATTGCCCCATTTAATCTATAAGATAATTGCATGTGTGGTTTTACATTTATGTGGACTCACTGAAAACATCAAGAGGGGAAAAAGTGTAGAGATATGCCATATTCCTGCTTCCTGTGAATACGTGTTCTCCCCTTTGGCTAAATAGTACAGACTCTAAAAGGATTAGGTAAAAAGTACCACTGCTATACTCCCTATTCAAGTTTCATTACTCTCAGTCTTTAGGTATTTTGAGATGTAGAATACTTTAAATTTTTCATCAAAAATATTTGCCTATTAAATTTTATTATAAATATAATTTTAGAAACTTCAAGATCACACATATTAGGAAATCACATTGTCATTTCTACCTACATGCGTAATTCTTCCAACTTAAGCAACCCTTCCTTGGGTTCTATCTCTATGGAAGTAGATTGCCCAATCATCTTTCTGAGGGGTGGCTGGTGGGTTTGAACCATCAGCCTTCTGATTAGCAGTCAATTGCCTTAGACACTACCTCACCAGAGTTCCCTTTCTCAACATAGGGTAAAGATGTTTGGAGTCAGAAAGTTTGAGACATCTTTTTTTTTTTTTTTT
>NW_006921632.1:15180422-15181555 GCF_000298275.1 Orycteropus afer afer | reverse complement strand
GGAGGGTCGACGAAAGAGGGGGAGGCCTTCAACGAGATGGATTGATACGGTGGCTGCGATGATGGGCTCAAGTATAGCAGGGATTGTGGGGCTGGCACGGGATCGGGCAGTGTTTCGTTCTGCTGTGCATGGGGTCGCTATGAGTCAGAAACGACTCGACGGCACTTAACAACAACAACAACATTTTAAAAAAGCTCAGATTAAACTGGAGAGAGGACACTAAGAGAAACATGGCAAAAGTATCATTGAAGGATAAAAACTTGGAAGATCCAAATGTGGTTAAGGCTTTTCACTTTGTGCCCTGCCTTGTAAATTATCAACTGGATAATACAATGCTGTATAGTAACCCTCAATCATTAACTTTTCACTTGAAGTATATTGTCTACTTCACCTAGCTGCTGCCTTAAGCTTGGAGAGCAAACAAGGATATTTGGGTTTTGCCCAGAGCAACACAGAAAGAAATGGAATAAAATCTTTGGATCTCTATGTAGCTAGTGGCCTACAGCAAACAGAGCTGAGGTTATAATGGTTCTAAAGCTAGGAACAGTATTGCTAGTGTCCATGAAAATGGAAAGCAACTATAACAATGATTGACATGTTCTATAAAGTATACTTTCACTGTCAATCATCTAAATATGATTCATTAATCATACTATAACCATTTGACAGCTAACTGACAATAACAAATTCTCCCTAGAGAAAGCTATATAGAAACTTAAGAGCAGCTTATTCATGTTGATACTATTTAAGCCGGATGTTATGCATTGTACAGGAAACAGATAGCTTCTTGAAGCCCAGCATAATTGATTCCAGCAGAACCTTGTTACCAGAAGTGTGCATTAGAGCTTCTGATGCATTCCCAATTACAGAGGACTGATTGGTTTTATGAAAATCCTTTTTATAAGAGAAGAAAAAAGAAAACATCTCCGATCTAAATTAAACCAATTATTCAAAATAGATTTTTTTTTTTTTAAATGTGCTTTCAATTTAGTTCAGCCATTTGAAAGCCTTAATATTACAAAGCAGAAAACACTATGCCTGGTCAGTGTCTGTTTTTTGATGTTGTGTCAAAATGTACCTCAGTTTAGCTCCTGAGTTAGATTCGACTCGACAGCAGTGAGGTTTTTTTTTTT
>NW_006921632.1:15162548-15180197 GCF_000298275.1 Orycteropus afer afer | reverse complement strand
CTGGTGGGTTTGAATCACTGATCTGGTGGTTAGCAGCTAAATGCTTTCATTACTATACCACTCAAACCCCATTGCCGTTGAGACAGTTCCCACTCTTAGCAATCCCTGTAGGGCTTCCAAGGCTGTAAACCTTTACAAAGCATACTATCTCGTTTTCTGTGGAGCAGCTGGTAGGTTTGAACCACTGATCTTTTGGTTAGCAGCACGATGCCTTAACCACAGTGACACCAAACCGTACTGCCGTGGAGTCAGATCCGACTCAGCGGCACCTCTTTAGGTTTCCGAGACGCTATCACTATGGAAGTAGATTGCCCAACCTTCCTTCCAAGGAGTGGTTGGTGGGTTTGAACCACCAGCCTCCTGGTTAGCAGTTAAATGCCTTAGGCACTATGCTACCAGAGCTCCTTAAATAAAGCACAAGATAGGAAGATTAAGGATGTAACAAGAAAAACTTGTTATGCAGAGACTCATCATGGATTATCCTTGGGAAAGACATATTAATACTGGGTTTTGAACTTTGATAAGTATTCTGATGCACACAAAATATATTGCTATAAAAATTATAGGAAGTCAATTCGTTGCCTCATGATGAAAAGCATTTCTCTATCTTTTGACTTTTTGAACGACTTCTGGTGGGACATTATTATAGAGTAGAAAGAGATGGGCATCACTGAGACTTGGATTCGAATTCAGGTTTCAGGGTTTGCCCATTTTAGCAACTTACTGTGAGTCAGTTATTCATCCATAAGGTAGAGAAAATCATGTCCTCATCCCAAGATTGTTATAATTAAATGAGCTCATAGAAGGGCTGGTGCCTATTGCTCAATTAACTTTTCTGTTAATTAGGTTAATTTTTGAATTTTTTATTTTCAATGTGTGCAGCCTGGTCATAATATAATAAAAATTAAGAATCAGTAAATTTTGGTGCTAGACGGGGTTGTTAGAAATAATATAAATTTCTTAACAGTAAGGAGAACTGTATCATGAAAAAGTGAAGTGGCTCACCTAACACAAGAGTTCATTTTCTTAAAAAGATTTTTAAGAAATTGTGTCCTAGAATTTTTGGTTTTCTCAAAAATTTTTGCTTGCTTTCTACAAAGATATGGGATTGAAATCTCTTCATTTGCTTCCATCTTATTGTCAATGCCTCTAAAGAATTCATCATCCCAGATTTAGTATTTGCATGTACCAATAATCCTTCTGGTGTTAACTATTTCTTGGTATTTTTATATCCTAATAGCTCTGGTAGCATAGTGCCTAAGGCACTTGACTGCTAACCAGAAGGTTGGTGGTTCAAACCCACCAGCCACTCCTCGGAAGGAAGATGGGGCAATCTACTTCCATAGTGATACTGCCTCAGAAACCCAAGGAGGGGTGGCTATGAGTCGGGTCCGACTTGATGGCACATAACAACAACAACAATAAGATAACATATACATCTGGGAAAATGATGCAGATTCAATTTAACACATGTTCAATCACTTAGTGTCAATATATTGTTGTATGCATACAGTACATGTAGGCAGTGGGAAGGGATCTATTGAATGATAAGGAGAACTATACTGAAGTATATCTAATATCCATCTTTATATTTAATGAGAATCTTCTATTTAAAATAAGAAATAGAATTGGTCATTAAAAGTTTAAAGCCTTATTTATTATTATATTTTAGAGATTTGAAACATAAAGCCTTTATAGTATTACATGTAGTTTTCCAGGATTAAAATTTATTCTCAGATTATAGATTTTTATTTGATACCTTTGTACTCTTATTCATGTATTATTTATACCTCAAGGTATAAGATATATTCTGATCTCATCAGACTAAAATAACTAATTTTTTCCTTGAATTACTTATATCCAGATATTTTTAAAAAGTATTTTAAATGTCTACCCACAAAACAATGCAGGAAGTAGAGACGGGATACATTAAATCCCTCTCCAGTTTATTGTTTTGTGAAGGTTTGATTTTCATTATACTTTGCTACTTTCCCTTAGGTACAAAAAATATAGGTCAATTTCTATTTTCACAGCCTTATTAAATCACAACTATAGTTAGCATTTCTAAAGTATCCATGATTGTTTCAAAGGTATTTTCAGATAAAAGTGGTGAAAAAATTAAAATTTAGATGCTACTCTTTCCTGTGTTTTTACATAATTATTTTTTCTTCTTCCCAAGAATTTTTAGCCTATTATGTTTTAAATGTTTTGAACATTTTGCATCTTCCCAATTAAAGTGCTAGCCCCTTGGCCTTCACTTCCTTTCCCTTGTTCCCAGTAAGCATCTGTTTTTCCACATTCTTGTATAGTTTAACTCAGAATGCCAATCAGTGATGATTGATCACATTTGCAGACAACAGCCTGGACCCTGATTCTGCACTCCACATGCATTTGCCATTTTGATTAATGAACATAAATCAGGGGTGACAATTTGCATTTGCAAGTAGATGGAAAGAATTACTAGAAATGCAGCCTGTTAGTAAGCTAACGCTTCCCTTCCCTCTATTACAATTGTATTTGAAAACAAATACATGTCCCTCAGAGAACCTTGTGGTTATCATTAGAGAATATCTGAAATATGGAAATAAAACATGTGTTGCCCAGGCCTGTTTTCATTATTTTGATCTTTTAACAGATCTTCATGTTTCTATACAGCATAAGCACCAAATGATTTGAAACATTATTTCTGCATTTGCACAAGCCTCTATTATAGATACAATCTCATAAAAACATCTAATTTTCTACCCAAAAAATGAGTTTGTATGTATTTTTTTTATATGAAAGAGAAAGGTAAGCAGATAGGTAAACTTATTTTCCTAATTCACAAAAAAATAAAAATAAGGGCTTTGTTTATTTCTATTCAAAGAATGGAAAGGTTCTCTTTTCTTCTGTTAATAATATTAGAAACACCAAATCAATAATTAGAACAACCTCTTTTAGTAGCTGCAAAGTCAAAGTTCCAATGATATTTTTTGAATAAACCTAAATGATCTGGTGAAATTTCTGACATAATTGGTACTTGAATGTCTGGATCTGCTAAGAAATAGTCCTAAACAGAACACATATGAAATGTAATTAACTTAGTATAGTATCGATTAAGGAGCTCTAGTGACAGTGGTTAGAGCACTTGGCTGCCAACCAAAGGTCAGTGGTGTGAACTTACTAGCCGCTCTACTGCAGAAAGATGTCCCAGACTACCTTGGGAAAGATTACAGCCTTGGAACCTGTATAGGGCAGTGTTACTCTGCCCTACAGGGTCACACTGAGTCAGAATTGACTCAGTGGCAGTCGGTGTGAATTGATTGAAAGAGTGACCTATTTGATGTATTCATTTTAAAGCATCGTAACTACAGTGGCCCATTCATTGAATAAAATTTGTATTAAATCTTTACAACTAAAAAAAGTATTTGAAAGGTCAAGGATCTAATTGCCCTATCAGTTTTACACAACTCTTCAAAAGGCATAAGCACCAGTATTCAATATGTGTGACCTAATCTACTGGTAGAAAATGGATAGACTGCCCCCCCCATTCAACAACTACTTATGTACAAGGAGCTTTGGTGGTACAGTGGCAATTTGCAGTGGCATTTAGCTGCTGACCTAAAGATCAAGAGTTCAAACCCACCAACTGCTCCATGGAAGACAGATGAGGCTGTCTTTTTCCGTAAAGCTTTACAGCCTTGGAAATCCTACAAGGCAGTTCTGCTCTGTCCTATAGGGTTGCTATGACTCGGAATTGACTCTATGGCAATGGATTTGGTATCATATGTTTGTGACTATTATTTTATTATTTTAGTAATATTTTAGTGTTTTTTTGTGAAAGTGTACACAATAAATTAAGTTCCCATTTGACAATTTCTACCCAAGTTGTTCAGTCACATTAGTTACATTTTCCACAGTGTGCTAACATTCTCATTCTGGTTGTTCTAAATGGATATACTTTTAAAGCACAAGATATTAGTACTGCAGGGAATTTTTTCTTTTTACAAATGTCATCAGCATTTTGAAAGGTTTACCATGCTTGGATTAAATGTCTGTCTTTACTTTATCATAATATACTTAGGCAATGCTTTAATACTCCTTTACGGCAGTTAAGTTGTCTCTAAAGGCATCTAAAGTGGTCATGGGAAAAGTTGGTAGAATTGGTGTACCTATGGGAGAACAGCAAAATTTATTCTGTTGATTTTTAATCTGAATTTCCAGAAGTCATGTTAAAGTCCCACTAATCAAAATACGTAGCAGGAAATTACCTTCTGTAACCACTGGGAACTGACTATATAGTCTTGTTAATTCCTAAAAACCTCACTTACATGGCATCTTGCTGAAACTTCCTTAGGCCTCATTTGGTAGTATGTTCATGCTAAATTTAACCAAATAATGGGTGCAGAAAATGAACAAAGTGGTGAGTGTCCATATGGATTAATTTTATTCACATAAAAAATAAATTTTAATGAGGCAATGTGTTAGGTGCTGCAGGTGGAAATACAAAAACAAACACATAAAACCACCTCAGTTACTATTTTCAAAGTATTCTTAATCTGGAGTGGAAAATATAAGGAAAATGAATTTTAATCTAATTTGATAAACACAGTAATGGAAAAATGTGTAAGACAAAGTGCTAAGCAGAGGAAGAATGGTCAAACCTGGGTGTAGAGGTGTCATGAAAAGCACTATAATTAAATTCTGAATGTAATTTCCCAGACATATAAAGATCTCAGAGAAGAAGAAACTGTGAATTTAGAACAGAGAAGAATGAAATATTATAGCATGCTAGGAAACTAAAGTTAAGTGTAGGGCATACAGCAAAGATGGGGGAATTGACCAAGATGAAGCTAGTGAGAAACTTGTATGCTTGGGAGTTTAAACATTATCCTGCAGGTAATGTAGTAACCAATAAATGAAGGACTTCACTGATGAAAAAACATGTTTAACCAGAAGGAGCAAATTTAAGAGCTTTTGCAATACCTAAAAAAGGATTGAATATAATATCATATGTTTTTTTTTTTTTTTTTGTAGAGAAAATATTGTATAAATCAGTTCCACCAGTAAAAACCATAGTTGATATTTAACATATATTAGTAGAAAACCACCAAATGCATGCAATTTATCTTTAACCTTCATTGACACAGATGCCGAAGACCTAGTTCAGCAATTATGCTTTAATGTCATCCCATTATCATTTATCATGCATCAAGACTAAAGTTTAAGCCTGTGAAGGCAAGCTTGGTCAGCAACCATGGAAATATGGGGTTCGTTTTGCTTTTTCTTTGCTTTGTCGTAAAAGGGGTCTTGCCACCTTATACTTGGGACATGCCATTTCAATTAAGGTCATATAACCTTTTAAGTCAGTACATTATTGTTGTTTTCATTCTGGGCAGGGATAGCTATATCACCAGTAAGTGGGGGAATAAATTGTAACCACATGTCAAAAAGTAGGTCATCTCAATAAATATGGGTAAAGTTGGCATTTTTCTTTAGGAAATGTATTTTTTTTTTCATAGAACAGAAACATGTTTTATTGATAACTGCTCTATTGTGCAGCTAAAATGATTGTGATTTTATGATTTCTTTAATGCCAAATATTATTTAAAGAATGCAGTTCTTTGAAAAATTACATTGACATGGCATCAAGGTACAATTTGAATTGAAATACATAATTCTAAGCTTGTTTCTATATTTAATGAACACTTTCTGGTTAAGTTAGGAAGAAAAAACTGCTCTGAATTAGTAAAATGTTTGGATGAGAGAAGGCTTTCGAAGCAAGTATTAGTACCATAGACTTTCGGGGATATTGAAGGTCAGCTAGTATAACCAGCATCTAAAGCCTAGATGACATGTGCATCTTCTCCGCCTGTTGGCTCCCCAGTCAATATCTGAACACTGGAATCAGTGGTGGAGCGCACACCTCTCAAAGCAGCCTGCTGCTTCTTCAGAGGTTCTATTAGAAGATCCATTCTGGCCCAAGTTTTGCCTGCTGGGCTACATAATACAAGCCCTTCAATATCTTAAGACAATTGAAGATGAATTTGCTTTTCTATTTTGCTAGACTACTAGACCGTTAGAGAAATGTAGCAGACAAAATATGTTGCATTCAGACAAATATTAACAGTCACTCATTGAATTATTATAGACCAAAAATGTGGACTTATGGTACAATTAATTAGATCATTATTGTGGTCTAATTAATGGGTCATGTCAGCCTGGAGAATGATATATCCAGGTGGGCTGTGTTCCACATGGATCTGAGCTTTAGGCTAAGATGCTCAACATTCAATTCATAACTACACTGGGGCACTTGACTGGCACAGGAACAAATTGACTAGGCAAGTCTGGGAGGGAGAGTGAAAATATTTAATGACAGACATCCCAGGGAACTGTGTAGCTCAGTATTTCCTCATTTTATTCAAGTCTCTGGTAAAAAGTCCATATTTCATATAGGCTTTCCCTGATCACCTTACAAATTAGCGTGACCCCATCATGACTCTCTACCTGCTTTTTTTTCCCCCCATAGTTCTTATTACCACTTGGCATGTTGTATATTTATTTGTCAGTTTACTAAAAATATCTTTCCATGAGAAAGTAAATCTTGATTCTTTTTAAAATTTTCATTTAAAATTTCAAAAACCTTTAGTTCTTTTCCCAGTAATGGTTTAACGGGCAAGTTATTGGCATGAACTTTGAAACAGAATGAATAGTAAACTTAGAAAAAGCAAGCAGAGTGAAGTTATATGGCAGGGAGAAATGGCATAGATTTTCTCTGATGCATGTGTATTGTTGAGACCAAAAAAAAAAAAAAAGAGTTATTTAACTACATAGAAAGTTGGTGAGAGAACTAGAATTCAGACCAAATATAACTAGCCACAAGACTAGAAGACAGCTTTTTAGTACTTGGGTGGCACATATAGTTAAGTGCTCAGCTACTAACTAAAAGTTGAGCAGTTCAAATCCACCCCATAGGTGTTGTGGAAGAAAGGACTGGTGATGTATTTCCAAAAATCAGAGCTATTGACAAACCAACGGAGCAGTTATACTCTGCAGCACACAGGGTTGCTTTGTCAGATTCAACTTCATGGCAACTGGTTTTCAGATTTTAGCAGGGATTCACAGTGATATATGTGAAGGTATTCTTAAAAAAGAAAACTGGAACATAGTCAAGCCTAAAGCAATAATAGAGAGGAAGGCGACTGGCTTGCTGTAGAGAGTGAAGGTGATTTCAGAGGTATGTGAGAATAGTGAAGGCTGTGTGATTACATCTGAGTTATAGCATTGAGCAGTTGTAAACATTATAGGCACATGAAGCTCCAAGTTTTTTATATTTCTTTCTCAGTAGATGTGGTTGACTAGGAGCAAATCCTAGACATTAAGAAGAAAGGTGAATGGTATGTGGTAAGTCTTAGACCATGTATTTTCCTGAAAAGGATGAAATTAGTTCTTGGGAGACAAGACAACAAAAATCTTAGATGTTAAAATGGTTTCCAAAAGGCTCTGGGAGGTGATAACAATGAAAAAAATGGCTAAGAAACACTGACCTAGAGCAAGGGAATAGAAAGCATGAGAGAAAACGTTTTACACAAGGGAAAAGGCTATTCTGTGATGTTTAAGAACTCTCCAAGATATGTAATACTAGTTTAAGGACTGGACACTAGTCTCAGATTATTTTATTTTATGCTTATTATATACCAGAGACCCTTATGTTGTTGTTGTTGTTAGGTGCCGTCAAGCCGGCTCCCACTTAGAGCAACCCTATGTAAAATGGAATGAAATACTGCCTGGTTCTGCACCAGCCCCACAATCTTTGCTGTACCTGGGCCCATCATTGCAGCCACTGTGGCACTCTATCTTGTTGAAGACCTTCCCCCTTTTCATTGACCCTCCACTTTACCAAGAATGATAGCCTTCTCCAGGGAATGGTCCCTTCTGACAACATGACCAAAGTAGGTGAGATGAAGTCTGGCCATTCTCGCTCCCAAGACGTGGAAAAAAACAGCTGCAAACATCCATTAATAATTGGAACATGGTCTGTATGCAATATAAATCTAGGAAAATTGGAAGTTGTCAGAAATGAAATGGATATAGATATCTGTTAATTGATTAAAGCTTGCAATAAATGTATAAGAGATTGAAAAAACATATCCATGGTGACACAACTCTTAATGTTAGGCCTGGCATGACTCTGAGCTTTATTTTTCTGATTGGGAACATGGGGATAACAAGATAATACCTATTTTGTAGGCAGTTGTGAGAATTACAGGAGATAATGTGTGGAAAATAATAAGCACAATGCCAAACAGGAATGAAAGCTACTCTCATTATCCATCTGTGGTTGGTACCCTAGATTTGTTGGGATAAACATGAGTCAGCAGATTTTACTATTTTTATAGATTAATTTTTACTTTAGTTAATGATAATGTATCAATATTGGTCCATTAATTGTGACAGATGTTCTACACTAATGTACTGTTAAACAACAATAGTGGAAACTGGGTGTGTGTATATGGAAACACTCTGAACCATGTTTGCAATTTTTCTGTAAATCTACCACTATTTTAAAATAGAACATTTATTTAAGAGATTAATTTCCAGCAATGAAATTAGTATGCTCTTTTTTTAACTTGCACTTTAAAAAACTAACTTTATAAATTCACACTGAACAACAACAAAAGTTGAAAAACCCAATATTGAGCATGCACATGGATTTTACCGGAAGGAAGGTTAGGCAGTCTACTTCCATAGTGATACTGCCTTGGAAACCCAAGGAGGGGTCGCTATGAGTTGGATCCGACTCCCATGGTTGCGCTGCGTTACGGGGATTTTAAACATTCCACACATCGGCCAGCAGATGGCAGAGTACTCAAGCAGCTGAACTGGCGTCTAAAATCCTGTTTCCCGTCAAAGAAAGCCTTTTCATTTTTCATGGAGTTTTAGTTAATTTATTGTGGCAAAAATATAAAATCCTGTTCTCTCTAACTACAGAGCTATTTCAGAAAATAAAACGGATATGCGTGTGGATGGATGGTTTAGTTCTAGGGCTCAATAGTGGTGAATTCCCACCTAGGGAAGAGACAGCTTTGATGCTGAGCTTCTTCAATGCCCATGTTTATTCTCAGGCCAGGTATAGTGTCCACAAAAAGATGGCAAGCCTTCTTACTCTAGCCTCTTCTTCACCTTATGCCCACTGTAGTGATTTTTCACCTGCTCCAGGTGGGCAGATATTTGACTCTGCAAACTAGAATAACAGTGATCCCCATCTGCGCTGATGCTAATCTAGAGTTACTGATGTAAAGAAATTGTAACCTCCAACTGAAATAAGATTGGGGAACAACTCTTGTCACCACAACTGAGACGGCTGCTGTGCTCTTGGGTGTGTAGGAAAAGCCATGTTTAAGAGGAAATCGATTTTGCTGGTAGCAGCCACGGACAGAATTCAGATACCAATGTTCCATATGGATAAAGATAATTTTTTTTTTCTTAAGTCTGAGAGAGAGGAAGATAATTTATGTGAGCAAGTGAAGGATAATGTAGAATAAAAGGGATATTAGTTAGACATTTTAGTCCTCAGCAAAGAATTTAAGGCTAATGGCCTCCATCTGATCCAAAAGCCAATTATGTTAATGGCTCTCTTAGATGTAAAAGCTGTGGCCATAAGTCAACACAGACCTTTGGCACTCAATATGTTTGCACGGACAGAGGGATGATTCTTTTCCTCCAGTTCCCTGCCTGTACTCAAAGTTGAAACCATTTTCACACTATGATATATGCATGACCCATAATGCAATAGGACTGAATGGAATGGAAGCTTATTATGAGGCTATGATTGGATACGTTCTCAAAGCTGAGTCTTATTATATTCAGAAATGATGGAAGACAAGATACACACAGGACACAGTGAAAACAAAAGTTGTCTATCTTTCCAGAATAATGTTTTTCATCAAATGTAAAGAGACTGTTTCATTTCTGTGTGCAGAAGGTTAATTGTCAAGATGGGTTAATGTACAGACTAGTTAATCAAAGCAGTTTGTTAAATGCATAGGTTTATTGATTTTGCAAAAGGTTACTTTGTGTAAGGAGTACATTGAAAGAGCAGAACTCAATAGGGTGTAATATATAAAGCATTATTATTCCTTATGGTTCAGTGGTTGAAGCACTCGGCTGCTAACCAAATGTTGGCAGTTTGAACTCACCAGCTGCTGTGTGGTAAAAAGATGAGGCAGTCTGCTTCTGTAAAGATTTACAGCCTTGGAAATCCTGTGGAACAGTTTTACTCTGTCCTATAAGGTCACTATGAGTTGGAATCCAATTGACAGCATGAGTTTGAGTACAGTAAAACCCTGCCAGATGGTCCAGTGATTTCCATGTTAAAGTAGTCTGCAAAAAGGACCTGGAAGCTGCATCTTCTGACCCCCTCTAACTTCATAAGAGGGAGACAGAACCACCATCAGCAGCCCAAGGCTTATTCCTATGATGCCAGATACTACCACCCTCTAGCCTTTTTACCAACTCTGATGAACCATCCCTCCCATGGCACTCACTACTTCTCTGCTGGGTTTGATTACAATGGCCACATAGAACTCACAGACAATACTAACAATTATAGGGTTTATTAGGGAAGTAACTGGTTACAATTCATGTTCAGGAATGCTCTCAGAATACAATTCTTCCATCAGGACACTCTCTCCTCTGCTATACCCTTAGACATGCCTCCCTGGCCTTTGACCTGTCAGCCTGGCCTCTGCCCTGCTCCAGCAAGTGTTACAAAGTTCTTTTAGCTCTTCAAATAGGGACATCCAGGTACACCCCTGTCCATCAGCAAACCTCTTGCCCAAAGGCACTCAGCTTTGTTGCTCCATGGGCTGGCAAGCCTGCTGCTCTGTCTTGATTCTTCTGCCAGTCATCTCAGCCCATTTTCTCAGCTGGTTGTCTCTGCCAAGGGAGGTGCAGCGCTGTGATCTTAGGTCCAACAATGTGTTCCATTCCACCTGCAGCTCTAATCTCTTGATGGCAGTGAGATCCCCCTTTCTGCCCCTGGAAGGGCTCATTTTAAGCCTCGCAGAATGGTAAAACTCACCAGCCCTCACATTAAAGTTCCACATACCTCATTTGCATGGTCCCGCCAAGTAGTACCGTGGGAGTCACAAAGGCTGGCTAGAAAAGCCATATCAAGTACTTCACATCACCACACAGTCCCATAACTTCATTCACTTCTGATTACAGAAACAGTCTCTTAATAATCAAATCTGCCCACTTCATTCAAAACTAAACCTTATCCACTAGTTTTCTTGAAACATCATTTACTGAGAAGAGGTATGTGAGAAAATTCTGCAGTACCCCAACAATTCTCTCCAAAGAAATTCTACCCCAAAACAGTCCATTCCTTGGCCTTGCTGATCTCTCAAACATCTTCAAATGCAGATCTAATTAGCATTAGCAGTATTTGTTTCTGAACACCCTTTTTCCATGTCCTGCACACTGATCTAGCACACAGTTTGGAATGTAAGGATAATGGTCTTTTACTTCAGCCATTGCAGAGAGAAAAGGTCCCATTTTACTATCCTGTCACATTTGTAGCTCTGGAAAGATTTCCGAACCATTAAAAAAAAGACACTTAAATATAAAAATAAAAACATGCAGGATTGTTGTTCAATGAATCTCAAAGGGCAGTGAGATGTTACATGGGGACTTGGGTAGTGTTTGGGCTAACAGAGTCACACTTAATGCAAGTCAAACATTTCTGGACCTGCCATCTTATTTGTAAGATAAGAATGCTAAAGTAGAGGAACTTCTTGGGTGCCCATCAGTTCAAAAGTTTAAGAATAGTTAGTCAAGCAATCAAAAAAGAAAATAGAATTACCAATGACTGGTAAATTTACCTTGATACTGTTCATAGGAAGGAAGTCAGTTTTGGAACCTAAAATTTGAAATATCTCAATTTATTAACTTAAATGAGAAGCAGCCAATCTTCATTGTAAAAAAAGTGTTAGCCTTAATAAAGATAAGAACTAATTCCTAGCAATAGCAGTTCAACTGTTATTGAATTGGTTTCTATTTGCAATTTTCTACTGAAAGCTTGTATTTTTCAACTTAAGTAAGTCTCTGTGTTTTTAGGGGAGAAAATTAACTGAACCTGGCTTCAATCTACACAAGATCTTAATTTTAAACTAAAAATGTGGAAATCAAACATATTACTGTTTACTGGCAACCTACTTCTGTAGTGATACCACCTTGGAAACCCAAGGAGGGGTCACTATAAGTCAGAGCCAACTCGATGGGAGTGAGTTGAGTGAACACGGATGGAGTAAAAAGATTTCTTGAAACCATGAAGTAGTTATAGTTGAGACTATTATAATTGAGTTGAGGATGGACTATAGAGTACAATGATTAATAAAAGGGCATCTGTGAGGCACAAAGAATTAAAAAATTTGAAGTCTTTCCCCTATCACTCTGTAGAAGTGTCATATATTTGGTAGAAAACAGCAATATAAAAATGTGATTTTAGGACACAGAATAAGTATGTCAATGGCTCAAAAGGTCCTCCTTCTCCTTCATGTGTAATGAGAGGTACTTAGTGCACCAGGATTGTTCCACAATCCAGCTTCATTAAATGAAGGCAAACTGTTTAAATAAAGTTTTTGGTTCTCTCACTGCTCTTGGAGGTGTAAGTGACTGTGGATGTGCAAACAGATGTGTCAACAACAGGAAAAGTAAATGGGTGTTCTCTCGAAGTCTTTGCTTTGGGTGCGGCCGTTGTTTGCAGAAGACCAACAGGGCAGTGATTGGATTCATTTCGTAGTAGCAGTTTAGGATTTTGCCTGGTAAATAAGTCCAATGACATGTGAAAAAACATACACAGAACAATGCCTATTTACATTTTTAAAGATATCTCATTATGGTTCCTGTGGTAGTTAAGGCTGTGTGTCAGCTTAGTTGGGCCATGGTTTTGAGTGGCTGGGCAGCTGAATGTATTTCCCATGATGAGATTGTAATCAGCTCAATGGTAGAATCTGCTGTGAGCAGCTAAGTAGTTGCCTTCAAGGTGTGGCCAGTTTCCAGTGTAGAAGGAGAAGCTTTGAGGATGGTCTCTAGCTTTTTTGGCACATTTGGGTAACCAGCGACCTGCCACATTGTCTGCCGATCTTGGGATTGTTCCTGCACTTGAACCAGTGGCGCGCCGTGCTTCCTGCCAATTTTGAGATTGTGGCATTTGACTTGTTGGATCATGGATTCATCAGCCTCAGCAGCCAGTGGCTGCCTGAGTTTGGAAGTGCTTCTAGCTCCAGTGGGCCTGGAATAAGAGGCAGAGCTGAACATTAAGTTTATGCTAATGGTGGTGGAATGTTTTGAAAAAGGATAGCAATAATGGTGGCACAATATGAAGAATGTCGTCAATGTCCCTGAGCTGTAAATGGGGGAGTTATGTTGGTATCTATGTATTCACCACAATAACAGTTAAAAAAAAAAAAAAAAATTACGCTGCATAGGCTATGTAACATGCAACAAAGAAACTCTACTATAAAACTATTAATCCACTAAACTAACTCTAATAAATATTAACTCTACATTAAAACAAAAAACAAACACACCCAAAGTCGAGGGCTAATCACCCAGACCCTAGCGCTGGCACTCTGAATTCAGACTTGTAGCCTCTTTATCCTCTTAAGAGAATACATATCTGTTTGCTAAGCCATCCACTTGTGGTGTTTCTGTTATAGCAGCACTAGAGAACCAAGATGGTTCCTTATGATCCATTTAACATATGACCTTTCTTTTGGTAGTCATCATGTTACCTAGATTTGGAAATGAGTTATTTGTATTATTTATTTATTTTTTATCAGTAAAATTTCCTTGCTTAGACATAAGAATGAATACAAGGTAGATTTGTAGCCTTAGCATTTTAGTTGGCCTCTGCAGAGAGCCTGACAGCAACATGTTTTGATTTGCAGAAATATATGTAGATTGAGTTAATTAGTCAAGCATTTATATCATTTCAAAAATTATCAAATAGCATTTTAAACCAGAAATGCCATGTGGAACATTAGGAAGAACTAAATTAGGAGACAAACCTTCATTCTAATCACAGCTCTATTAGAACTATAACCTAGAGCAAATCGCTTGACTTCTCATGGTCTCAGATTTCTAATTTATAAAATGAAAGTAGTTAAACTGGATGAGATCTAAGATCTTCTTCAACTCAAAATCTTATCCATTGAATTCTTGATGTCCAAAAGAAATTTGCCCTTATTAAAGCATCAGTCATTCCAAATTAGCTTTTATCCATTGCATTTAAACTATTCCTTTGTACATAAAATAAAAAAGGAAATTATTATTATTTGCAAAGATCCAAATACCATTTGGTTATGCAATCTGACTACCTTAATGTGAAAATAACTTGATAAATTGAAAATTGAAGAGAATGTCTGAGCTAATGAAACATTTCTCATCTTATTTAAGGACCTTCTTCTCATTGTGTTTTAGAATTAGGCACTCCACCATTCGAGGCAAGAAATGAAAGAGAAAGAAACCAAGTAAAATAATAGCACACTCTAGCAGAAACCCTCCTTCATAAAGTAGACTTCTTGCATCTTACTCGAGGAACTACACTTCCTACAGAAGCCTAGTGTTTAACATATGAGATCCTCCAGTGCATTGGGGGAGTAAATTGCAAATAGCTTGCAGAGCTTTTGCCAAAGTTTCTCCCTTATGTAGCACTGACATTTCTACAAATCTCTTCTAAATATTATGAAAGAAAGAAGTGGCTTTTTATTTGAAATGCTAGTTGTGACTTAGGATTATCAGTGAAACCCCTTTGTTTGGGCTTTATTGAAGCATGTCAACAGCTGTCAGCAATAATACTTGCTCCGCCTGCTGCAACATGATGTATTGATATGTATACAACAATATGTTATAAATTGAAATAAAATATGCATTTTTTTATAATTTATCAGCATTATGATGGCACAAAAAAGGCAGTCTTATGAATAATACACAGGTCTTCAGCGGGCATTATGTACTGTAGGTAATAAACGCAGCCTCTCCCCTGGACTGCCAGGAGAGTTGTAAAGCAGAATGCATTAGTTCAGCCCTGTGATAATAAATCATTTTAGTATGTCACTAGGCTCTGGCTAACTTTTACTCCTGAGGTCTGAGGAATAGTATGCCATACGGCTCTGGATGGTTTCTGAAGTGTTTAGACTGGCTCTGATTCTCCTGGGTAATGTTTTGAGTGAGTGATATGGTTAGATAACAAGTGGCAGTATTTCTCAGGTATCGATATTGTGATGCCTCCTGTTGTTTTATTGCCTAGAGTGGCTGATTTTGTCCTAATTGGAACTGTAGTTCTTTTTTTTTTTGTTATCTCTATTTACAATATGGTACCATGTTTCTTTAAAAAATAAAAGTTGTTCTGTAATCCTGTGTGACTGCTTTAAGTGATATTACCTTGCCTCTCAGTTATCTTTGCATGGATGAGAAATCAATAAGTCCTTACTGTTCTCATTTTATCCTCTTAAAAATTATAGATACCCTTAGATGAACTGTCTTTCTTGGAGGTACAGTGCCCATCGGTTCATCATTACTCCATGTGTTCCAAATGGTGACAATCCAGAGTAGTTGGTAGTGAATCTCGATTGATTGTATGTGATTTAAACAATCATATTTATATAACTTTTGTTAGGGTCTTTGAGTCTTTAATTTCTCCTAGAGTAAGAGCAGGGGTGATGTTTTGTACATATGATGAAAAGGCCTAATTTTAAATCATTCTTTTAGCTGAAAATATACACATGATTTTTTTTTTTTTTTTTTTTAATGTTTCAACTTCCTCATATGGTAACAAATACTGATTTTTTTTTTTTATAAGAAACACCAGATGGAAAATAACAGCTGTTCTGAAGGAGGTGAGACCTATATTTCATTCTGCCATTATTTTCCTATATTACACTGTGTAAACTGATTTTTAAAAGTGCTTTAGCTCTTTTTGAGGCATCAGATTGCTTACCAAGCCTCTGTTGTCTTGATTTTAGTGTTCATACATTTACTTCATGCTGTTCCATGAACATTTAAGGAAACAGTGATTTGATGCATCCACATAGTTCCATTTACTGTAGTGTAACATCATGTTTTATACTTAAGCCCATTTTAAATATTCAAACTAATTAGTCATAAAATCATAGTATATTTTTATCCACTGGCATATTAACCAACATGGGTGGGAATGGGTACATTTTTCATACAAAAGATTCTGTGTGAGTATGAGTCCAGAAGTCTATTTGTATTGAAACAGGTGGGAAATAACAGTTCAGGCCCACTGCTCCTTCATGTCCCTGAAATAAAAATTCAGGGACTATTAGCAGCAGCACACCAGCTGAGCTGCATAAAGATGGCCAATTTCTAAGGAAACCAGAATTTATGTAATGCAGAGTCTTTTAAACCACATCAACTTGACTTCATTTGGAAGCAAATATGTAACCGGTGCAGCTCGCCCAGCATGGCATGGCTCTCCTGCATTTCAAATGGCTTGTGTGGCCTGTGTTCTGCACCAGTGGGTCCTCAAAGCTGGCTCCCGTAGAAGAGATTGCTGCAGTCCAATATAGGGATTAGAAAAGCATGGAACACTATGGTGACAGCAATTTTGAAGACAGATGCCTTCTATTTTTCTCCTGACTGGGGACAGTAAAGAAAATAGCTGTGCAAACTCCTTTTCCACCAACTTATCTTTTCCTTTGACTTCGTGAGTAGATTCTAGAGAAGAAAGTAGAATTGATTGCATGATGGAAACTAGGTCTTCTGTGATGGTTATTGTAGAGTTGGAAATTTTGACACCAAGTAGGACATGCCTTCAAATGTTAAGCTTAAGAGTTTCTGCTTATATGTGAGAAGCCACTGTGGTGAATGGGAAATGCTGATGATGGGCCTTTCTTTTGGGTTCATTCATAGCTGGAGATTTATTTGATGTCTGAAAGCCATTGTGCTTCAGAATAGAATCCTCTTAGCATGCCAACCATAAGCACAGATGAAAGATGATTTAAAGTGCTGTGGTGGCAAACATGCATTGCTTCTACTTATGGGGCATTATATATCTATATCTATATCTATCTATCTATCTATATATATATATATAATAAAAATTCAAAGCAAAATATCAAGTGTCTTTTAGCAGGGAATTTTATACATCATTGAAATAGGTTTTTCTTAAAATCCTTTTATTCAAAGGCATCTTTTGTTTGGAAAATATAAATTCTGAAGCAATTTGCTTTGTGGAATGACACTGTGATAAACAAATAGGGCAGTAATTTATCATGTTACATATGAAATTTTCTTTTTGCCATTTTATTTAGAATAATGTAAAATAAATGGAAAAATTCTCTCACAAGTATACAAAAAAATCACCAATAAGTTACATGCATTCATATGCATGTACTCTAGAGCTAACACACATTTGGATATAAATATAAGAATTTTGATTTTGGAAAAAGGTCCAGAAAAATATGAACTTCCTAAATGATTTTATTTAAGATGATAATTCTGAACTAAATCATCCCCAGGGTTACAGGTGAGGAGAGACAACACAGGGACGCCCACAGTAGCAGGCCGGAAGAGCAGGAGAAAGGGGATAAAAGCCTTGAACCCGGACAGAAGAGCAGTCAGCCCCAGAGTTAC
>NW_006921632.1:15152577-15159463 GCF_000298275.1 Orycteropus afer afer | reverse complement strand
TGCTGTGCATGGGGTCGCTATGAGTTGGAAACGACTCGACGGCACTTAACAACAACAACAACAACAAATCATGACTTAATCCATGAGGGATAATTTAATCTTTTTAGCCTAATCCCAGCCAATAGGTGTTCAAAAAAATTTTCAAAGAAGGAATAGCTTGTCATATCTGACAGTTTTATCAGTTAATCATTTAACTTTTCTTAAGTCTAGCTTAACTACCTCCTGTTGTAATTCGAGGCATTTTCCATCTTAATTTCTAAGAATCTAATTCTTTTTTAAGCACTCATTTAATTATGTTGTTATATCTCTCTAAACTGGACAAAGTATAGACTCAATAGAATAAAAGACCTCTTTTGGGAAGAGGGGGAGAAAGTGATACATTTAGCGTGGTTTTGAGTTTTTTTTCCCCCTAACATGTGAAAATTAATCTTGAGTAATATAAATTCTGAAACTAAAATCATTAAGCACTTTCAAGATACCCAAATAATATTATCTAGTGGATTATAAATGTGTTTTATACAGATCTAATATAAAGACTTTAAAATTCCAATTTATTTGACTCTTAAGAAAATTATTGAACAAATATCATTAATATCACACAAGTAAAATTTTGCTCAAAATAATTCAAAACTGGTTGCAAAAGTATATTGATAGGGAATTGCCAGAAATTGAAGCTAGAATCAGAAGAGAGCATGGAACTATGAATATTATTGCTGATGTCAGATGGATCTTGGCTGAAAGCAAAGAATATCGGAAAGATGCTTACCTGTGTTTTATTGATTATGCAGAGGCATTTGACTGGGTGAATCCTAACAAATTATAGATAGTATTGCAAAGAATGGGGGGAGCTCCGGTAGCATAGTGGCTAAAGCACTTGACTACTAACCAGAAGGCTGGCGGTTCAAACCCACCAGCTACTCCTCGGAAGGAAGGTTGGGCAATCCTACTTTCGTAGTGATACTGCCTTGGAAACCCAAGGAGGGGTCGCTATGAGTCGGGGCCGACTCGACGGCACATAACAACAACAACAACATTGCAAAGAATGGTAATTCCAGAACACTTAATTGTGCTCATGAGGAATCTGTACACAGATTAAGAGGCAGTTGTTTGAATAGAAAAAGGAGATACTGCATGGTTTAAAATCAGGAAGGGTGTGTGTCAGGCTTGTGTCCTTTCACCATATTTATCCAATCTGTCTACTGAGCAAATAATCTGGGAAACAGGACCATATGAAGAAGAATGTAGCATCAGTATTGGAGGAGGACTCATTAACAACCTGTGATATGCAGAAGACACAAACTTGCTTGCTAAAAGTGAAGAGAACTTGAAGCACTTACTGATGAAGATCAAAGACTACAGTTTTCAGTGTGGATTACACTTCAGCATAAAGAAAACAAAATTCTTCACAACTGGACCAGTAAGCAACATCCTAATAAATAGAGAAAAGATGGAGTTGTCAGGGATTTCATTTTACTTGGATCCACAATCAACGCCCATGGAAGCAGCTGTAGAGAAATGAGAGATGTATTTCATTGGGCAATCTTTTGCAGATCTGCTGCAAAAGACCTCTTTAAAATGTTAATGATCAAAGATGCCACTTTGAAGCTTCAGGTGTGCCTGACCTAAGCCTTCGTATTTTCAATAGCCTCAAATGCATATGAAAGCTAGATAATGAAAAAATAAGGAAGACTGAAGAAGAAGAAGAATTGATGCCTTTGAATAATGGTGTTGGCAAAGGATACTGAAAATACCATGGACTGCCAGAAGAACAAACAAGTCTGTCTTGGAAGAAGTTTAGCTGGAATGCTCCTTTGAAGTGAGAATGGCCATACTTTGTCTCAAGTCTTCTTCATGTTGTTAGGTGAGGCCAGTCCCTGGAGATATCATGCTTGGTGAAGTAGAAGGTCAGTGAAAAAGGAAAAGACCCTCAGTGAGATGAATTGACACAGTAGCTACAACGATAGGCTCAAGCGGAGCAAAGATTTTGAGGATGGTGCAGGATTGGGCAGTGTTTCGTTCTGTTGTACATGGGATTGCTGTGAGTTGGAACCAACTTGCTGGCACCTAACAATAACAAATTATGGACATTAAATATATCTATAATGATTTCTGAGATATTGGTGAATTATTAAGACTTTCATTTGTTCTAATAGAAAAAAAATACCACATTTATATGGAAGAAGACAAAAATGTCATAGCCTTGTTTTATATTTGTTTGTGAACAAGACTTTGTGAACATTGCAGCCTTTCTTGGAATAGCTGTGATTGAAGGAGTTCTGGTGATATTGTGGTTAAGGCATTTGGCTGCTAACCAAAAGGTCGGTGGTTCAAGCCCACCAGCCACTCCATGGGAGAACGATGAGGCAGTGTGTTTCCATAAAGATTTACAGCTATGAAAACCCTGTGGGGAAGTTCTGCTCTGTCCCATAGGGTCATTATGAATTAGAATGCACTCAGTGGCAGTATTTACTTTTTTCCCCAGTTATAATTGAGCTTAACCTCCCATTTTCTCTCTTAGTAGCCATGCAAACTTGGGTATATTATTCAAACTCTCTGAATCTCAATTTCATTATCTGTAAATTGAGAATAATGATTTTCAGTGTTTCTGTAATATTTGAAGGTGTTTGTTAGATATTCTTTCATTTATATGTTTTATAATTTAATGTCTATTATTTATCCTGATTTTCCCAAGGTTTAAAATAAGCCTTTAAATATAGCATGCACTCAGTACACTGTAATCATGTAATATTTGTAGTTATTGAGTGAGACCACAACTATATGATTCTTGGTTTGTACAACTAAAAATCCTATGGAGTAGTTCTACTCTGTACACATGGAGTTGCCGGGAGTCAGAATCGATTTGAAAGCAACTAACAACAACAGTTCATATGTTTAAATTTTTGTAAGTAGAAACTATAAAAGAAATAACTTTATTATCACCATGACGAAGGTGTCTGGCAGATGTGATGGTTAAATTCAAATGTTAACTTGACTAGATTGTTGTGCCTACTCAAACATTACTCTAGATGTTATGAAGTATTACATATGACTAGCATTTAAATAAGTTGGCCTCAAAGCATATTACCCTATATAATTTGAGTGAACCTCTTCTAATCAATTGAAGGCCTGTGGTAGTTAAGTTTGTTATCAATTTGGCAGGGCCTGGTTGAGTGGCTGAGCAGCTGGATGTAGTTGTTCCCCATGGTGAGATTGATAATTAAGTCCATGGTGGAATCTACTGGAGCAGCTGAATAGCTGCTTTAGGAATGTGTTGTCTTCTAGTATATAAGAAGCAAATTTGAAGAAGATCTTCAGTTTTTGGCACACTTGAACCCTGCCTGTAGCTGAGTCTTCATTCAGTAGCCTGTCATGCTCTGACAATCTTGTGACTTTGAATGGACTTGAATAAATGGCTGGCTATGTAGTTGATAACATTAGGACTGTGCCTTTTTACTTGTCGACCTTGGATTTGTCAGCCTTAGCAGCCAGCCTAAGTGAAGAAAGCCTCCAGCTTCAGTGGGCTGGGAGCAGGAGGCAGAGCTGAAGCCCAAGGTCGAGGGGCTTTCACTCAGTCCCTAGAGCCTGGTACTTTGAACTTGGACTTCTAGCCTCCATAACTAAGAGAATAAACTCTTGTTTGTTAAGCCATCCTATTTGTGGTATTTTCCTGTCAGAGCAGCACTAGGCAACCAAAACAAGGCCTTAAGAAGAAAAATGGAGGTTTCTGGAGGGAGGATTCTGTTGCCAGACTATAACTAGACATCTTTCCAGACTTCCTTCTTTTCCCCACCACCTGACTTAAGAATTTTGGACAAAATACTGCCAGAATTTCCAGCTTGTGCCCTGACATACAGATTTTGGACCTACCAGCTCCCACAGTCGCATGAACTAATTCCTCAAGATAAATATCCTTTTTTTCTCTCTCTCTATATATTCATTATATATTTATATCCCTCAATTAAGATGCTTTGACATAGTGGCTGCAGCAATACAGTCAAACATAGCAATCACTGTGAGGATGGCAGTGGACTGGGATACACACACACACACACACACACACATATACATAAAAAAAATCTGCTGTTGACGACTCAACTCATAGCAGCCCCTCCTTGGGTTTCTGAGGCAGTATATCACTGCAGAAGTAGATTGCCCAACCTTCCTTCCGAGGAGTGGCTGGTGTGTTTGAACCGCCAGCCTTCCGGTTAGCAGTCAGATGCCTTAGGCACTATGCCTCCAGACACTCCATACATATACATACTTACGTATATATATACATACATGTATATATATGACACATACTTAAATATACATAACTGGTTCCATTAAAAAAAGCAGGGTAGAAAAATACCACCATTACTCCTTTACTCCTTCTTTATACAGTGCGCCAAGGAAAATCCTGAACACCAAACATGGCAGGAAACTTCTAGGACCAGGGCAGTCAGAAATTTGCTGGCATTGGAGAAAGAGGCCAGAGAGGGTCTATATCCAGGTAGATGGTGTTTGGCAGTCTTCAACAAAGATGAAACAGTTTATCAGCTAGCAGGCAGACAAGCAAAAATCAAATCATGAGTAATAAGCTTGGGCTCAGGTATATTGGTTCTTAATCTTGGAAGAGATGTTATCAAAGTTGCAACAGGTAGACAGTCATATTTAAGGAATCAGGGAGTTGTCAATTCCCACCAAAAGGCTCAAAAATCCTACCAAAGAGGCAAAAAAACAGAAAAACAAACAAACAAAATCCCAGAGCTTGGTTTTTCATGGTAGCGTAGTGCCTAAGGCACTTGACTGCTAACCAGAAGCCTGGCGGTTCAAACCCACCAGCCACTCTTCTGAAGGAAGATGGGGCAATCTACTTCTGCATTGGTACTGCCTCGGAAACCCAAGGAGGGGTCGCTATGAGTTGGGTCTGACTCGATGGCACATAACAATAACAACAACATACATAAAAAGAGAAAATTGGATCTATGTGGCTTGAGAGCACATGTATGCAGCAATTGCAGTCCAACAGAATGTCAAAAAGGCTAGAAAAGAGGATATATAACCCAATAAGAGATGTTTATTTGTAACAACTCACTACATTTCTGATGATATTATTTTCGGTTTTTTTAGACTTGATTCTCACCTTTCAGCACCCTGCTGACTATGTTTGTGCTGGCTTTTGATACTTCTTTGCATCGGTGCCTCAAATCTCAAACCAAAACCACCAAAAATCTCAAGTGGCCTAGAAATCACTTTTTCTGCATACATAAAAGCACCTTGGCCATCACTGGAGGCAAAGGATTCCTTTTCAGATTGAAAATGATTTTCTAAATATGTTGAAGCATGATGCCAACCTATTTCCTTTATTCCTTAACAAGTTTGGAGAAGAATATGACCCATTAAGTATGCCATTTAATAAGGTTCAGAAGCCTTAGAAAATATGTCCTAGAGAGCTGTACATTAGAACATTATGGGACAGGTTTTAGAATCTATATTTGACAGGATGGGCTAAGGGTTGTAATAAACAACCTCCACATCTCAGTGACCTAACCCAATCCCCATTCATTTCTCACACATGCAATTTCCAGTGTGAATATCCTGGTCAGATAGCTTGCCTGGGTGACGCTCTCTGAGCTATATATAGCTCAGAACTCTGGACTCCTTTCATTTTATGGCTCTACAGCTGTCTTGTAGTCCTTTGTTTCCATCTACATAGTCTGGGTGGAGGTGAGTGGGAAGTAGGGTGGGTAATGAAGAATGGGAGGTCAAGAGCATTCATGACTTTTCTCCCATGTTTCATTGGCCAGAAGTTAGTAATGGGGTCCCATCTAGATGCACGATGTCTTGGGAAATGTAGTCTTCCTGGTGCTGATGACAAAAATAAGCTTGTCGATGCCATAGATTCTATATAGCTTAGACATCTCAAACTCCAGTTGATCCCCATCGGGTGACTGGTCCTTTGCTTTCTTCCCATTCCCATCTCCTACAGTTTCTCCCCACCACCCTGTGCTACCACTCTAACAAAGTCAACATCTCTCACTTAGATGGCTATGAAGCCAGTGGCTGTTATCTACTCTCTCTGCCTCTATTTAGAATGTGGCATAGTGCCAGCATTTTGGGGAGTTTTCCTTAGAATCTTTAACTGCTCCCCTCCTGTTTTGAAAGAATAAACTCACTATTAATGCATATTCCTAGTATGTTGTACTCCAAGTAGTGACAGAAATAACTCATCCTGGCAAAAGGAAATCACCCTGGAAATTACCAGAGGATGTGACATGGATTATTTACTATAATGGCTGAAGGTGTTTTCAGCAAAATGCAGTGTGTGCTGTGTTCTCTGATCCCATTTGTCCTCTTAAAATTAATTTCTGTAGTGTTTTACAGTTACCTGTTTAATTATTCATTCTGGATGTCAAGCAGAATGATACAGTACTGCAAAATAAAGCCAATAAAACAAGTTTCTAATGCTAAATATCAAAGCTGGAAAATATGACCATTACAAATAAGCAAAGATCTGTCTTCTATTTTCATAAGCATTCCACAAAGGCATGTGATGCAATAAACAATAGTGTTGCTTGGTTTAATTTGAAGATGTTTGCATAAATATCCTCAGAGTTATATATATATTTCTTTTTTCCCTCTGCAATTTGTTTGTAACACATGAGTACATGTTTCCTGGGGACAACATTGAACTTAATCTTTCATGCCATTGAAACTTCTGCTTCCCTTTGCAGTATAGTATTATGGGAGACACATGAGCATTTGGAGTCAGACTGATCTGAGTTCAGGTACTGGCTCTAGCATACTTGAAGTGCATATGCCTTGCCATCTCTGATGCCGTTTCCCACCTATAAAGGATATCTCACAAAGTTGTTATGTGCATTAAACTATTGTTGTTGTTGTT
>NW_006921632.1:15139870-15152207 GCF_000298275.1 Orycteropus afer afer | reverse complement strand
TTTCCTTATTAAAATAGAATTGATTAAAATTTGATCAACCTAAATACTTTCAAATTCTGAACTCATGAAATTACACTTCATCAAGGGGAATACTCAGAGATTAAGACAGAGCCCTTGCGTGTAAAAAATAGGAAAATATAAACAATTTCTAAAAAGTCTATTCTAAGACCTGGATGATAAAGTTAAAGAGATCACTTGAAGAAAGTGGGGAAACAGATCAGTTCAGGAGGACAAATATCCTTCACATTAACACACATTTTAAAAGGAGAGAAGTGAGAAAAATAGAAGGGAGGAAATTATTTAAAAAAAAAAAAAAATTTCCTTGTGTTGAAGAGAAGCATGTATCTTTTTCTAAGAACCTTAAGTCTTTGGGAAAGGGAAAAATGTCATCAGAAAAGGTACAAAAATTATTGTAGCATCTGGTTTCTCATCAGTAACACTGGATGCAAAGACCATGGATCAGTGCTTTCAAATTTTCAGAGAGAATGATTTCAAACCAGAATTCTAGACCCAGTTAAGCTTTCCATAGACTGTGAGGTCAAAATACAGTTACAAAAATGCAGGAACTCCAAAAGCTTACCTTCCACTCAAATCTTGCTAAGAAGTTTATCCTGAATGAATACTCTAGCCTAATAATCATGGAAACCCAGAAAGAAAGAAAGTTCCAATGTAAGGAATAGAGTCACCAAGCTACAAGTTTTATGAAAAAGAATTCCCAACTTGTCAATTGCCGTCCATAAATCAAGTTTAGCAAAACAAACAAACAAAAAATCAAACAGAAAATTCTATGGACAGAGTTGAATTTGATTCAATTTAGAGATTAAATAGTTAAGAAAATGGAAGATTTTAACTAACAAGATATTTTATTTTCCTCACCAAGATAAGAGAGAGAGGGTCAAAAGAGCCAGAAAAGAAAAAGAACAAATAAATAGAAATTTATCCACAACTCCTTCTCCCCTCTTCCAAAAAAAGTAAAATAAAACACCACCAACAAAAACTGTATGAGAATATCAGGGCCCAAATATGTAAATACCCCAAAATACGGCATACTTTTAAACAATGATGAAACATAAGAAGAGAAAACCATTTGATCATGATGTTAGAATATTAGAACTTTATATGGCAGTGAGTTTGTTTGAGTATGACACAGAGGTAATCATTTTGGACTAAAAGTGAGAAAACAAGGCAAAACAAAAAGCCAGAGGGAAAACCTACAAGCCCTAGCCTAGGAAGTAACACATCTGAGTGGTGGTAGTTCTGTTTTATCTCGTGCCTTGTCCTCCATTCCAGCCATGGCACAGGAGTGCTTTCATTTGATGTCAGTTAGTGTCCAAAGAAGAGCCTATTCTCTGAGGCTTAGTTTCAGCTACTTCTCGTACCATTAGAGCATGCGGTGGACAGTAAATTGGACTTACTGGCTTAAAAGAGGGAGCTCTGGTGGTGTAGTGCCTAAGGCATTCATTTGACTGCTAACCAGAAGGCTGGTGGTTCAAACCCACCAGCCACTGCTCAGAAGGAAGACTGAGCAATCTACTCTGAAACCCAAGGAGGGCTTGCTGTGAGTCAAAGCGACTCCATGACAGTGAGTTTGGTTTGGTTTTTGGTTTGGCCTAAAAGATATTAGGACTCTGCAAAAATTGCTTTGTTAAAATGTAAACTGTTTACCCATACCTCTGGGGGGTGGGGCACACAAAATATTTCTTGTCAGTCTGGAGGTGGAGACTCTTTCTTTTCTCTCATTGCTCGATCCCTACTTAGGTCAAGCTCAGGGCAAAACTTTCCTCTACCTTGTGCCCCAAACAGTGATCATGTAATACTCAAATACTTAACCGTGTTGTTGTTGTTAGGTGCCGTTGAGTTGGACCTAGGGGAAGTAAAATAATCCAAAACTTTTGACTAAATTGGCAGGTTATAAATGAAATGTGATATTTAATTATAGTCATCCAGTGGTTCAGTGGGTAAGGCATTTGACTGCTAACCAGAAGGTCAGAGGTTCAAACCCACCAGCTGCTCCACTGGTGGAAGATGGACATTCTACTTCCATGAAGATTTACAGCCTTGGAAACCCTATACAGGTTGCTGTGAGTCAGAATCACGTCAGCAGTGGGTTTGGTTTTGGCTAATAGGCAAAGAAAATGAAAATGTAAGAAAGATCAATGAAGTAACTCCTAAGCAGCCTAAAGAATACCTCAATTTTCTGAGTGTTAAAAACTTGAAGTTGATGGAGACATGGTGCCATATTGAAACAAGAATGTCTTTGAAATCTCCCAAAGTAGATTTGTCACTGTTTTTCACTATTCTTTTCAGATTGTATTCCTAGTTGGCCTGTAAAATAGCAAAACCAATACAGATTTGCTAATACAAATATATTTTTAAAATTTTAATGATCGTATTTACATTATAGAAATTTCCTAATAATCCTCTGCCAAAGAACACATTATTAACAATATGAATATTCAAATATAATTTTAGATATTGAATTTCAAATCTATAGAGCTTGAAGTTTTCTTTCTGCTTATTCACAAATGTTACTGTTTGCATATGATATATTCTTTTTTTATATTTTCCTGTTAAAAATGGGCTATTGCGGTTGAATGACAGGAAAAAAAAAATGTTCAGTTAATAAATGAAGATTTAACCATGACGAAGCTGAATTAGTAATCAAGTTTTCTTTATGTTTTCAGCTATCTATAGGCTTACAGACTTCATACCCTGTAATTGACCTGTGTACTTTGATTTAAATTATTGTTATTTGCTTTATGAATGTTTAAAATAATGATATGCATCATGGTGGTAGATTTCTTTACACATTACCTGATATGGTTTGTATGAGAAAATGTACGTAATGGAGCTAGTATATTACTTAGAATGAAGTTAAAAGGCATTAGAATTAGCCAAACCAGTGAAAAATGAGTACAATGTCTGCCAAAAGGACCATAATAATATGCCAGATTATAATTAACATTTAAATTTCTATTACTTATCAATTAAAGAGATTTGGTTTTAGGGAAATACTCCCTTCTTCTTTGAGAAGGCATTCCAGACCTCCTGTACTTTGAACTACTGTAGTGAACATCAGTTCTTGTTGCACTCACTTCATTTTTTCTTAGAGTCCTGCCATTAGTCCATTGTGTGATGATTCATCAATCTTTGGCTTTGATTTCTAATTCCTATTATTCTGCAGCACTTTTTTTCAGTGAACATCAAAATGGCACTCTCTCAGAAACCAGTGTCTGGATTGCACCATGCATTCTTCAGTAAGAACAATAAGCAGGGTGTGTTAGACTGGGTTCTCTAGAGAAACAAAACCAGTAAAGCTTATATAGAGAGAGAGAAAAAAGAAATTTATATTAGGAAAATGGCTTACACACTTATAGAAGCTGGCAGGTCCAAAGTTCTTGGATCAAACATCAAGCTGGCTTTTCCTGACTCACACAGCTGCAGGTGGTGAGGAGCTCAAGGCTGGCAGGCAGTATACTTGCTGTTGACTCCAACGAATGACGAATCCGAGGTCTCCAGCGCGAATGGTGGATTGTTCGCTCATGGACAGTTGTAGGGAGCACAATAGAATCCCGATCCACAGAAGAATGTCTCTTTCCCATGATGTCCAGAAATATACTGGAAGCAGGTCACACCCCTAGGGAAACTCCCTTTCAATGGATTGGCTACTCAAAACATATACATCTGATTCCATCATGGGAATAACCATATCACAACTGCTTAAACCACACAGAATTATGGTCCAGCCAAGTTGACACACAGCTCCAACTATCACACAGGGAGTGACCCTGGGTTCTCGGAGGAATCCTTCATTTTATTTTTAAGGTTCTAGGGCCAATGACTATTAAAAATAGATAACAAAAAGGTAGGTATTTTATCCAACTGCCTTAAGCACTAAATGCAATAAATCAAAAACTTGCTCTGCAATGATCTTGTTCTTGGTTTCATAGTAGAATGCAAATAATAAAATATAATGAGATTAAATGAGGCTTCTGTAATCATGAAGCCTTTCTTTTGCAAGCTTTTGCTTGAGGGTCAGGTTTTTCTTCTCTTTTGTCATTGATTAAATCATCAACATTGGCTGAATCTCAAAATGCTTCTGTTGGACACATTTTAACTTGTGAAATTTAATTATTGGTTCTGACTAAAGATGAAAATGGGTTTCAAATATTTTTGCCTAGAGTTCATTTATTGTGTAATCCCTAGGTTGTTTTTTAAGATTTAGATGGTATTCTTTCAATCATTCTTAACAGTGGATTTTACTGCATATTCAGGGACAGTATTGCTTTACCTTATGCTGATTTTAAAAAGCAAAATTTTTGGAGTTTTTTAGGTAATAAAATTATTTTAGTTTAATCTTATGGTAAATGACTAAATAATCCTATTGTGGTTTTATATTTTTATATTGAATTAGTTTACTAAACATATTTCACTGTATGTTTTTGTTTCACAATACCTGGGTCTGCAAGTTCAGTCACTGAAAGCCATTTAAGTATATTTCTATATTGTACAGTTTATATTTTTCATCTCTGCATAGCAGTAATAATACTTGATAAATAATACTAGTTTATGATGGTTTCATGAACAAAATTATCTTTCAAAAATAATTATCTTACAATAGGCATGTCACCATTCCCTATTGAAAATAGACTTCGAGCATGTATCTTTATTTATCTGTTTTATCCTCTGAGTAATCTCTACATATTACTTTGAGATAAAGTTTATATTACTTATTAATTTCTTTTAATATTTATAAATTATATATCATATCGACTATATCTATATCTATATCTATATATATATATTACTGATAGGTTTATTCTATAAAGGAAAACACTGTATAACCATAACAGCAATGCCACATTGCTCTTGCATAGCTCTTTAACTACTGTTTTAATATGTTATATTCTTTCATCTTCTTAAATATCTTGGGAATAAGTAGATATATAATCATGTACTTTTTTTTGAAAGCTGAAATACTGAGGCAATGATTGATATGCTGAAGTAAAAAACTTGAAAAATTCAGTACCAAAACGGTTTTTCTGAAACACAGTTTAATGTTCTTTTGAATGTAGGCAAGGATTAAAATGGCTCTTAACGGTTCCATTTGGAAATACACACACACACACATACACACACACAATTTTTCTTCTGAAATGGTTCAATAAACTGTCTGGCATACACAGAAATGCTCTCAATTAAATCAAATGTGTATTAGAAATACTTCATAATATATAGGTTTTATTTTTTCCATTGTGATTATTATTTCTTCATTGAGAAATGTCCTCTAATAAAGATATTCATTTTGCCTCAGGATATGTGTACATGAAGGAAATAAAAACTTAAAGAGTTCTCCCTTTCCTATTGTATCTATAAGATACCTGTCAAATATGCCTAGGGCCTTTCATAGACTGGTCAGCCATACACAGAGGTCATTATGAAAACTTCATGGAGTTTTACAGTGTAACTTGGTGATCATTCAGAGCTATTATATGTCCTAAAACTTCCCTGTGCTTTATTAAAAGCTTCAGGGAAAAACAAATATGTCTTTCTAGACACAGAACTTCAAATGACAGTGGACTCAAGAGATCAAGGTTATCAAAACACAAGTTCTGTGTTACGGCTTCTGTTTATAAACTGCAGAAAAATTGCCAAGGTGAAAGAGGTGGTTGTTATTTTTAAAGTATTGAATTATCTGAGACTGGAATTTCTTATCAGTATAGATTATTTTTGTTTCCAATTCTAAATATTGACCTTATTTTTGATATCATCTATGTCCTTTGCCAATTACTAGTTTATAGATGATTGCTGGAAAATATCTTCCAAACTTGTACACCGCTGAGGTTACTGGGGATGTTTGGGTATATTTCTCCATTTAAGGGGTCGGAGAAGATGAGAAAAGAAACACGGGACAGACACACCTCTCCAAATATACTGGCTTGTCTTCCAGGACCTACCCTCACGATTTCTAGTGTTTTCTCTTTAATATATTTAGCTTTCTTCAAATTTTCATTACTTCAAGCATTCTCAGTACTCTTCTATGCAACAATAGAATAAATAATATTATTGCTATGATGAGGATTATTCTTTCCATTTTAGAGATGAGAGACATGAAATATCTTCATGATCTTTATATAATCCCCATATATAAGTGAAGGAGCTCTGGTAGCATAGTGCCTAAGGCACTTGACTGCTAACCAGAAGGCTGGCAGTCCAAACCCACCAGCCACTCCTTGGAAGGAAGATGGGGCAATCTACTTCCATAGTGATACTGCCTCAGAAACCCAAGGAGAGGTCGCTATGAGTTGGGTCAGACTCTATGGCATATAACAACAACAACATATATAAGTGAAATTGCATTGTTAGATTGGTCTACTATACATAATTCAGAAGTTTTTAATATCACACTTAATTCAATGGCTAATTGCAGTCATTCATACAACATATCATAACCAAAATAAAAGATAATGCTAAGTATAACAGCTGTTATATGGAGCAGTAGTTACTAGAATCCTTTTTCTTCCTCTTCACTGCAGAATAGCAAGAGAAAAGACAGGTAGTAGTTAGCAGAATTTAGATACAATATCTGGAGGGGGATTTGTGTGCAGATCTTTTTTTTAAGATGGAAGGATGACGTTGAGAGGCATGGAATCTCTTCATACTTTTAGAGACACTTAAATTATTCCCTAGTTGTTGTTGTTGTTGTTAGGTGTCGTCGAGTCTGCTCCAACTCATAGTGACCCAATGTACAGCAGAATGAAACACTGCCTGGTCCTGTGTCAATCCTTGCTATTCTTGAGTCCACTGATGCAACTACTATATCAATCCATCTCATTGATGTTCTTCTTTTTTGCTGACCCTCTATTTTACCAAGAATGATATCCTTCTTCAGGTAATGGTTCCATCTGACAACATGACCAAAGAAGTCTGGCCAATATTGAGTCCAAGGAGCTTTGTAGCTGTACTTTTTCCAGACAGATTTGTTCATTCTTCTGGCAGTCACTGGAATTTTTGGTATTTGTTGCCAACATCACAATTCAAAGACATCAACTCTTCTTCAGTCTTCCTTATTCATTCTCTAGCTTTCACATGAGTATGAGGTGATTAAAAATATCATGGCTTGGGTTAGGTGCACCTTAGTCTTCAAAGTGACATTTTTCTCTTTAACACTTTGAAGTGGTCTTTTGCAGCAGATTGGCCCAGTGCAGTACATCTTATTTCATTACTGCTGATTCCATGAGTGTTGATTGTGGATTCAAGTAAAATGAAATCTCTGGCTTGGTTCTTTAATCTTGCTATACCAGAAATACCACAAGTGGATGACTGAGAAATAGGAATGTATTTTCTTATAGTTTAGGAAGCTAAAAGAATGTAATTCAGAGTGCCAGCTCTAGAGGTTAGGTGAAAGCCCATTGACTTTTGGCAACAGCTCTGCCTATTACTCCAGGCCCAGTGGAGCTGGAGACTTCTCGTAACACATGCACTTGCTGGCTACTGAGATGAGTCTTCCTTCAATCTTGATGCTGTGTTCTTATTGATATACTCATTTCTTAGATGATTTGCTCAACATATAGGTTGAATAATTATGGTGAAAGGATACAACCCTGTCACACACCTTTCTTGATTTTAAACCCTGCAGTATCCCCTTGTTCTGTTGGAATGACAGCCTCTTGCTCTGTGCACAGGTTCCTCATGAGCACAACAAAGTCTTCTAGAATTCCCATTCTTTGCACTGATATCCATAATTTGTGTTCCATACAGTTGAATGTTTCTGCATAGCCAATAAAACACAGGTAAACATCTCTCTAGTGTTCTTTGCTTTCAGCTAAGATCCATCTGACATCAGCAATGATATCCCTTATTCCATGTCATTTTCTGAATCTAGCTTGCCTTTTTGGAAGTTCCCTGTCAATATACTGCTACAACCTTTTTGAATTATCTTCAGCAAGATTTTACTTGCATGTGATATTAATGATATTGTTTGGTAATTTCCACATACTATTGGATCACCCTTTTTTAGAATGGGCACAAATAATGGATTTCTTCTGGTTGGTTGACCAGCCACCTCTCTTCCAAATTTGTTGGCATAAATGAGTGGGTGCCTCCAGTGCTGCATCCATTTGTTGAAACATCTCAATGGGTATTCTGTCATTTCCTAGAGCTTTGTTTCTCACCGATTCCTTGATTTCAGCCTGGACTTCTTCCTTCAATACCATGTAATGATGATTCTTGATCATATTCTACTCCCTGAAATAGTTGAGCATCTACCAATTTTTTTTGGTACAGTGATTCTGTGTATTCCTTCCATCTTCTTTTGATGCTTCCTACAAAATAATTTGTTATTTTGTCTATAAAGTCCTTCACTACTACAACCTGAGGCTTGAGTTATTTCTTCAGTCAGTTTGAGAAATGCTGAGTGTGTTCTTTGCTTTTGGTTTTCTAACTCCAGGTTTGCCCATTTCATTATATTTTACATTGTCTTCTTGAGCTGCCCTTTGAAAACTTCGGTCCAGCTCTTTTATTTTGATCATTTCTTCCATTCACTTTAACTATGCTCTGTTCAAGAACAAGTTTTAGAGTCTTTTCTGACACCTATTTTGGTCTTGTCTTCCTTTCCTGTCTTTTTAATGGCCTTTTGCTTTCTTCATGTATGATGTTCTTGATGTCATCCCACAACTCTTCTGGTCTTTGGTCATTGGTGTTAAATGAGTCAAATCTGTTTTTCAGATGGCCTCAAAATTCAGGTGGGATGTAATAGAAGAAGTATTTTGGCTCTTGTAGACTTGTTTCAGTTTTCTTTATCTTCAAGTTGAACTTGTAGATGAGGAATTGGTGGTTTATTTCATGGTCAGCTTCTGGTCTTGTCTTGACTTATGATATTGAGCTTCTCCATTGCCTCCTTCCACAGATATAGTCAATTTGATTTCTTTCTGTTCCATCTGGTGAGGTCCATCCACATGTATAGCCACCATTTGTGCTGTTGAAAAAGATATTTGCAATGAATAAGTTGTTGGTTTTGCAAAATTCTGTCATGTGATCTGTGGTGTCATTTCTATTACCAAGGCCATATTTTCCAACTACCAATGATTATTCTTTGTTTCCAATTTTTGCATTCTAATTACCAGTATAAATCAATACATCTTGGTTGCATGTTTGGTCAGTTCAGACTGCAGAAGTTTGTAACAGTCTTCAATTTCTTCATCTTTGGCTTTAGTGGTTGGTGCATACATTTGAATGATAGTAGTATTAACTTGTCTTCCTTTAAGCATATGGATATCATCCTATCACTGGCAGCATTGTACTTCAGGATAGATCTTGAAACGTTCTTTTTAATGATTCACCACCACCTGTTGGTCAATTTGTTGTAGTGTGGTGGCGGGTGTGTTGCTGTGAGTCTGAAGGCTATGCTGCCCATATTTCAAATACCAGCAGGGTTACCCATTTTGGACAAATGTCAACGAAGCTACCAGACTAAGACAGACTGGGAAGATAGACTGGGCCATCCACCTCTGAAAAAAATGGCCAATGAAAACATTGTTAATAGCAGTGAAACACTGTCTGATATGTTTTTGGAAAACTTTATGAATAGCAGTGAAATATTGTCTGGTATAGTGCAAAAGATCAGCCCATCATGTTGGATGCACTCAAAATATGACTGGGGAAGAGTTGCCTCCTCAAAGTAGTCAACCTTAATGATAGAGATGGAGTAAAGCTTCAGGATCTTTACTTGCTGATGGGACACGACTCAAACTAGAATGAAACAGCTGCAAACATTCATTGATAATCAGAATATGATCTGGGAAAATTGGAAGTTGTCAGAATTGAAATGAAACACATGAAGATAGATATCTTAGACATTAGTGAGCTGAAATAGACTAATATTGGCATTTTAAAATAAATGACATGGTCTACTATGTCAGGAATAACAAATTGAAGAGGGATTTCATAGTTCCATAATCAGTAGGTTTTTATGGAATCAGATACATAATCTTGAAATGAAGATAGATGTTTTCACCCATGTTGACTTTTGCACAGTGGATTTTGGAAATTTTCTATATGTAATTAAAAGTTTTCCATTTATTTGGTGTGTGATATCAACTTTGAAGAAATGTTTGTCTGTACAATTATTTTATAACCCTGATCAGTTGTTCATGTTTATACTTCAACCCCCATTTATAATGGATGACATTGGATCTGGATACAGCTGAATTGAATGAACCTACCATTGTATCTTAAAGGGTCATTGATATGTTTAGATCATATTACCAAAAATTCTTACTCAGGAAGATGACATTTTTACTCCTGATCTAACTTCATTATGGTCCTTGGCTTCTTTATGTGGATCAGTATGATATATACAGGAAAAAAAAAATTGCCATTGAGGTGATTCTAATTCATTGCAACCTGATATGTGTCAGAGTAGAGCTGTGCTTCATAGGGTTTTGAATGGCTTATTATTCTGATACAGATGACCACACCTTTCTTTTGAGATTCCTCTGGAATCTCTAACCTTCTAGCTAAGGATGACTTCTGTTAGGACCAACCAGGCATAAGAGAGAGAGAGATTTTTTCCACAATACAGTAATTATTCTATCATATCAATTATTCTATTCATTTAATTTGAACAGCAGAAGCAAAAAGCATTAATTCTGTTTTAGCTGGATTGAGTTTGCTAATTTACTCCTTGATTTATTCCTCCATTCATTCATTCACTCAAATATATTCATGCAGATACATATAAAATATATACAAAATTATATATATTAGTATATATAACACACACACATATGTGTATATGTGTGTTTGTATATATGTAGAGGGAGTTTAATTTATTGAAATTTAAAAAAGCTACAAGCATATAGTCCATAATGCCTGAGTATCAAGAGAGTCAGCCAGCTGTGACAAACAGGATCTGAGGAAACATCCACTGGAAGCACAAGAACTCATGGGAGGATAAAGAAGGTCTTCAGGGTGACCCCCACAGCATTTAGAATTGTTGCTACCAATCTTCTATTTTCATAACGTTGTCAATGTTGGCCAGTAAATCAGTAAAACTACAAGACAGACCATGCCCTTGGCAAAATATGGTGCAGCATAATTACAAAGGATATTTGTAGAGAAAACTCTCTAGGGTCCTTTGTGCTAAGTGCCTAAGGGATGTTTCTGGCTGGCCTGTGATTTCATCATAGCCGTGTATGTGTCTGATGCATATGGACTTCCCAAAAGTTTTCTTTATCGAATAACAATATTCAGGAACTTTTACATCCTTACAAAATTCAAAACTACATAAAAATCCAATGATAAAAAAGCTACTAAAATGGAAATGTAAAAAACCCACCTGGTTTTTCTGAAATTTCCCGTTCAACTAAGTTTCAACAAGATTGGAAAGCTAATCATTGCATGTATCCTTACAAAAGTCAAAACTACGTACAAATCCAATGATAAAAAAGCTGCTAAAAATTGAAATATTAAAAAAATCCACCTGGTTCTTCTGAAATTTCCCATTCAACTAAGTTTCAACAAGATGGAAAGCTAATCATTGCATTTGTTACTTTTTATTTAAATGTTAGAATAACCATGTCTAATTAGTCATCATCCTGCTTACTTGAAAATAATGCTGATCCTTATATTATCTGAGCATTTGATTGAAAAGATTATTGCAGAACAGATTATTGCATCTAGGATACTACAAGGCTACCAAAGGCAAATTTCATTAGGGCATGCTTTTTCTTTTCTAGATTGATCTGTTAGTAATCTTAGAGTTCAGGAAATGTTGGGTGGCACTTTCTATGGCAATGTCAGAAGGAAAGGCAAGGCTGTGTTTTCACAAACAAGTGAGTGCTTGGTTTCATACTCTCGTATTAGTGTCGATGGTTCATTTGGGTCTCATATTTTGATCCTACTGTGAATAAGACACAAACTTTGCACTCAGACTTGCCAAGCTCTAGATAAGGACCATAGAAATTTAAAGACATGATTAGAATAAAAACCAAATTCACTGCCATCGAGTTGATTCCAACTCATAGTGACCCTCATTGGGTTTCCAAGGAGGTAAATCTTTTTGGTAGATTGCTAAGGTATGTATAGTAAAAGTGCTTTTTTGTTAAGAAGGCCAGGAAGTGTCATGAAAAAATAGTATGCTCTCCTTTAAAAGATAAATGAGAATTTGATGAATAAGGAGGAGGAAGGGAATTCCACTGATACAATCTAAAAGCATAAAAGAGCCTGCTGTTTACATATTTTTGAGTTTACAAAGGGTTTTTGTACACATTTAATATTTCACCAGTTGTTTATGAAAGAGTAGTATAGTGATAAGAGATATATTTTAAAGTTAATA
>NW_006921632.1:15126661-15127828 GCF_000298275.1 Orycteropus afer afer | reverse complement strand
CCGACTCATAGCGACCCCTCCTTGGGTTTCCGAGGCAGTATCACTATGGAAGTAGGATTGCCCAACCTTCCTTCCGAGGAGTGGCTGGTGGGTCACATACCTTTGTGATATCTAAGATTTTTTTCACTCCCTTCCCAAGAACCAGTTTTGTTTCTCTGGGGCATTATCTGCCTCATTGAGAATGCATGATGTACAGACATTTTGTAAATGTTAAAGGGATAAAAAAGGAATAAAATACAGTCCTTTATCTTAGTATGCTCAGTGAATAAATGGATAACTAGTTCAAGCAAATAAATAATTTCAGTGGAGATAGTGAGTCAACAGTAGAAGAATGTACAAGGTGCAGAATAGAAGAAAAGAGGCTGCCTTCAACTTTGGCTGGCTGTAGTTAGAGAAGACTTCATGGTTAAGCCTTGAAAGATGAGGATGTGACTAACAAGTGGACAAGTAGGAGTAGGGCACGGTAGACAGACAAAAACCATCTTTTGAAAGGCAAGCAGTGTGAAATAGGGCCAATTTGGCAATCTACAGAAAACTTAGGAAGAGAAGAATGGCTGGAGAAATATTAGGCCCATGTCATAAACTGGGAGATTAGACTGTCATGGAAGTAGTAGATGGGTGACATGATCAATTTTGTGTATTAGAAAGATCACTCAGGTGGTTCACTTCCTGGTCAAGGTGGATTGTGGATTTATGAAGGTCAGCACATTTCTTCTCTCTGCTGCTAAAATCCTGTTGACAGGAGAAAACCTAGGTGACTTTGATTTTAATAATGACTTTATAGATGCAACACAAATGCACAAAGCATGAAAGAAAAAATGGTAAGTTGGACTTCATTAACATTTTTCCCAAAACTTTTGCAAAAGACATAGTTGTTTTTGTTGTTAGATGCTGTTGAGTTGTCTCTGACTCATAGCAACCCTCCGTACAACAGAACAAAAACTGCCCGGTCCTGCACCAGCCTCACAGTGCTTGCTTTACCAGAGCCCATTGTTGCAGCCACTGTCTCAATCCATCTCTCTGAGGGCCTCCCCCCTTTTTTTCACCCTCCACTTTACCAAGCATGACATCTTTCTCCAGGGAATGGTCTCTTCTGACCACATGACCATAGTTGGTGAAACAAAGTCTGGCCATTCTCACTTCCAAGGAGCATTCTGGCTGCACTTC
>NW_006921632.1:15088698-15125791 GCF_000298275.1 Orycteropus afer afer | reverse complement strand
TCCTGGTCTATGTACAAGTTCCTCATGATTATAATTAAGTGTTCTGGAATTCCCATTTGTCTCAATGTTATCCATAATTTGTTATGATCCACACAATTGAGTGCTTTTTGCATAGTCAATAAAACACAAGTAAACATCTTTCTTGTTTTCTTTGCTTTCAGCCAAGACCATCTAACATCAGCAGTGATATCTCTCATTTCACGTCCTCTTCTGAATCCAGCTTGCATTTCTGGAAGTTCTCTGTCAGTATACTGCTGCAACCATTTTTGAATGATCTTCAGCAAGATTATACTGTGCTTTTAAGTGTGATATTAATGATATTGTTTGATAATTTCCACATACTGTGGGATCACCTTTCTTTGGAACGGGTATAAATATGGATCTTTTCCAGTCAGTTGGCAAAGTAGCTTTCTTCCAAATTCCCTTGCATAGACAACTGAGTGGCTCCAGCACAGCATCCATTTGTTGAAATATGACAGTGGATATTCTGTCAATTCCTGGAGCCTTGTTCTTTGCCAATTCCTTCAGGCAACTTTCACTTCCTCCTTCAGTAACATTGGTTCTTGATCATATGCCACCTCCTGAAATGGATGAACATCAACCAATTCTTTATGGTACAGTGACTCTCTGTATTCCTTCCATCTTCTTTTGATGTTTCCCACATCATGCAATATTTTGCCCATAGAATCTTTCAGTATTGCAACAGGGCTTGAATTTTTTCTTCAGTTCTTTTGGCTTGAGAAATGCGAAGCGTGTTCTTCCCTTTTGGTTTTCTAACTCTAGGTCTTTTCACCTTTCATTATAATAATTGACTTTGTTTTCTTGAGTGGCTCTTTGAATTCTCCGTTCAGCTCTTTTATCTTGTCGATTCTCTCATTTGCTTTAGCTACTCTCCATTAAAGGGCAAGTTTCAGAGTCTTTTCTGACATCCATTTTGGTCTTTTCTTCCTTTTCTGTCTTTTTAAGGACCTTTTGATTTCTTCAGGGATGATGTTCTTGATGTCATACCACAATTCCTCTGGCTTTCAGTCACTGGTGTTCAATGCATCAAATGTATCCTTTAGATGGTCTCTAAATTCAGGAGGGATAGAATCAAGGTCAGAGTTTGGCTCTCATGGACTTTTAAAAAATTGTCTTCTATTACCAAGGCTATATTTTCTAACTACAGTGATTCTTCTTTGTTTCCAACTTTTGCATTCCAGTCATCAGTGATAATCAGCATATCTTTATTGCATGTTTGGTCAATTTCAAACTGCAAAAGTTGGTAAAAAATCTTCAATTTCCTTATCTTTGGTTTTGGTGTTTGGTGCATAAATTTGAATTAATAGAATATTAACTGGTCTTCCTTGTAGGTGTATGGATATTATCCTATTACTTCCAGCATTGTACTTTAGGATAGATCTTGAAACGTTCTATGTGATGATAAGTGCCACATCATTCCTCTTCAATTTGTCATTCCTGTCATACTAGATCTTATGGTTGTGTGATTCAGAATGGCCAAAACTAGTCCATTTCAGCTCACTAATGCATAGGATATTTATCTTTATATGTTCCATTTCATTTTTTGACAAATTTCAGTTTTCCTAGATTCTTATTTCATACATTCCATATTCTGACATAGTTACAAGAAGACCCAGTTACAAGAATGAAAAGACAAGCTATAGACTGGAAGAAAATATCTGCAAAGCATGTATCTGACAAATGACTTATATCCAAAACAGACAAAAAGCTCTTAAAATCCAACAGTAAAAACACAACCCAATTACAAAAAGGGCAAAAGATCAGAACACCAAAGAAGATATACAGGTAATAGCTAAGCATATGAAAAGAAAATCAATATCATATATCATTAAAACCAAAACCAAACTCATCTTCACTGAGTCAAATTCTGACTAATAGTGACCCTATAGGACAGAATAGAACTAGGGTTTCCTAGCAGTCTTCATGGGAGCAAACTGCCTGGTCTTTTCCCCCATGGAGCTTCTGGTTGGTTCAAATTGCTGACCTTTCATTTAGTAGCAATGTCCTTAATCACTGCACCACTGGAGCTCCTTGCTGTAAACAATGAAGTCTATTAAGTCCTGCTGAAATCACACACACACATACACACAGAGAAAAAAGTCTACTACATCATTAGAAATCTGGAATAATTTCCTCAGTAAACCAGAAAGAGAGAAAGTGTTTGGAAGACATGAGACAATCAGCAAACTAAAGCACTATTAAGTGTTTCTGTTTAATGGACACAGCTGTTAAGAGGTCATAGTTAAAGCAAAAGATAAAGAAATCCTTAGCTGAGGCAGGAACTTTGGGGTTTTTTTTTTTTTTTTATTTAGTTTGCATTATCCCATAGCAGTTGGACACAGTCCAGGTACCCATCTATGGTATCCTTCAAATCACCTACCTTTCACAACTATCTTTCTGTAGTAGAAATCCACTCTTGGTTATGTATATGAACATCTTTTGTTAGTTTGTATTATACCCATAATAGCTTACGTAAATTGACAGCTAATTATGTGTCAAGCATTGGAATAATTGTTTTATGGACATTATTTTGTGTAATCCATACAACACTTCCATGGAAAGAGTACTCTTATCATGACTATATTGTTTGTGAAACAAAAAGTTCTAAAGTTAAGTAATTTTCTCAAGTACCCGCAGTTATCAAATAGTTGATTTTGAGATTAGGACTCCGTATCCCCAACTCTAAGACATTAGCTATTCTAATAGCTTATTTCCTGATAATATCCTTAATACCTAATTCTTACAATAAATTTTCTGTTTAATAACTGGTAATACTTCTAAATTATTTTAAATTATTAATATCATATCTTCAGTTTACCTTCATTAAGCTAGAATTAAGAGTATTTTTGATCCATGTATAATGTATGTTTTCAAGAAATGGAAAAGGTAAGGCATCAATATTTACCATTTATTACTAGACTCTGGGCACTTTCCTATATTATTTCATTTAGTTCTGACCTCAACTTTTGTATTTATAAAAACCATAACTGAACCAGTTGCCATAGAGTCAGTTCTGACTCATGGTGACCCCATGTGTGTCAGAGTAGAGCTGTGCTTCATGGAGTTTTCAGTGGCTGTGATCTTTTGGAAGTAGATTGCCTCACCTGTCTTCAGAGGTACCCAAGTCTCCAATCTTTCTGTTAGTAGCTGAGCACTTCATTGTTTGTACTACCCAGGGACTCCTAAGTAGACTTTAACCCTGTTGCAGTGAGTAATTTCTGACTCATGGTGACCCTGTGTGTTATAGAGTTTTTTCCTGGCTGTAATCTTTATGGAAATAGTTTGCCAGGCCTTTTTTCCACAGAGCTGCTGGGTGGATTCAAACTGCCAACCTCTAGATTAGCAGCAAAACACAAACTGCTTGCTCCACCTGGGTCCCTCCCTTTAAGATTCTCCAAATTTCAGAGGAGGAACTAGAGATGTAGAGATTTTAATTCTTGCTTCTTGGATGTTACAATATTTACATATATAAAATAAAAATTTTAATCTTTAGCATTCACAATTTGAAAGAATAAATCATTTATGAATTGGATTGTAATTTCAGAAGCAGGAAATCTCAAAAGGCAATAATAAAGATGAGATCCTGATGTCATCTTAAATTCTAAGCTAAGCTGTAGAAATGAGTCCCTTGTTGTGAATTCTGTTGTCTTTATGGACAGAAGAAAGCGGAAAAGGGGTTGAGAAAGCCAAATAACATAGAATCCAAAAATATTTTAATATTTGGTTTTAAAAGCTTTTGGATAGGTATTTTTGTTCTAAAAAGGGCAGGTGCTTGTATTTGAATATATCAGTGACAAACATGCTAGAAATTATTTTCTAAGTAGAGAATTTACTCAGTAAGTTAGGTCTATATTCTCTTCTTCCTATACTACACCTAGTATTCTTGGAGTAAACTATTATTCATTATCTTCTCCATAAAAAAGCAGTTACACAGATATGATTTATTTTGTAAATCTAGTATAAAAAGATGATGTTTATAATAGAAATGCCTCATGGTATCTTATGTTTATATTTCATTTTGAATGAAAAATTTATATTCCTTTTTAAAAAAATATACATAGAAAAAGACCTAAATGGATTAAAGATCTAAATTTCAGTATAACTTTCTTGTCAAAAACAATACTTTAAAAGTATTAGAAGAAATAAAGGTTGCACTGCTTTACATAACTTGAGTAGGAAAAAAAAAAACAAAAAACAACTCACTGCCATCAAGTCGGATCCGACTCATAGTGACTCCTCCTTGGGTTTCTGAGGCAGTACCACTATGGAAGTAGATCGCCCAACCTTCCTTCTGTGGAGTGGCTGGTGAATTTGAACCACCAGCCTTCTGGTTAGCAGTCATATGCCTTAGGCACTCTGTCACCAGAGTAGGGAAGTTCTTAATATTAATCACTACTCCAAAAAAAACTAAACTCACTGCCATTGAGTCTATTCTGAGTCATAGCGACTCCCACTGGGTTTCCAAGGCTATAAATATTTATGAAAGCAAATTGCCTCATTGTCCTCCCTCAGAGCATCTGGTGGGTTTGAATCACCAACCTGCTGGTTAGCGGCCAAATGCTTTACCCACTATGCCACCAGAACTCCTTTAAGCACTCCAAGAAACTCAGTTTGAAATTAAAATGAAGAAAGTAACTATAAGCAAAATTAAGATTAAAAAATGAAAGAAAATACTTGCTTTATGAATAACAGATAAGGTTAATGTCCTAATATGAAAGGAGTTGATACATATAAATAAGTTAAATAATCCAATAGAAAAATGAGCCAAGGCTAAGATTAGGTAATTCTGAAAGATGAATCATATTTTTATGTAATAGTCCATACTAATTAATGATCAAGTTGATATGCTGAGTGGTGCAAATAGCGCTCCACTGCTTAAGCTGAAATTTTGGCTTTTTTCCCCACCCAGAAGCACCTTTGAAAACAGGCCTGGTGTTCTGCTTTGGAAAAGTTAAGCTTTGAAACCCCTGTGGAGCAATTCTACTTTGTCTGCATGGGGTTGCCATGAGTTGAAATTGACCCAATAACAGCTAATAACAACAACAGTGATCAATTAAATGGTATTACTAATTACCAAACTGATGAAAATAAAACAGGACAGTAATATCCAATAGTCTCTTTTTGGTCTTTGAGAACCAACCAAACCAAACCCATTACTATGTTACTATGGAGTTGATTCCAAGTCATAGGGACACTATGGGACAGAGGGGAGCTCTGGTAGCATACTGCCTAAGGCACTTGACTGCTAACCAGAAGGCTGGAGGTTCAAACCCACCAGCCACTCCTCGGAAGGAAGATGGGGCAATCTACTTCCATAGTGATACTGCCTCGGATACCCAAGGAGGGGTCGTTATGAGTCGGGTCTGACTTGATGGCACATAACAACAACAACATGGGACAGAGTGAAATTGCCCTATAGGATTTTCAAGACTATAATCTTTACATAAGTAAACTGCCACATCTTTCTCCCTGGGAGTAGTAAAGGGGTTCAAACTGCTGCCCTTTTGGTTACTGGCTGAGTGCTTGACTACTCCACCACCTTCCTATTTGAAAGGCAAATTTTTATAACATTTCCTATATACAGCACTTAATATTTATAGAACTGTCACTATCTGAAAGATATGTATAAATTTACATATGTGTCCATATATGGATTAAAAACAATGAAGTAATGGGCTTTACATGTTAACAATATCAATCATTTTTTAAAGAATATATTGTGCTCTTAACCTTATCCTCCTTTCCCTTCACCTTGTGACTTGCGTATTAAATAGCTCTATTCAGCTGCTCTTAACCCTTCCAGACTTGCAAAGAAGATTTAGCATAGATCATAGTTACATTTGCAACCACCATCCTCAGGACTTAAGTACATTATAACTGCATTGATAGTTCCATTATCACAGCTTGACCATACCAGGCTTTATACGGTTGCTAAGTAATCAGTGTCAATTGTTGTTCGTGAGGATGCAGGACAAAATATTTCTTAAGATAAAAAGAAAGCTTTATGGAAAAGCAAAAGCTACCTTTTTTCTGCAGTATCCTAATTCTAAAACACTACCATGTTGTAATATTTTATTCATGAGACAAATCCTTAGAAATAGTCTTTCATTTTCTTTAGTAACTCTACCTTGGAAACCATTTACATTTAGGGCAAGTTGTCTAGAAAACATAAAAGAGTTTTTTATATGTTTCTTAATTTCATATAAAATTAAGGGAAATACACAGATCTAATAGTTACATCTCATGAGCATATGAAAGTTCTACCAATTTTCTTTGATATGGAATGTAAATTAGGCCTCCTGCTAATAGTATATTTACTTCAGCACACATAACAACTATTAAAAAATCTTTTTAATACATCTGCAAAATTTCTTACTGCATCAAATCATCAAAAATAGATGAAAGCATTTTATAGTTTAGAGATTCTTATCTACACTTTAGGATGCTATACTATTTTGCTCCAAAACTAACTTTGGTACCATATCATTACAGCTTGGTTTGGTTTCAACAAATATTTTAATAATCAAATCAGCCAACTAGTATATGTGTATGTATACTTATAGACAGAGAGAGACTGATGTATTCTGCTATAAACAGTGAGGGATTTAAAAAATAAAAAAGAAAAGAAAAAGAAAAGTCCTCTATAAAAGTTTTACATGGAAAAATTATACCCTTGCCTATGAAAGATAATTTGCAATATAAATGACATACTTCAGGAGTTCAGCACAGGGGAGTATTTTTGTGGGTTGGAGTTTTCAGGTTATAAGGATGGCCCATACAGATTTTGTAAGTTAGGTGAGCCTCACTCTCTGTAATATGAAAAGTTCCCCAGGTGATTTTGTTTTGCATCCTGGAGTGAGAACAGTGTTGGATTTCCCAATGAGCAGTGTAAGCACGGACTTAGAATGCTTACTTACTAAACTGCAGTGAACAATTTCACATTATTTTCACCACGTCATGGATTCTGCCGCCATCTGTCTCTCTCCCAACCCCACAGCACCTTCCTACAGAAATCAAAGCCCAAATTTACAGCCCCTGACAGGGCTGGAGTAAGCAAGTTAAACACAGGTTTACTTATGCTTATTTACTAATCTGTAGTGAAGAGTTTCACATGTGACACTTGTTTATCATTAAACGGTACAAATAAATTTTAGGTAATGATAGCCTATATTAAGTAATTTTCCTCTCTTAATGTCCTTTCTCTTCTAGTAGCACAGTTTTCATTATTTCTTTTCATAGGTAATTCCTTGGGAAATTAAATTCTGTTCATCATTACAGCTAGTTAGTGATAGTCCCAAGTCTTCTGACCCTCTAGCCCTATACTCCTTTCTCTTTTCCGTCCTCATGTATTGAGGATCTACTATGTATTTGGTGCTCTCCACAGTGCTCATGATATCAAGAATAGATTGTAGTTCTGTCATAGAAGGTAGTCTGTTCAAAGAACTAAGACTTTAAATATTGCAATGCAGCATAAATAGTGCAATTTAATGATGTAGAATGTCACAGTAACATAGTCAAAGAAGTAACTATTTCTTGAGGAGTCAGGGTCTTCACCAAAGAGATAACATATGAAGTGAGTCTTGAATATTTAGTAGAAATATTCAAAGTACAAAGAAGGAAGATGGTGTCCCATACATGGACAAGAGTTTACTCATCAGACAGAATTTGCAACAGTTGTGGAACGTTGGAAACTGTGACTGAAAAATAGCATTTTAAAGGTTCTATTTGTGTTTTGATAGGTATTTGTTTAATTTTGGTTAATACCTCCCCCCCCCCACTGGACTGTAATTGCTTGTATCTTTTGTTTTTCCCATTCAAATTCTCCTAATATTGAGACATACAGACTCCTCACTTTTTCTCAAGTTTTACCTGATGTTTCCTATGGTACAGATCCAGCCTCTTTTGAAAAAGAATAATGCATGTGCTTCTTGGGAGATTTTAGCATACAGATATTTCATGAAAAATAATTGGAAAAAATGGATATAAGTCATTAAGAATGGTAGACAGAGATCACTGAAGAGAAATTGTGACTTAGTGACTTCATTTGCTTGGCAGTTCTCCAGTAGTATACACCAAACTGAAGCTATATCACTAGCATTCAAGAGAAATTCATCTGTCTGCCGTTTTTACTACTTTATGGTCTCCTCTCAGCTATATTATCCATATTTTTAATCTGAAAGCGTATGAAGACAAACCTACAGGAAACAAGTGAGCCAAATATTTCATTGTGAAGTGAGATTTTATGAACTCCACTTGGCCTTGTTCTCATGCAAGCGTACTTCATAACAATGAAAACCTCTTCTGCTGACCAGTATATAAAATTCAGTTTAGTTTATTCTTTCTACTGTCAGGATCATGACAGTGAAAAACCCAACTGGTCATTGATTTTTTTCAACTTTCATTTGTTGCATTATAAAGATCTGATCCATACCACTGACATTTGACCTTTCAATTAAAATAAGATGTATATGAAAGGTAGGAGAGCAAATGACCATTGTACCCCCTTTGTTTGAAATAAAATATAAACGCTGACATATATGAACAAGAATATTTCAATATTATTTGTTATAATTTTGATTTTTCTTTTAAGACATGTTCACTAAAGAACTATAGTTCTTATGTTTTCCTTTATTTAATAAATTGTAAATGAAGTTTTGATATAAGTTTGTAGCATTGGGAAATTTAGGACTTCTATAAATAGGATTTATAACAGTACTATGCAGTAGTTGTAAAATACAGTAATTATCCTGGAACCACATAAAGCACTGTTTAGGTAGGCTGCCCTTATACTAATTTATTATACTCCTTTATACTGTGTTGCAAGTTATTTTTCTTTTGTTGTTGTTCTTGTTTTTTGGATTGGAAAGGTAGAAAACTGGTCAGAACTTACATTTGCAACCAACATAAATCAAAGCTTCATTCTCCAGTCTGAAAGCCCCTGCCCCCACCTTCACTCCCAGTGACCCTGTGAATGTAATCTTTTCAGAGTGAACCTTGAATCTGGTCTAGACAGCATGTGACTTATGAAGTGAGGTAGGGTGAGGTGCCCAGGGAAAGAGGCAAATCCTTCATAAATGAGTCTCAAAATAATCTATTTTCTGTCTTGGAACCCTACAACAGGGAGAAGTGTAACCCATTTTCTTTTTTCATAGGAAAAACTGCTTACTCGGATTTGAATGTTCTGCTTCTTTCCAATATTCCTACCTGGTGTTGGTGATGCATTACACAATATTTCTACTTTCATTTATTAACTCTTCTAGTTTGGCAGATCAGTCAATAAATAAGCATTTTGGGCATGAGGGAAATATATGTTAAAATCAAGATTAGGTGGCAATAAGTAAGAGTATGCCTTTTCTTAGTAGTTTCAATGGTTTGTTCATCGCATGAATAGGACTCATCATGAAGAAATAATCTCAGAAACATTTCTAATGAGAAATTGCTGAAACTGGTATGATTACTAGAGGAGAAAGGTACAACATATACTGTAGCTCAGGACAGTGAATTTCCTACAAAGATAGGCTGTACCTAAATATTTGTTCTAACTTGAGAAAGTAAGACAAATGTCAATTTCAAGAATACTGTCCCAGGAACTCTGGTAGCATAGTAGTTAAAGTATTTGGCTGCTAACCAAAACATTGGCAGTTCAAACCCACCAGCCAGCCATTCTAAGAAAGGGCAGTATAAAATTAAAGTGTAAAGTGTAAAGTAAAGCTTTACAGGCTTGGATGTCCTATAGGGTCACTATAAATTGGAATTGAGTCCATAGCAGTAGGTTTAGTTTTTGGTTGTGGATTTATCCCAGTACATGGCAACAATGAAAGTAGTTGTATCATAACAGTAGCTATATTTATATGAGTCTTAAGATTACTAGTTCTCTATATTTATAAATTGTTACTACTTTTAAACAATTTAATCCAACTGGTTCCTAAAAAAGAAATTGAGATCTTAATTCACCTGGCATCCAGGAATCCTGGTTTGGTGACATCACTTTAATGTCTGATACTTTTGGTGTTCATTAAAGTTTCTGACTTTTGCCAGAAGTACTTAGTTGCATGCCATTAATTCTCTCCAGGTTTCCTATTAACTCTGTTCAAGTTCCTACTCTAGCCAATAAGGGCCAAAGCAGAAGTAGCAACATACTTCACCATGGTGAAACATTTTCTAATCTAATATCCAATGTCACTTATTTGTATTTATTATTTATTTATTTATTGGGTTTTTCTTTGAGAAGCAAAAACAATACCCCCCCCAAGAAAATCACCTCTGAATTATTTTAACTCAAATTTTGTTCAATATTCTAAAGTACTATAATGAATCATTATAAATCATGCTAAATACTGTCCCTAGTTGACCAATACTAGATTTCCCTAGTGTTTTCAGTGTGATGCTTTTGGTCAGCCATACACAGGGTCTGTGTTAGTGCTTCTCCCCCATCCCCCATCTCCATGTCCTGGAAGAATAGAACACATTATAATCAGAATGGTGACTTTCTACCAGAGTGATTTTCAGACCATGTTTCCTTTTTTTAGCTACTGATTTATTCAAGTCTGGAGAAAGATAGTAGCCAGTTATACAAGATATTCACACAGGTTTGTGGTTTGAAAGAAACTCTACTTATGACTTTGATATTCCTCTTGGAGTCATGTGTGGCCCTACATTCTTCTCTTTGCCCTTAAATAATAAGTGGCTTGTTAATTAATGAAAAATTTTTCATGAAATTGTTTATTTAATAAATATTATTAAATGTTACATTAAAAAGTAATTAAAGTCCAAAATGTTAGTATAGGTACAAGATAGCTTTACAGTTAGTCTGGCTTATTATTTCCTAAATTTTAGTACTAGGGTCTGTTTTCAGTAGATAAGTTGAGTTTTAAATATTCCTTTATACTTTTTCTTATTAGCATGTTTATATAGTTACCTGCATATCATTGTATTTATTACTTTTCATTGTGACTAAATCCAAAACCAAACCCCCAGCCAATGAGTTGATTCAACTCGTGGTCACCCTATAGGACAGAGTAGAACTGCCCTGTAGAGTTCCTAAGACTATAAATCTTTCCAGAAGCAGACTGCCTCATCTTTCTCCCACAGAACAGTTGGTAAATTCAAACTACTGACCTTTTGGTTGGCCATGGAGTGCTTTAACCAGTGCGTTACAAGGGCTTCTTCACTGTGACTACTAAATCAAAAATCATCTTTAGTATTATCTTTATTCAATTAAGAAATCAATTCAACATTTTAATAACTATTCTTATGACCAGAAAAATTCATGTTCATTGAGAAAAATTAGAAATACAAAGAAGAAAATAAAATATATCCATTATCCCAGCACCCAAAGAGAAAGAGAAAGGAAAATTTTGGTGTCTTTGTATGTGCCCTTTCCTTGTAGTAAGTGAGGATGATGATAGGCAGTCATTTATGAGCCACATCACCCCACAGTGTTGCTTAGTCCATCATCTGTGCACCCCCACCAGCCACGAGCATTTACATCAAGCTTTGCTTTCTGTTATTTGTACAAGGAAAAGAGCAGATGAATTTAATGTGCTTTCTCAAACTATACACACCCAGATCCTGATAATTTACTCCATCTCCACCCCTTTCACCTCCATCTGAGAATTACAAGTATAATCAGGAAAACAAACATAAAAAAAGGGGGGGGGTACTTTTTGAGTAGGAACAGTCTATTTGTTCTGACTCTATCACTCACATATATGTGATTTTGGGTACACTATTACCTCTCTGAGACTTATAGGAGCTCTAGTGGCATAATGGTTAAAGCATTTGGCTGGTACAAAAGATCAGAGGTTCAAATCTACCAGCTACTCTGCAGGTGAAAGATGAGGCAATCTGCTTCCATCAAAGATTTACAGCCTTGGAAACACTATGGGCAGGTTCTACTGTGTCTTAAAAGATTGCGATGAGCTGGAGTCACCTCAATGGTAGCCACCCCCCGGGATTAATTTCAGAGACATTAATAATCATCTTTTAAATAACATGGAAAATGACTTGTGAGGATTAAAAGTGAAGATGCATGTAAAGTTCCTTGTACAATGCTTCTTGAAAACATTAAGTAACTTTTTTGGGTTATGTCCCCATTTAGACTATATCATGTAGATAACATATTTTATTTCTCAGAACAGCTATACCCTTTGTTGTTGTTGTTTGCCATCGAGCCGGTCCCGACTCATAGCGACCCCTCCTTGGATTTCTGAGGCAGTATCGCTACGGAAGTAGATCGCCCAACCTTCCTTCCGAGGAGTGGCTGGTGGGTTTGAACCGCCAGCCTTCTGGTTAGCAGTCAAGTGCCTTAGCCACTCACTATGCTACCAGAGCTCCTAGCTATACCCTAGAACAAGCATATACATTTTTATATTTAACTTGACTGTTCCAAGCTTTACCAGTCTATGTGTGTGCATGTGATCATAGTTACATTAATGCTTAAAGTATCAACTTTTCCAGCTGCCTCTTTTCACATATGATAATGTGTCTTCAAAGTCTTCCTAGCTCTATCTAAGAGTCCACAGAGGGATATGGGAAATTTTATTCATGTTCTGCTGCTAGGTGACTTTCATGCCTTCTGCAAAAAGTGACTTACCCTTCCAGTGGTGGCTTAATGATGAATACTAGCCACTCCTCAGAAGGAAGATGGGGCAATCTACTTCCATAGTGATACTGCCTCGGAAACCCAAGGAGGGGTCACTATGAGTTGGGTCCGACTTGACGGCACAAAACAACAAAAACAACAATAACAACAATGTATTGTGGGAAAATGTGGTGCAAAAGACCCCTTTAAAGTGTTAAAAATAAAAGATATCACCTTGAGGACCAAGGTGCACCTGACCCAAGCCATAATATTTTCAATCAATCACCTCATATGCATAAAAAAATTTGACAGTGAATAAGGAAGACCAAAGAAGAATTAATGCATTTGAATTATGGTGTTGGTGAAGAATACTACGTATGTCATGGACTACCAGAAGAATGAACAAATCAATCTTGAAAGATATAAGCTAGAATGATCCTTAGAAGTGAGGGTGGTAAGATTTCACCTCACGTGCTTTGGACATGTTATCAGGAGGAACCAGTCCCTGGAGAAGAACATCATGCTTTAGTAAAGTAGAGGGTCAGTGAAAAAGAGGAAGACCCCCAATGAGATGGATTGACATGGTGACTGCAAGTTATCAGCGATTGTGAGGATGGCACAGGTTTGGGCAGTGTTTTATTCTATTGTATATAGGGTCACTCTGAGTTGGAACTGACTTGATGGCCTAACAGTGGTGACACTTTCCAGTAGTATACTGGTTTGTATAGACAAGAAGAGAATGAAGACAGATAATAAGCTCTCACTCTGTGATGATCTGTATTACCTGGGGTTCCCAAAATAGCCACTGCTCCTCATACTGCCCAATCTGCTGTCTCACCTCAGGCACTTTGGCATAAATCTCTTTCCTCCTCTTTCCACCCAGAGACAAAAGCTCATATACATACAGACCGTCCAATAAATAACCAGCCCAACAACTCCACAACCAGCCAGAATTCAAATTCCTGTTTTCTCAGCTAAGACACCTTGGTTCATTAAGATGAGGAAACTGAGGCTGAAAGTAGATTCTAAACATGAGTAAAGGGGGAAACCACCTTCCACCTCACCTACCATGCTATGGTTCGTTTGCAGAAGTAGACACTTGCTCCTTGCTCTTTAATCTCATGGTAGCCCAACTCTTTTCTGCAAAAAAGAGCCACTCTGTCTCTGAAACTTGGCTCAGGCTGCGCAACCCCCTCACCCCATTTCTTCCCAACAGCTCAAAACTATGCAGCAAGGCTTCAGATTGTGCTTCCGCATATCCTTGAGACGTTGATTCTGCCTTGGGGCTTGTAGTTGCCCTGCTTTCCACCTGTTGTACAGCTGCTGCCCAGGTGCTTGCTGTTATCCATCTCTAGCACAGTCCCTCCTGGGGGCTGAGGTAGTGAGAACATAATTTTAGTGCTAGGGCCTTAGCTGTGTTTCAGGTTTCCACTGGTTGTCTTGTTATGCCACTTTACTTTTCCTGTAACTCAAAGGGCTTTCTAAGGGTTCGGTAGCACCCCCAGATATGTGTGAATACTACTAGTTTCGTTTAGCTGTGACACTGGAGCAGTATTAGGTGCAGTGTTGACACTGAATATTGTCATATATCCCCTATGATGTGTGCTGACTAAGATTCCAGTTTTCGTTCCAGCTATCAGTCAATGTTTGGATTTCTTGCTGCTGATAACTGTTGTGACTACCAGTTTTAGAGTCATGTGTCACTTAATGTCTCTGATATGTTCTGTGAAATAGGATTTTATCTTTTAAGAAAAAGAATTTTATGTTATTTGAATGTTATGTAAATACCATATTGTAGCCTGGTTCTGCTGTTTCTTTAAGGCTTTTTGAATGAGCTTTGTACCTTAGCAATGATTGTCAAAGTGCTGAGATGGATTCACTTTTGTGATTGTTTCTCAGTCCATATCATTAGCAATATGTTATATCTGATATAGATCCCTCTTGCATTTTCATTAGCCTTTTAGCTTTCAGTGTGCCAATTATTTAACAGCTTGGAGAATATTTTCTTTATTTTTGAGAATCATTGTGATTGTTGAGTGTGACATGCTTAAATTATGAGCAATAACATTCACTAATTTTCCATCTTTGTGTTGTTTAATAATGTTTGTTTCACTTCCTAGTTGATAGATCTTCTTTGCTTCTTGCTGCTGCTATCACTAGCACTGGTTTTGCTGTATTTGGGAGCCATGATGTGCTTCACAGTAATATTTAAAAAAAAAAAAAATTAAACAGAGAGACAATGCTACAACACTCAAGAGACACACGATACACAAGATTGGATGCTGCTGCCTGCAAGTCGTTATATGGTAAATATTTTAGATAGAAAGCACAGTACAGAACATACATAAGCCAGGAACATACTCATTTATTCAGACTATCATGGCATATGTATTATAGGTTATATATGTACTGTGCCATTATATGCCTGGCAGCACAATTGATTTGTATACAGGAGACATGAGATACACATGCTGCATGTGGGAACCTGTTGCTTTTGCTACATCCCATTCTCTGGTGAGAATTTCTGAACTCTATTGTAATCTTATGGGACCATGTACATACTTGCAGTTGGATGTTGCCTATGTAGACATTATGCAGTGTGTGACTGTATATCTTAAGAGAAACATTTGTTACCCAGGATGTTATGAGAATGGAAGGTATCAGGTGAAAACACCATTCTCATATCCTTGAGATATCTCTTTATTACTCCTTGCTTTCCTTGCAGTAACCTGTAACTAAATGGAGAGACCATAGGTACTTGGATAGAAGGAGAAGACATACTTATTTCTAGGTGTCCTTGCACTGTCCTGAAGCAAGTAGATACAGACAATGACAGAGTTGACTTAGCGTAGATCTTAAAGACTGGTAATATAAATATTATGTTGACTTAAGTAGGAAATGATAATATGAAGAGAAATACTATGTCTTCCTTTTATAAACAGTCTGTGAGTAAAAATGCATTGGACTATATGAGTAAAGTTCATTAGAATAAATAATCATATAATTATATATCTAAAAAGATGTCAAGATGTCACATCAAAAATTAAAATCAGTTATCTCTTGATGATAAAATTATTAGTGATTTCTATTTTTCTCTTTTCATAAGCTTATATTTTCTAGCATTTCTGTGATAAATATACATCACTTCTATCATAAGGGAGCTCTGGTGGCATAGTGCCTAAAGCATTTGACTGCTAACCAGAAGACAGGTGCTTCAAACCCACCAGCCACTCCTCGGAAGGAAGACTGGGGAATCTACTTCCATAGAGATTCTGCCTCAGACACCCAAGGGGGGTCGCTCTGAGTTGGAATTGACTCTATGGCAGTGAGTTTTGTTTTTTGTTCTTTTCTATCATAAATACAATTAGCTATTCATACTTTTAGACATTTGAATAATCTTACCCCAAAACATTAAAATATATAGCACAATCTTCTTCTGTGTTTACAATGAATTTCTAAAATCTTTTTCATATATGGGAAGACTCAATAACAAACAAAACAAGAAAAATAAGCACTTAGACAAATTGTCATGTACACCTGTTAAAAATAAAATGTTTGCTGCTTATGTTACAAATGCTGGACTATGCAGATAAATAATAAATTTTCCCCCAGCAGTTGAGTTTTCAATATGCTCTAACTAAGTCATCAGAAAGTAACGTATCTGAGCCACATTTCCTCAATGTTGCACAGAAATGCCGTCACTGAGAGAGATTTAATGGTATATTCTCTAGTTCTAAAATACAAACATAGAAGCTCTGGTGACGTAGTGGATAAGGCACTTGACTGATAACCAGAAGGTTAGCAGTTCAAATCCACCAGCCACTCCGCAGAGGGAAGATGGGATGATCTACTTCCATAAAGATTTATAGCCTTGGAAACTCAATGAGGGTCACTATGAGTCAGAAATATATATATATATATAGAGAGAGAGAGAGAGAGAAATTTATCTTAGGAAAATGGTCACACACTTATAGGAGCTAGCAAGTCGAGCTGAAACATTGAATGAAGAATCCATACTTAGTAGGCCTATATCAATAAACTCAGAGTGATCCAATCTTACATTCCTTGCACCATTATCCCACACCCTCAGTAGCCATTCCCATACATATTCTCCAGGTTTCTGTGTGTACATGTTAGCAAAATCAAGTAGGTCTTTTCATGTATAGTGTACCACCTCAGTCACATTTTCTGTTTCACCTTTTGGGGCTCACTTGGACTTAACTTTAGTTATAGGTCTTGCAGCAACAATGTGTGGTTAAGGTAGTTCCTGAGAGCATTCAGAAATGTCTTCCATGGCCTCTGCTTCAGGCAATGACTGAATGACTGAGCGAGGACCAGTTTGGCTAGTCCCATCAAATTGAGGGGGAGGGGATAATGGTTTTACATTAATCCCTTCAGATGGGAGGGATTCAACAGAATTTACAAGCTCCATATCCTGATCTTCCTGATTATCTGTCCATATGTCCCCATTCCAGGTTTCAGTATCCCATTTTTTCCCAATCAGTGCCCTCACTTTAACATCAGACACCATTCTGGATTGGCAATTTAATTGTTGTTCTAATTCAGCCACCCTTACAATAAGACTCTGGGTTTGGTTTTCAGCAATATCAGCTCTGTTACTAGCAGATACAAGGCTTTCTTTCAGAGCACAGCTGGATGCACTGAGGTCTTTTATGCAACACTTAAGCAGAGACTCAGAAGCTCTGAGCTCATCTCGGTCTTTCACCACTTTGTCTAGTGTAAGTAGGACCAACCAACCAGCTTCTTTATACTCTTCATGCTGACAAAATTGCAGAAAAGTATCAAATATCTGATCACCCAAATCATCACTTCTCACAAGCACTTGATCTATTGGTGTTGCTATTTTGCGTATTAATGTTGCCACTTCATGCCACGGATTAGTAGGGCCCTCTTTACTAACAGAGGTAGGGTCACTGGTGTGTTTAAGATTAATCAAACTGGAGAACCAATTTAGGAAGCCCATCCTTATGATTTTGTCTCTCTAGAACCTCTTCTGGTACCAAATGTGTTAGACTAGGTTCTCTAGAGAAACAAAACCAGTAAAGCTTATATATAGAGAGAGAAAAAAAAAAAAAATTATCTTAGGAAGATGGCTCACACACTTATAGGAGCTGTCAAGTTTAAAGTTCCTGGATCAAATGTTAAGCTGGAGGCTTTTCCTGACTCTTGCAACTGCCAGGGACTGTGGAGCTCAAGGCTGGCAGGCAGTTCACTGGTTGTTGACTCCAACGAATGACAAATCCAAGATCTCCAGGCCAAATGGTGGACTGTTCACTCACGGACAGTTGTAGGCAGCACAACAGAATCCCAATCCACAGAAGAATGTCTTTTTTCCTAGGATGTCCTTGGATATACTGGAAGCAGGCCACACCCCTAGGGAAACTCCCTTTCAACAGATTGCCTGCTCAAATGTAATCATCTGATCCCATCATGGGAATAACCACATCATAACAGCTTAAACCACACAGAATTGTGGTCCAGTCCGGTTGACACACAGCTCCAACTATCACATTGTCCACACTCTGTTCTTTGTAGAAAAACCAACTTAGAATTTTCCTTTGTGACCACATATCCAGAAAAGAGTTTACTTTGTCAAATAGATTTTGTATAATCTTTTACCATATTAGATCTGTAGAAAGATGATGGAGAAGCTCAATATCATCATGCAGAACAAGGCCAGGGGCTGACTGTAGAACGAAGTGTCAGTTGCTCCTATGAAAGTTTGAAGCTGAAGGACATTAAATTAAGTCCATGAGAGCTGAAGTACCTACCACCTTGAGTATATCTCACTTGAATTTAGAGACCACCTCTATAATAGATTTGATACATTAAGCACTAGTGACCAAAGACTAGATGAGTTATGGAATGACATCAAGGGCATTATACAAGAAGAAAGCAAAAGGACATTAAAAAGACAGGGAAGAAAGAAAAGACCAAAATAGATGTCAGAAAAGACTCTGAAACTTGCTCTTCAACAGAGAGTAGCTAAAGCAGGTGAAAGAAATGATGAAATAAAAGAGCTGAACAGATTTCAAAGGGCAGCTTAAGAAGAAAAAATATTACAGTGAAATGTGCAAAGACCTGGAATTAGGGGAAAAAAAAAAAAAGGGTGTGTGTGTGAGGAGAAACTTGCTCACCATTTCTCAAGCTGAAAGAACTGAGGAAAAAAATTCAGACTTGGAGTTGCAATATTGAAGGATTCTATGGGCAAAATATTAAATGATGTAGGAAACATCAAATGAAGGTGGATGGTTTTTGTGGGTGGGACTGGTAATTAGGGCCATGAAATCAAATGTGGATGAACTGTTGAATTTAAAACATATTTTCTTTGTAAATTTACACTCAAAGTACAATAAAATAAAGTAAAAGATATAGGGAATACACAGTGTCTATATCCAAAAGAACTAATCAACATTTGATTTCATAATGATATTCAGGTTCAGAAGGTAGCATATGATCAAGAACCGATGGTAATGAAGAAGTCCAAGCTATAGTGAAGGCATTGGCAAAAAAACAAACCATCAGGGATTGACAGAATACCCACTGAGATGTTTCAACAAATGAGTGCAGTACCAGAAGCTCCCACTTGTCTATGCTAAGAAATTTTGAAACAGCTCCCTGGACAAGTGAGTAGAAGAGATTCAAATAAAAATTATGTAATAGAATACAGAAATAATTGAACAATATTATTCATATCACAAGCAAGTGAAATTTTTCTGAAGATAGTTAAAAAATTATACATCAACAAGAACTGATAGAAATACAAGGTGGATCCAGAAGAGGACCTGGAATATGAAATATCATTGCTGATGGCAGATGGATCTTGACTAAAAGCAGAAAATACCAGAAAGATGCTTACCTGTGTTTGAATGAGTATTCAAAATCATTCAGTTTTGTAGATCATAACAAATTATGGATTATATCGTGAAGAACAGGAATTCCAGGACAGTTAATTGTGCTCATGAGGAACCTGTACACAGACCAAGAGGCAGTCATTTGAACAGAACAATGGGATATTTGTGTCATTTAAAATCAGGAAAACTGTGTTGTGTATTGTGTCCTTTCACCATAATTACTCAGTCTGTATACTGAGAAAATAATCTGAGATGCTGTACTGTATGATGAAGAACATGGCATCAGGATTGGAAGAAGACTAATTAACAACCAGAGATATGCAGATGTCACAAACTTGTTTGCTGTAAGTGTAGAGGACTTAAAGTGCTTACTGATAAGGATCAAAGACTACAGCCTTCAGTGTGAACTACACTTACATAAAGAAAACAAAAATCCTCAGAACTGACCAATGAGCAACATAATGATAAAAGGAGAAAATACTGAAGTTGTCAAGCATTTCATTTTACTTGGATCCACAATCAACATCCATGGAAGCAGCAGTTAAGAAATCAAATGACGTATTGTATTGGGCAAATCTGCGTCAAAAGACCTCTTTAAAGTGTTAAAAAGCAAAGATGTCAATTTGAGGAACAATTTGTGCCTGACTCAAGCCAAGGTATTTTTAATTGCTTCATATGCTTCCAAAAGCTGGACAATGAATCAGGAAGACTGAAGAAGAATTGATGCATTAGAATTATGATGTTGTCAAGAAATATTGACTGTACACTGGAGTGCTAGAAGAACTAACAAATATTGGAAGAAGTACAGCCAGAATGCTCCTTGGAAGAGAGGATGGTAAAAATTATTGTCATGTACTATGGACATGTTATCAAGGGGGACCAGTCCCTGGAGAAGCACATCATGGTTGGTAAAGTAGGGGGTCAGCAAAAGAGAGAGAGACCCTCCATGAGATGTATTAACACAGTGGCTTCAAAAATGTGCTCAAGTAGCAGTGGCCATGAGGATGGTGCTGGACCAAGCCGTGTTTCGTTCTGTTGCACACAGGGTTGCTATGAGTTGAAACTGCCTTAATGGCACCTAACAATGACAAGCTAGGGTGCTACATATCCCAACCTGATCTCTTTTTTGCCTTAATTCCTAAAAATCTAATTCAAATTCTGTTTTCATTTTAGTAGTCTGTTTTTTGGATTATCTAGTTGCATTTACTCCTTTGTTTTGTTTGTCTGAGTGTCTCTTTGAATTTTTGTTTTCTGGATAGAATGTGATCTGTCTTGATCATTATATTTTAAATAAATAGACTTTCTCATGTCTCCTTAGAAGATAAAAAACATAATAAGATCATGATCACATGTGTAAATGTGAAAAATTAATCTTCACTTTCTTTGAAAAGAGATGATCTCATCCTCAAGAATATTTTGACAGTTGTATAATTTGGTCATTTGAATAATTATATTTAGCTTTCTAGGTGGAAAATATAATTTTATCTTTATGTGGATGGATTTGGGTATAAACTAATAAAACTACCTCTCCACCCTGTGAGAGTATCAGAATATATATATAGATATATATATACACATATGTATACATACACATATATACATATACATATACATACATATATATGTATGTAATATGGGAGCTCTGGTAGCGTAGCAAGCTAAGGCACTTGACTGCTAACCAGAAGGCTGGCAGTTCAAACCTACCAGCCACTCCCTCGGAAACCCAAGGAGGGGTTGCTATGAGTCGGGTCTGACTCAACAGCACATAACAACAACAACATTGTTAGTAGTATACTACATACAATATTGCAGCCCATAATTTTAATTAGATGAAAATATATGTGAAATTAAATTTGGAAATTTGGCCTTCATTAAAATTACTAAATAAATGTTGATTTAACAGATCCCAATTCTGATCTTTTTTTGTGTAAATATTGAAAACAAATATCGTGTCATTTTAAAAATCTTCGTAGTAGTATTACCGCACTACTAAAATAATGAAAAACATGGCAGAGAGCAAATGAGGCCAATCAAGTAGATATGTGTGTCCATACTCTGCTCTAACTGGTGATGAAGGGGGCTAGATCAGTCGTTGCATTACTTTCCTTCAGGACATCTGGGTCTTATCAAAATATTGCATTTCTTTTAAACCCAGCAGGAAAAAGCACTGTGGTTTACCCTCAAGGTTAGCATCTCAGTTGCAGATTCAAATTGACAAGAGGACTATGCTGGAACGATCTTTTAGGGATAGAGTATGCCATAATAGAAACATCGAAATAAAATAATTCCTCATTGTTACTAGAAAGATCAAAGTAAACCAGTTTTTAAAATACAAATATTTATGCGTATTATTATTAGATGAAAATATTGACCCCATTCTTGAAATTTGCATAAGTCCTTTAGTTAAGTTTGATAGAAATCTAAAACAGCAGGTGATAAAAGGACAACAAAATAGAATGAAGTCCAAAGTAATGAAGATAGTGAAATTGAATGGCCCTAAGGTAAAAAGAAGATGAAAAAGTAATATTTTTTGTGCTAGATAAAGAGATAGATCTTCTTATTGTTCTAGAAAATAAAAGCAAGAAATAATCATAACCATTCTGTAGGATAAGAAGAGTAAGATAAATTTTCATAAACTCTGAAATGATAACATTGTACTTTAAATCAGTCATAAAATCACTTTTATCCAAAAATACATCATGAATAAAGTAACAAATGCTATACTTTGAATAGTTGTATTTTTCTTTCCTAGTAATGAGGTATAAAATGTCTGAACATCATCTGTACATTTTTATGATAATACACATCAGTTACATTTTATGAAAATAACTGTAAAACTTCTCACCGATTTGTGATTATTAATTTTCTAAAAGCTTAAGTATTAAATTACAGATGAACCTAAGTAAGTATGATAGTGTAACTTCTATGTTGTTGTTGTTGTTATGTGCCGTTGAGTCAGCTCTGACTCATAGCGACCCCTCCTTGGGTTTCCGAGGCAGTATCACTACGGAAGTAGGATTGCCCAACCTTCCTTCCGAGGAGTGGCTGGTGGGTTTGAACCGCCAGCCTTCTGGTTAGCAGTCAAGTGCCTTAGCCACTATGCTACCAGAGCTCCCAGTGTAACTCCTATACAGGATATGATTTTTGTACCATAAAGACATGGTCTAAAAATTTAGCTGTAAGACTCAAAAAAAAAAAAAGATTCAGTTTACTTCTTTTGAATTATAAGTGCTCAACTTTTATAGACATTTGTCTTTCTAATTGAACTTCCACAGATCACTTATGTAGAAGTCCTCCCTTACAACATTAAATGACAAAGGAATTTAATTTTTTGTCTCAGCTGACGTTTTCTGTATGATCTCATAATATACCCTGACAGGAAATGTTTAAATAATATTTTTACTGCAATAAAAATCAGATAATTTTTCCTTCTTTCATTTCTCTGCATGTTGTTGTTCTGTGCCGTCGAGTCGGACCCAACTCATAGCAACCCCTCCTTAGGTTTCCGAGGCAGTATCACTATGGAAGTAGATTGTCCCATCTTGCTTCTGAGGAGTGGCAGGTGGGTTTGAACCACCAGCCTTCTGGTTAGCAGTCAAGTGCCTTAGGCACTACGTGCAAATACCAGCAAGTTCTTAAATGTTTCTTTAACCATTATACTATTTATACCTCACTTTATCAAATCATTATCTGTGTAAATTTTTATGTAAAACAAGTTTTTCAAAATTAGGACACATTTTAAATTTGGGAAACAGTCAATTGCTTTAATCAGTAATTGTTATGTTCCAACCCCCATCCCCTGTTGTTTCATTAACTTTTATTGTGGTTTGGATGAGAGTTTACAGAGCACATTTATTTTCCATTCAACCATTTATATGCGTTTTATTTTGTTACATTGGTTGCAACCCCCTTAATTTAACAGGACTCTTCCCTCTCCCTGCCTGGGTTCTTTATTTTCATTCATCTTTCTTTCCTACCTGTTCCTTTCTCTATGCTTTGTTTTGGGGCAAATGCTGCTCTTTTGGTCTCATGGTAAAGGTTATCCCTGGATATGGTGTCAGTTTTATCATGTTTAAGGGCCACTGTCTCAAGGATTCCACCAATCTCTATCAGACCGGTAAGTTTGGTCTTGTTTATGAATTTGAACTTTGCTCCACTTTTTACCACCCCACTCCCCGCTCTGTCCACGATTCAGATCAGAGCAGCTGATAGTGGTAGCATGGCATTATGTATTTCTTCTCCTCTCAGGGTAGTGAAAGCTGTCACTCATGTGGTCCATTAGGCTTTTAGACTAATTGTTTCCTTGTGTCTTTGATTTCCTTCACTGTTTTTTGCTCCAGATGGGAAGACACAAATATTTGCATCTTAAAAGCTCACAAGATTTTATGACCCCAGTACCTAATCGCCAAAGCACTACATAGAACATTATTTTGGCAGATTTTGTTATGTCAGTTGACTAAATGTCCCTTGAATTTGTGGTCCTCAGCCCCCCAACCCAGTAACTCATTCCCTCAAGGTGTTTGATTATGTCTAACAAGTTTTCAAAACTTTGCCCCGTGTATGCATGCTCTACTCTATCCCTGGATGTGTTTGCAGCACATACAATTACATATGTAGAAATATGCTCTGCCAAACCTATGTATACTCATGAATATATTCTCATTCATCTTCTCACATCTGATCAACTTGCATATCTACCTATGTATCTACTCATAGATTATTGTTTTTATTACTGTTTTTTGCAAGACTGTATTTAATAGTAGATCTTGAGACCCCAGGCCCAGCAACTCATTCCCTCATTCTTTTGGGTGCAGCTAAGAAGTTTTCATAAATTTTTTCCTGTGTATACTCTACTATATTCATGAATTTATTTGCAGAAAACATAAATACTTATGTAGAAATATCTTCTTTCAAAACTATATATAGTTTTAGGTGTAGTTCATTCACCTGTCCAAACCTGTTCAGCTTGTTTTCTACCTATGTATCCCCTGGTAGATTATTGTTATTACTGTTATTGTAGGATATGTATGTAATAGTATTTACCTTTGTTGCCTTTAACACTTGTGCTCCTCCTGGTGTCTTCCTTTGCCTTGATTATTTTGTCGACTTTCCCCTTAGTGAGAGCTCTGGTAGCATAGTGCCTAAGGCATTTGACTGCTAACCAGAAGGCTGGCAGTTCGAACCCACCAGCCACTCCTCGGAAGGAAGGTTGGGCAATCTATTTCTGTGGTGATACCGCCACAGAAACCCAAAGTTGGTTAGCTAAGTCAGATCCAACTCAACAGCAGTGAATTTCGTTGTTTTTTTTTTTTTTTTTTTGGTTTCCCCTTATTGGACATTGCCTTTTGCTTCACACAATTTAGCATGTGTTTACTCTCTAGTTAGTATTTTCCATCTCTTTCCCTTCCATCCCTGGTCACTATCAAAGAATGTTTCTTTTTGTGTGTAAACCTTTTTTTTTTTTTTTACTTTGTATGCTGTTGGTCTCATACAATATTTGTCCTTTTGTGATTGGCTTATTTCACTCAGTATAATGTCGTCCAGGTTCAGCCACATCATGAGGTATTTCGCAGGTTCTTAGTTATTCTTACTACATTGCATAGTATTCCATTGTGTGTATCTATTCATCTGCTGATGGGTACTTAAATTGTTTCCATGTTTTTGCTATTGTGATTAATGCTGCCATGAATATAGGTGTTCGTACATCTCTTTGTATTACAGCTCTTCTTTCTCTAAGATATATACTAAGTAGTAGTATTTCAATTTCCAGCTTTTTAAGGAAATGCCATACCATTTTCCACAACGTTGTACCATTTTACAGTCCCACCTGCAGTGTATGAAAGTTCCAATTACTCCATAACCTTGACAGCATTTGTTGTTTTCTACTGTTTTGAACTTTACTATTACTGAAGGAAGGTTGGGCAATCTACTTCCGTAGTGATACTGCCTCGGAAACCCAAGGAGGGGTCACTATGAGTCGGATTCAACTCGGCACATAACAACAACAACATTACTGCTAGAGTGAGATGATATCTCATTGTTGTTGCATTTTGAATCTCTCCCACCAGCCACTTCATAGGCGAAAGATAAGGCAGTCTGCTTCCATAAAGCTTTACAGCCTTAAAAACCCCATGGGCTAGGGCCAACTCGATGGCACATAACAAAAACAACAACACAGGGTTGCTGTGAGTTGGAATCAACTCAATGACAGTGGGTTAATGGCTAATAATACTGACTATTTCATCATAGATATGTTGACCCCAGTATGTCTTCTTTGGTGAAGTATCTATTAATGTACTCTGCCCATTTTTTATTGGATTGTTTGTTTTTGTGTTGTTGAAGTGTTGACGTTTTCTATAAATTTAGAGATTATGTCATTGTCAGATATGTTGTTGCCAATTTTTTTTCCCCAGTTTTTAGTTCTCTTTTTACTATCTTGGAGGCATTGGTTGATGCATATAAATGTTTAATTTTAAGAGGTGTTAGTCCTCTAGTTTATCTTCTGCTGTTTGTGCATTTTTAGTTAGGTTTGATAGACAATTTATGCCATAAATTAGGGCCCCTAAGTTTGCTCCTGTTTTTCTTTGATGCTGTTTATAGTTTTAGGTTTTATATTTAGATCTTTGATCTATTTTGAGTTCATTTTTGTATATGGTATAAGATATGGATCCTGTTTCATTTTGCTGCAGATTGATATCATTTTTGCCAGCACCATATGTTAAAGAAACTATCTCTCCCCAATTCAATGCATTTTGGCTTTTGGTTAAAGATCAGCTGTCATATATGAATGGATTTACTTTTGGGTTTTCAGTTCTGTTTCATTGGCCTATGTGTCTGTTCTTGTAACAGTACCAGATTATTTTAACTACTGTGACTCTAGAGTAGGTTTTGAGATCAGGACTTGTGAGGTCTCATACTTTGTTCTTTGTCATTAATCTTGCTCGGCTTATCCATAATCTCTTTCCTTTCAGTATAAAGTTTGTGATTGTTTTTTCCATCTCCTTAAAGGAAAATGAGAGAGTCTGAATCGAGCTTCCATTATGTCTGTAGATTGTTTTAGGTTGTGTTGACATTTCCACAATGTTAAGTTTCCTATCCATGAGCATGATATGTTTTTCCATTTATGTAAGTCTCTTGGATTCTTGCAGTAGTGTTTTGTAGTTTTCTTTGTATAATATTTTATTCTTTAAAAAAAAAAAAAGAAACAAAAAACACCTCACTGCCATCGAGTTAGATCCAACTCATAGCGACCCCTCATTGGGTTTCTGAGGAGATATCACTACAGAAATAGATTGCCCTATTTCCTTCCAAGGAGTGGCTGGTGGGTTTGAACCGCCAGCCTTCTGTTATTAGTCAAATGCCTTAGGCGCTGCCACCAGAGATCCTTTTTATTCTATGGTAAGGGTTATTCTTAAGCATTTCATCTTTTGGGTGATAATTGTAAATGGTATTATTTTCCTAATTTCCTTTTTAGAGTTTTCTTTGTTACTGTATAGTATTCCAACTAATTTTTGTATGTTTATCCTGTGTCTTGCCACTTTGCTAAATCCTGTTAATTTCAATAGCCTTTTTGTTGAGTCTCTGGGACATTCTATGTATAGGATCATAACATCTGCAAACATACTTTTTCCTTACCAATTTGGATAGCTTTTATTTCTCTTTCTGGCCTTACTGCTGTGGCTAGAAATTCCAATGCAATATCGAATAGGAGTGGTTATAAAAGTCATCCTTGTCTGGTTTCCTTTCAGGAGGAGAACGCTTTCAGTCTCTGTACATTGAGAATAATGCTGGTCATTGGTTTTATGTTGTTGTTGTTAGGTGCCATCGAGCTGGCTCTGACTCATAGTGACTCTATGTTCAACAGAATGAAACACTGCCCAGTCCTTTGCCAGCATCACAATCCTTGCTACACCTGAGCCTATCATTGCAGCCACTGTGTCAATTCATTTCATTGAGGCTCATCACCTTTTTTATTGACCCTCCATTTTACCAAGCATGATATCCTTCTCTAGAGAATGGTCCCTTCTGACCATATGACAAAAGCAGGTGAGATGAAGTCTGGCCATTCTTGCTTCCTCATCAGAGAGTTCCAATGCTGCTTCTTCCTCAGGAATGTGTTCTGGGTCTGTATCCTGCTCCCTTGTTTCTACCACTTTGTCCTGCTTCTTTGTATGGACTGTGATGGTCTGTTGTTTTTGAGGCCTCGTGGCGTTGTTGTATTTAGATCTCTTAACTGTTTGTGAAGAGCAGCCAAGGGTGAATCAGGCTCTTCTTGGTGGTTTTTTTATCATTGGCCCATTGGTGGAGAAGGAGGTAGTGGCTCTCACTCAGTAAGTGAAGTTGTAGGAGATGTGGGTGTAGTTGTGTCTTATGGAGACTGTTGTTGTCTCCCACTCAGTTAGACACAAATTAAAATTGAATAACCATCAAAAAACTAAAAGCCCATGAAAAACACACCATGTAATCACACAGGAACAGTAACCAAAAAAAGAAAAAAGGGATAAAGAAGAAAAACAAGAAAACTTGCAATATCTGGGGATAGGGCACTAAGAAAAAAAAAGTAGATGAGCAGAATAATAAATGAAAAAAAAAATGGGAAAAATGCAAATAGAAAAACAAGGAACATGGTTAACCATGAGAAAAAAAGGGGGAAAAGAAAAAAAATAACCTTAAATTTAAAAACAAAAAAAATTTCAACCAGGCACAGGGAAAAGAAAAAATGCTGAAAACTAGGACCTGGGAGGGGAAGATTAAGAATAATAATATAAAGGGCAAAAATATTACTAATATTAGTTGTTTTAAGACAGACAAATACAAGCAAACTAATCACCAGAAAATAGAAAGCGAGAAAGAAAAAAATAAAAATAATAAAAGAGGAAAAAAAAAAAAATCGGTGGAGAACAGGGCAGGGCACCCAGGCTCTGTCTGAGCACACAGACTGTGATGGAGTTCCTGTGGGCCCACAAGCAAACTAATCACCAGAAAATAGAATGCGAGAAAGAAAAAAAATAAAAAAAGAGAAAAAAAAATCGGTGGAGGACAGGGCAGGGCACCCAGGCTCCGTCTGAGCACACAGACTGTGATGGAGTTCCCATGGGCCCAGGAGTTAGGTGGGAGTGGGGGATGGCCACACCTCCATTCACCAAGCAGGTGTGGGATATAAGAGTAACAAGAGGAATGTCATACCTTTTCAGTCTTGCAGGTCCCAAGTGTCCTTGGGGTTACTGGAATGCAGAATGTGTTCTTAAGCCCCAGGAATCTGCAAGAGCACTGTGCCTTTAAATATCAAAATAGTCAAGCCACTTTTTAAACCTTCAAAATGGAGGAGCTCTCCAGATCGGCAAAAGTCCACAGCTCAGCCCACCTTTCTCTTCACCTCTGGAGGACTTTCTTTAGGATTTCTTGTAAGGTTGGTCTGGTTTTTGTGATTTCTCTTAACTTATTTTTATCTGGAAATGTCCTAATTTCACCATCTTATTTGAAGGAAAATTTTGCCAGATATGTAATTCTTGGTTTGCATTTTTTTTTTTTTTTCTTTCAGAGTTTTATATTTGTCATCCATTGCCTTCTTGCATGCATTGTTCATTCCAAGAAGTAAGCACTTAGTCATCATATTGGTTCTCCTATGTAGGTAACATTTAGTTTTCCTTAGCTGGTTTTAGGATTGTTTTTGGTTTTGGAATGTGTGCTTATGTCTTGGTGATTTTCTTTTGAAATCTAGCCTATTCAGTTCTTTGAGCTTCTTGAATGGATATCTTCTCATTTTTCATGATATTAGGGATGATTTCTTCCAATAAATCTTCTACAGTTATCTCTGTGATATTTTTGTCACTTCCTATCCTTTAATTCTAGTCATGTGTAAGTTATTCCTCTTGATGGTATATCATAATTTTTAGTCTTTTTTCATTCTTTTTATTGTTTTTCTGATTGTTCCTCTAATAGATTAAAGTTAAGAGATTTATCTTCAATTTTGGTGATTCTTTCTTCCATTGATTTAATTCTCCTACTTTTTCCTTCCAATGCAGGTTTTATTTCCGAAGTTTTTGTATTAATCTTTTGGATTTCTAGTTGCTGTTTTTGTGTGGTTTATAATTGTCTATTTTGGTAATTTATTTTTGAATTGTTTTCCTGAAATTTTCTAGAGTTTTGTGTATATTTTCTTTGATCTCTTTCTTAGTTTGTTGAAGGATCTTAGATATAATTCTCTTGCTGGTGGAGCTGCCAGTGGAGGGTAGACGAGTGGGTGACTGGAGGAATGGACACTGGCTGCAGAAACAGTGGCTGTGAGGGTGAGGTTGGGAAAGCAGCAAGAGGAAGTGAGGAAGGTGGAATGAAGTGTGCCCAGCCTCAATCACTGTTCAGCCTGTCTGAGCAGCAGCTGCAACCCAAGCTTCCCAGCCCCTGCTGCTGCTGCCTGCCTACCTGACATATAAGGCTTGAGAGCTCACACAGAGAGTCATGGCATCTGTATTACCTGCCTGTATCCCACCTGTGGTCCAGTGCTGCAAGAGTCACTGTTTGGGGTGTTTAAAACCATTTGAGGGATATTAAAAATAAAAGAAGAGATGCTTCCCCTTTAAATAAAAATATCTTTATGGGAGCACAGATGTATGTGTGGTTGGACATGCCTGCATGGATACTTAGTGATGCACACTTGTAATTATGCTCTCGATCTTTCTTGTTCAATATAGTAATATCTAGTCTTTTGTGGCTATTGAGCAATTTAAATCAGGAGAATTTGCATTGAAATGTGTCAGTTTTTAAAGATACATTATAAGGAATAACATACTTGTTATTTCACAGTATTAAGTATATTTTGGGTTAAATAAGGTATATTATTCAAATTAGTTTTACCAATAATTTTTACTTTTTAAAATGTGACTCTTAGAATATTTTAAATTACATAGATGGCTTTCATATATACTCACGTTATATTTACATTGCACAGTGCTGGTCTAAGCACCCATCTCCAGTGCATCTATTTTATAAGTTAATGTAGTTTACTAAATATCTTTCTTTAAGTATGTAGCAGCTGGGGAGTCATTTAAATGTATATTATTCATATTCATGAAGTAGTATTTGAAGCTTTATAGCATGATGATTACCTTTACTTATTTTTGTACAATATACTAACTTTGAAATATATATTCCAGAGCCTTAGACTTTATAACATATCATTATGTGTTAATTTAGTGACATTTAAGCCCTTACTTTAAAAAATTAGAAAACCTTATGTTAGAAACCAATATTTCTAAGAGTTATATTTGTACTAGTGTGTTGATAAGTCAATTTTTTAACTATTATCTTATGTCAATTTTAAAAAATATATAATCACTACTCTCTGAGGAAATGAGACAAGACAGGTGAATGAAGGAAAAGGGGACCAGGCAGGATCTGGGAACTTAACACTATAAACTAACATCAATAAAGTTGACCACTATGGACAGTCAGAAAGAACAAAGGCACCTTCTATAGAAGATCAGCTAAGGGTCAAAAGAGGGATGATTTTCAATACCCAGAGTTTTATAAGTTTTCTTAAATACTATTTTTACAAAAGAGTCTATACATTGATGTTATTTTTGGGGTTTAGATGTTGTGAATACAAAACATTAGAGTGATCCTAAAAATATGGTTACTTTAACTAATGGTTTAATTTGTTGATGTTAGTTACCACTGACTTGGCTCCAATACTTGTGTAACAGAACGAAACATTGTCCAGTCCTGTACCATCTTCATGATTATTGGTGTCTTTGAGTCCATTGTTGCAGTTTCTGTGTCACTCTGTCTCATTGAGGGTTTCTTTCATTTTTGCTTACTCTCTACTTTATGAAACATTTCCTAGCAATTAGTCTTTCCTAATGATGTGTTCAAAGTAAAAAAGTCAAAGTATCACCATACTTGCCTCTAAGGAATATCCTGATAGTATTTCTTCTAAGACTCATATGTTTGTTCTTTTGGCACATCATGGTATAGTTTAAGTTAGGTTTGTTAATATGGGACATAGACTATAGTAAGAAACAAGCATATTTAAAGTGCATGTGTCTTAGAAAATTGAATATAAAAGCATTGAAATAGCCTTTTAGAATGTTTTCAGATTTTTTTTTTTTTTGACTCTTAAATTCATAGATAAATGTTTTTCTACTAGAGTTGCTTTCAAAATTTTTTGGCCATGATCAACAGTAATATGTTTATATCAGAAACACACACAGACACAGTATACCTAACCATACTTATCCTTATTACATTTGATATTTAGTATTTTAAGTGTTATATTTAATTCAAATATGTACATTTAGCATTTTATATTTGAACATTTAAATCCCTTTAATATTTTCTATCTATTTAATATTCTTTCATTAAAAAATCTGGTCATGATTCTCTAAATTGACTTCACAACTCATTAATTAAAAACATTCCTTAATTAAGAAAAAAACAAACAACTATTCTATGTAAGGGTCAGGCAGCTGGCATCACAAAGTCAAACTTGAAGACTGAGCATCAAAGAATTAAAAAGCAAGTAGAATGTTTCACCCACATGGGATTAGCCCACCCTGCCACAGAAAGGAAAAAGGGATCAGAAAGCTCTCAGCAACAGACACCCAATATTGCAGTCAATTGTAATTCTGATGCAGGTATAGTCTGTCTAGTAAATTTCCTTCCAAAAAAACCAACATATTCCTGACCAGATACTCCAAGTAAGGCAACTATACATCCCTGCTTAGATTCAGTAAATGAGGATGAAAGAATTCCTCATAAAAGCAGACTATAAATGGAATTTTTAAAGGAGAATTAAATACCATCAGCTAAAACTGATGGAATTATATAATATGCAACAAGATATTCAAGTGTTAATAAAGATATTCAAATACATTAATTAAATTCTGTATATCAGCAAGAAAATGAAAAAAAAAAAAATTGACAACATTGAATGATGTATTATTTGATCCTGAACATCTGAGTTGAATTATTTCTCTCCCAATGTTTTCAATCAGTTTCTCTCCAAGGGAATATGGTCATTTACAATTTCTATTTTTCTTGATTGTGCAATTTCACTTTATTTTTATTTCCCCTGCTTTCCCCCTGTTAAAGAAAAGGCATTTTTTTCCTTCCAATTTTACTACCCATTCTGCTTTGCTAAATTGAGGTGGGAAGTGCAGCATTGCTCTTGCATTGTTCAGTCCATTTTCCATTTCTCTTTGTCCCTGACAATGCTTTCTTTTCTTCAGCTGGTGGTGATAGGCAGTAAGACTGCACATACCCTCCTGTGGGCTTGTTCCTTTAGGGACTTTCCTTTTTCAGTTAATACATACCAGAAAAGCGCATGCTTCATTCTGTATTTATTTGAAGTTAATTTCTGCTAAATATTTCCCTCTGTACCTGAGACACTGACTTTTAGCACATTTGTTTAAAGGGTATCTCTTAGAACTGCAAGAGTATGCTCCTGATTTTTACTGCTTTAATTTTGGGGAAGTCATTAGAGCTGTGAACATCAAACTGAGAGGCCTGTTCAATTTGAATAAAACCTTTGTACTACTTGGGAATAAAAGCAGTAAACAGAGAAAAGCCTGTGGGTTTTCAGCACACCCCTAAACCTGTGGGTTAAGGGCAGGGGTTTAAGGTTGAAATGACCACTATCTGTTTTAGCTCTCTATCTCTCTGTCGGTACAGAGCTTAAAATCACTTCCATAACTACTATCTTCCCAGTGACATTACCTTTGAAAATAAACTCACTAATTTTAAACTGCTCAGTCTTTATATATTGGCATTTATGTATGAGTGTCCAATTATAAATAAATAAAGGTAGTTGTTTATCATTTTTTTTTATCATGTTGTTTATATTTTGCTAAATGTAGAGTAAGTGTTGTGTTATTTGAAGCTTGATGGATGCTTATTAGCTGAAATAAACCTAGAAAATATATTTGGTATGAAAATATATTTGGTATGAAAATATAGAACTGCAGAATTTGGAAGTTTGTCGTAAAACATCTCAACTTTGTTTAAAAGGCTAGTTGTCACTAATTTGCTTCTATCTGCATAGCCTTTAAAAGTGTGTATCCAAATTCTTCCTACGAGCTCATTAGCAAAGAGGCTGTCATTGTTTTCATTGGTATTTGTAAGATTTCCAAACAGCAACATTCCCTGCAGGGAAAGGTAAACTAAATCTGTATTCAAAACAGACCAACCTTATAAGTAAATGCATAATATATCCAATAGGGCCCCCTGGAACATTACACTTAGGAAGACAAGAGATCATCATGAGGCAGCATTGAGACAAAATTAAGTGGATGGGTTTTGTGTGTGTGCATGCATGCGCGTGTGTTTGTACGTGTTTGTTTGTGACTGGGTATGAGACTTTTTTTAGAGAGAGGTCACTAATGGATTTAGTAACTTGATCAAATTTGGGTACTGTAAAATAGAATGAACCATGTTGATGAACTTCAGAAATTTGTCTTGTCTTTGAGTTTGACATGCTTGTCAACTCCATTTCAACTTTAAAGTTCCTTATATGTAAATAAGTTTATGGACAAAATTAGAATAATACCACATCTTCTCCATAGCATGCTCTGCTGGTTATTTAGTACTATTGTTTGATGTTTATTCATTTGGGAGGCCTCAGGAGGAAAATTCCCTCTGAGGGAATGATAGTTGCCAATTTTTTGGGGGGGGAGTAGCCATTCTTACAAAGTTGTTGGGACTATATTTGAGACATTATGTGTTTTCATTGTGTTCTTCCCTAGCTAAAGTCAATTTGTAATACCTATAGATTCCATGGTAATACTTTATGTAAGCTAATATTCTAAGATACACCTGCCATCTTACATTACTGAAGAGTAAATTTCATCAAAGAACATATATTTGACAGAGCATGTGCTTACAGATCCCATGGTAGCTAGTAAAATTTTCTCCAGCTAACTTAATTCAACCATCTTAGTCACTTTTAATCAATCCCCTAATCATATTTTCAAAAGTCAGTTTAACATATTGTTCATGACATTAACTATATCTAGTGTCATTTTTGGTGTGAGTTTGTGTGCGGTAATGAGGTGTTAATGTGTTTTTTTTTCTTTAATATAATCATGGAATAATGCTAAAATAATGACTACTAAAACAGGCAAAATGAGATTCTTAATTGCTGATTAAATTATTTGTGTAGATTCCATAAGCAAATATTGTGTTGTCTGACATTGTTTATACAAATTCAGTTCCACTAAACTTATGAGGACATAGATAAAATTATCATGCAAAGAAATATTTTAGGAGGTTAAAATATCAGTCATGGCAAAACAGTATTTTACTTAGGTTGCTCAGACCTGACTCCTAATTGTACCTACTCTCCTCTGTAATTTTATATACATGTACTCCCCAGTTTACCATGATGTTCCTTTCCAATAACTCCGTCATAAGTTGGTTCTGACATAAGTCAAACATCTATTTTTTTTTTAGTTTTCATTATTATTGTCTTTTATTATCAGTATCTTTATAAATCATAACACTGAACATCTGCAAGTGAACATCTGAGAATGATAACATCAACAAATTATGCACTGCAACATTGGATGTTACAAATGTTACTAACAATAATATGTACTAAAAAAGAAACAGATGGTTGAAAGTCCCAGTCTACCTGTACCTGATGCGCTCCTGAATAGCAAATGGCTAGTCTTTGCCAGGAGGCTGGAGTTTTGCTTAATCTTAAAAATTTAGCATACGTAACAATAAAGTGTTCTTTCTTTCTTTGTTTCCTCAAGAAATAAGCTAAACCATTTAAAAAACATTTTGCTGTATAATTTCAGTAACAATGAATAATCTAGAAATATTGTGTATTATTAAAGAGCTTTTTACTTTCATGGTTCTAAAGTTAACATAGTGAGTGTTACTTTGGATGACAAAGTTAAAAAAAAAAAAAAATCCAAAGAATTGGAATGACATGAGCATTGATAACCCAATGCTGCAGAACTCAAGAGTTACCATTGATTGCCTTTTCCCATTATAGGATAAAAGCATTGTCCTAACATTCCAAATATTGCTAAGCCACCATTCTGACCTTTAATTCTTCCCAGCTCTTGAGCCATATGGATGCTGGGTAAGAACAGACTACGTGACTTTGAGCAATCACCTTCACCTCTCTGTGCCCCAGTGTCCACATCTGAGAAATGAAAATATTAAAATTAGGTTAAATCATATAAAATTGCAGTTATGTAGGTCACACGTACCACTTTGATGAGGTTTCTGAGAGCATAATTAGAGGTAATAATAAGAGAAGACAATAATAAGAAACACATGAGCTCTTAATACAATGCCATACATATTGGAATAAACTCATAAGTTTTATTTACTATTCTCATTGTTATTACAATTAGAAAATCCAAGGACTACTTGGTTTATTTTTTCTGAGACTGGAAGAAATATGTTAAAAGAAATAACATCTAGCAGCCTGAAGTAATTCAGAATAAATAAAATTATTTTCTTCTGTTTCTCAAAGTAAGAATAATCAAGTTATTCACATTTCTGTAGAGGAAGTGTTTTTGTATTTTGCATCCATATGCTTTGGTTGGCATCCAGTGCAATACTCTTTCAAGAAATCCCTAAACAAAATTTTTGATGCTACATTTAGACCATGTTGTTGTTGTTGTTATGTGCCGTCGAGTCTGACCCAACTCATAGCGACCCCTCCTTGGGTTTCCGAGGCAGTATCACTACGGAAGTAGATTGCCCCATCTTCCTTCCGAGGAGTGGCTGGTGGATTTGAACCACCAGCCTTCTGGTTAGCAGTCAAGTGCCTTAGCCACTATGCTACCAGAGCTCCCCATTTAGACCATATTACCAAAAAATTGTATTCATACATTTTTAAAGTATACCATATTGAGACACAGAACTGAGAAGTTTAACGGAAGTGGGTTCAAACTCAAATCCTCTGAAATACAAGTAGGCTTTTGGGAAGACCAATTAACATTAACATTATAAATTACAAATTAACCTAGTTGATTTGAGAGGTATAATCAATGCAACAAACCAATCAGAACATATAGAGAGGATATTTAGACTCAGAGAACTTGCATTTGATGATAGTGAAAAACATGGGAGCAGCAAATACATTCAGACATTATTTAATTTATTTTGCTTAATTAAGTGCTGTCTTGTGGTTTTAGAAATGTTAAATATTCTTTTATTTATTTATTTTTCTCCCCCCCTTTTTCCTTTTTTTCTTAATTGTGATTTGGGTGAAGATTTACAGAGCAAATTCACTCTCTGTACAGTAGTTCACATATACTTTGTCTCATGACATTGGCCACGGTTTACCACAATGCAGCAGCTCCCCTCTCACTTCCTCCCCATAGTTATCTCCTCCCAGTGTCCATCCCTCAATGGACTCCTGCCCCCTGACCTGTCTCCCTGTACATAGGCAGCCCTTCTTTCTCAATGATTGTTCTCTCCAAGGAGTGTATCTACCTGAGGTAAGTGTTCAACTCATATGCCTGTATTTTGTTTGGCTGGAAACCACAGGTGTTGGTTCAATTCCAGACCTGAAGGGCTGAAGGGAAGCTAGGGGCCATAGTCTCAGTGGTTCCACCAAGCTCTATTGGACCAGCAAACCTGATCCCTACCCTCCTTT
>NW_006921632.1:15075093-15085869 GCF_000298275.1 Orycteropus afer afer | reverse complement strand
GGCACATCTAGAAATGTTAAATATTCTTAATTGCTTCCTATAGTTCAGTAGCTTTATCTGGCCATTTATAAATAAGCATGCTTATATACAATGAGGGTCCCTATGAGTCAGAAATGACTCGATGGCAGTGAGCTTGGTTTCTTTCTTCTTCTTCTTCTTTTTTTTGTTTTGGTTTAGGGTAGAATATTTGATTTGGAGATTTTTCAGACTCTGATGGTGATAAAGTCTCAGGAAAGGATATGTGGTGTAATGTGCTGGTAAAGAGCATTTGAGATAAAGAGGTCAAGAATCTGAAGATGTAGTAAAGTGGATGAATCAACTATATCACTGATGAAGTGTCCAAGTATGGCTATGATTCATATGAAGAGGAACACTGAGTCCAGAGCTAAATTCATCTATGAGTCCAGGGGAATGACCAAGAAATGAAAGCATTAGCCTCAAAGAAGTAATTAGGGAAGAATAAGGGGTTTTGCAAGAGGCAAATAAAGTAATGGTGTCGAAGTGGAAATGTGTGTGTGTGGGTGTGCAGGGAGGGCGGTTTAAGAAAGATAGCTTTCCCTCCTCCTTGATCTGAAGTTCATGGAATAACAACAAAAATAAAATTATTTATCATTATTTGAGACAACTTCCTGTAAAGCAAATCCCACTCCAAATACTTTTCATGGTGTCTTAGATACCTAGTGATGCTTTAATAACAACAACAAAAAGCAGAAAAAAAAAAACCCACAAGTGATTGGCTTTAAAAAATGTAAGTTTGTTCTCTCACAGTTTTGGAGGCTAAAAAGTCCAAATCTGGGTCTCAGCCATGTTGATTCTTTCTATAAACCTCTCCTAGTTTCTGATATCTGCTGGTAGTCCTTGGTATTCTCTTTCTGGTAGTCAGGTTCTCAAATGGCTTGTGTCTTCCCCCTGTGTACATGTTGCTGTGTCTACTCTTTTTAAAAGACCTCCCTCTGAAGAGATTAGGCTTAGAATTCACCCTACTCTGATATGACCTAACTAACATAAAGAAAGAAAACCCCCATTTCCAAGCAGAGTCATGTTCATAGGTACCAGAGTTAGGACTTAAACATAATTTTGGAGGGGCACAATTCAATCCATGGCACATACATTCACTGACTCACTCATTACAATAACCCTCAGAGAGTAGGAATTATTAACACTATCTTTGTTTAGTCAAGACAGTAGTCTAGACGTCCAAAGACATATTGGATTAGGGAAATCTGTTGCAAAAGACCTCTTTCAAGTGCTGAAGAGCAAACATATTTCCTTGAAGACTAAGGTGCACCTGACTCAAGCCATGGTATTTTCAATAGTCTCATATGCGTATGAGAGCTGGACAATGAATAAGGAAGACCAAAGATGCTTTTGAATTGTGGTTTTGGCACAGAATGCTGTAAGTACCATGAGCTGCTAAAAGAACTAATAAATCTGTCCTGGAAGAAGTGCAGCTGAAATGCTCCTTGGAAGTGAGAATGGCTAGACTTCATCTCACCTACTTTGGTAATTTTGTCAGACGGGACCGTTCTCTGGAGAAGGATGTCATGCTTCGTAAAGTGGAGGACCAATTAAAGAGGGAAAGGCCTGCAACAAGATGGTTTGACATGGTGGCTGCAGTGATGGACTCAGGTGTAGTAGGGATTGTGAGGCTGGCATGGGACTGGGCAGTGTTTTGTTCTGTTGTATGTAGGGTCGCTGTGAGTCAGAGATGACTTGATGTCACATAACAACAACAAAGAACAACAAAAATCCTTGTTTAAGTAAAATGAAGGATCAATAGTTCAACTTTTACAAAGTCACACAGTTGATAAATAATAGAGCTAGGTTCAAATCCAGGGCTTTCCAAGTTTCTGATACAGACCACTATTAATAATTACTTATCTTTCATTTTATTGGCAGTTTTTCGGTTATTATTTTCACTGTGACATACCTTTTGGGAAAAGGCCATCCTTTTCTCTGAGAGACTCCGGTAAACCTTCATTATCTCTTAGTTAGTGTTTGAATTTCTGTGATCTTATAGCATGGCCTTTGCGAACATCTCACCAGTCCTCTTCAGTTGAAATAGAATCTTTCACTTGTTCTTTTGTCTCTGCCTTTCTTTTTTCTCAGACCTTTTCAGTGTTTTTGTTTTGTTTTGTTTTGTTTGTTCTTGATTCTGTCTTTACTAGCACACTAAATGTAATGAAGCTTCAGAAGTATTCAGTAGGGAAACATTAATGAAATTTAAGAAAAAAAGAGAGAGAGAAGCCGAATTGATGAGTGTTGTTCTCAATGCAGATGGCACTGATTAGTTTGCTGAGATCTTTCTCTGAAATAAACTCAGCCATATCACCTTCTTATCTCGGAATCAGCCTTCCTGCCAGAAGTGATGGCTGGGACAATGCAGATGGCTCTCAAGTAGGAGCTTCTCTCAGAACCCAGTCCTTATCACAGCTTTGACTGGCAAAGGCTGTCATTCATGCTGTCACTCACAGTGGGTACACAATGGATCATGTCTGCCTTGCACATCATAGATAACCAGACTAACAGAGGCTGGATTTAATTCCTTGGTTTAAAAAGAGGAGGAAAGATAAATCATTGATTGTAGAATATCTGATTTTCCTTTAATTCACTTGTCACCCACACTATAACCTTGTGTTCTAGATTGGTTAAATTTGTCAGCATCCCTAATATAAACCACTATTTTTAATAAGATTATTTTTTCAAACTACCATACCTATAAAATTTAAATTAAAATATATGTGAATATTTCAACTCTGTGTCTGTGACAATCTTTTCTTTGAAAAACAGCAACCTGGTTTTGATGTGCTTTACAATGCTTATCCTGACATTTTAAAATAAAATTGGCTTTAAGAGTATTCTTGAAAAAATATAATTAGGTAAAAATGAAAATATAACATATTTTGTGTGAAAATCTATTGTTTACACAGTACTCTGAATGATGACAGTAGAGGATTCATTTGCACCTCTATCAAAACTGTAACAAAGAAGGTGTTCCAGACAGAACCATAATTATGATCACTATTTGCCTATTCACCACCATTTTATGTTATTGTATATCACAAATACTTTACTACTTATAATATACTAAAATAATCTGATACAAGGAGCAATAATTCTTAGCTGGGCTAATTACTGTGTTTTTGGAAAGCTAATTAATGAGGTCAAACCTGATTTGTTGTGATTTTGAAGGAAGGTATTGAAGATTTTAAGATATGCAAACACCCCTATATACAACAAAACATAGTTATAATGCCTGCCCAGAAGATTAGTTTTTTTTTTTTTTTTTTCCCCCCAATGGGTTACAACACTGAAATGAAGAGGCTAATATTTCTTTATAGAACTTTCTTTGTTCAGTGGGGGGAAAATAACTACAATGTTCAGATAAACACATGGAGTTAATATGTCCAAGATGTACACTTACAAATTTTACTGGAGCTGGAAACTATGAAATGTGACTGTGAACAAACCAGTGGGGTGACTTTACCTGGGTATTTAATTTAATTTAAGTTGTAGTTTTATGTTCTTAGCCTTATATTCATTTATTCAGAGAATTTTAACTGAAAAGGGGAAGTGCATGGTTTATTAAAATGTTAGCTAAATGAATGGGTTCTTTTCAGGAATAGCATTCTAATCATGCAACAACTATATTTAAGATAAGGCCTATTTAAAAAGTATTCTTTTAGAAAGAGTAGCATAGTGGCTAAAAGCACTTGACTGCTAACCAGAAGGCTGGTGGTTCAAACCCACCAGCCACTCCTCGGAAGGAAGGTTGGGCAATCCTACTTCTGTAGTGATACTGCCTCGGAAACCCAAGGAGGGGTCGCTATGAGTCGGGGCCGACTCGACGGCACATAACAACAACAACAGCATAGCTCTTTCTAAGGTTTATATCCAAAAAGCAGTTGTCATCAGTTGGTTCCCTTGAAAATCCTATGGGGACCCTTCTACTCTGGGCTAAAGGTCACTGTGAGTTGGAATTGACTTGATGGCAGTGACTTTTGGTTTTGGTTTTATGGTTGCATTCAGCATTCCAAGGGTGGGCAGGCTGGAGAAGCAATGGATCCTTGCACCTGGATTTTGATTTTAGGTGTATGTGGGTTCTTCAGAGGAGTTCTTCAGAAGTTTTAAAGGAGTTTTCTGTCCAATTTTTCATAAAATAATTATCATCTGATGTCACTTTTTGCAGTCCCTGTTCTTTTCTGTCTGAGCTATACCTTTGTTCTCATGAAAATTTCATGGATGACTTTGGTCTAAGGGTTCTACTTCCTTGGTTGCCTGCCAGGCTCAGGCCAAAGTCATTCCCTGGAATCCAGCAGAGTTAAACTATCTTTGACCACAGTCCTCTTCTGGAATGGACCACCAAGACTATAAAGAAAATTTGGTTGCTGGCAGAGATGACTTTATAGAGGCTCTAAGCTTAATTCTCTTCACTACTATCTTTATAGTTTCTTACTAATGTGGCCTGAATGACTATAATTAAAAACTAATTAGAATGAACATTTCCATAACCTTGTTTTCTTAGAAAATATGTCATATCTAGAAATGTGACTATAGTATAAAATCTTGTTATTTAGAAAGGGTTGACTCAAATTTGGTCTCATATTTTGTTATATTCCAATTTGGTCATAACCTAGTAGCTCAATGAATTAGCTAACTTGTTGACTCATCCAGTGTTTATCAAATGTCGGCTAATCCAGTTTTCATGGATCTTAAATTAGTGAGCTCTACAAGCAAAGTATGAAGGTTAGTATTATGAACTTACTTGAACTCATTGTAAAATATTAAGGTAAAATACTTATTTTTCCATTTTCAGTAGTAGTAAAATAATTATTTATAAAGTAAATATAGTAAAAATACCATGGATCACAATGAATATGTCATGTTTTAAATTTTATTTTGTTTATATGGCCCAAGTAGATAGGTGTAACCCTGCATTGGGAAAAGGAGGACATTAGCTATGTTTGTGGTTAAATAATGGTTGTTTTAACAGAATTTGGCCAATTCTAGTACATGTTGTTGTTGGTAGGTGCTGAGTCATCTCCGACTCATAGTGACACTGTGTATACAGAACAAAACACTGCCCACTTCTGGCTAGCCACATGATCCTTGTTATACCTGAGCCCATCATTGCAGCCACTTTGTCAATCCATCTGGCTGAGGGCTATCCCCCTTTTTTTTGACCCACCACTTTACCAAGCATGACATCCTTTTCCAGGGAATGGTCCCTTCTGACAACATGACCAAAGTTGTGAGATGAAATCCGACCATTCTTGCTTCCAAGGAGCATTCTGGCTGTACCTCTTCCAGGACAGATTTGTTAGTTCTTTTAGCAGTCCATGGTACTTTCGATATTCTTCACCAACACCACAACTCAAAAGCATCAACTCTCTTTGACCTTCCTTATTCATTGTCCAGCTCTCATATGCATATGAGGCGATAGAAATTACCACGGCTTGGGTCAGGTGCACCTTAGTCTTCAAGGAGATATCTTTGCTCTTCAGCACTTGAAAGAGGTCTTTTGCAGCAGATTTACCCAGTGCAATATGTCTTTTGATGTCTTGACTGCTGCTTCCATTGGTGGTGTTGTAGAACCAAGTAATAAGAAGTCTTTGACAACTTCAATCTTTTCTCCATTTATCATGATGTTGCTTATTGGTCCAATTGTGAGAATTTTTATACATATATATATATATATATATATATATATATATATATATACACACACACACTCACACACACACACACAAACACACACAGAGACACACACATATACATATATTGAGATGTAATCCATACTGTGCACTATAGTCTTCAATCTTCATCAGTAAGTGCTTCAGGTCATCCTCACTTTCAGCAAGCAAAGTGTGTCATCTGCATATTGCAGGTTGTTAATGAGTCTTCCTCCAATCCTGATGCCATGCTCTTCTTCATATAGTCCAGCTTCTCAGATTAATTGCTGAGCATACAGATTGAACAAGTATGGTGAAAGGATACAACCCTGACACACTCTCTTCCTGATTTTAAACCACGCAGTATCCCCTTGTTCTGTTCAAACAACAGCCTTCTGGTCTATATAAAGGTTCCTCATGAGTATAATTAAGTGTTCGAGAATTCCCATTCTTCTCAATGTTATTCTTATTTGTTAAGATTCACATAATTGAATGCTTTTGCATAGTCAATAAAACATAAGTAAACATCTTTCTGGTATTCTTTGCTCAGAGCCAAGATCCATTTGATGTCAGCAATGATGTCTTTCATTCCACATCCTATTCTGAATTCAGCTTGCATTTCTGGAAGTTCTCTGTCAATATACTGCTGCAAACATTTTTGAATTATCTTCAGTAAGATTTTACTCGCGTGTGATATTAATGATATTGTTCGATAATTTTCTCATTCTGTGGGATCACCTTTCTTTGGAATGTGTACAAATATGGATTTCTTCCAGTCAGTTAGCCAGGTAGCTGTCTTTCAAATCTCTTGGCATAACTGAGTGAGGGCCTCCAGCGCGGCATTCGTTTGTTGAAACATCTCAGTGGTATTCTGTCAATTCGTGGAGTCTTGTTCTTCACCAATTCTTTCAATGCAGCTTTGACTCCTTCCTTTGATACCATTGGTTCTTGATCATATGCCACCTCCTGAAAGGGATGAACATCAACCAACTCTTTTGGTACAGTGACATCTTTTTTTTTGATGTTTCTTGGTGGCATAGTGCCAAAGGCCTTTGACTGCTAACCAGAAGGCTGACAGTTCCAACCCACCAGTCACTCCTCAGAAGAAAGACTGGGCAATCTACTTTGATATAGATACTGCCTTGGAAACCCAAGGAGGGGTTGCTATGAGCCAGGACCAGCTTGACGGCAGTGAGTCTCTTTTGTTTGCTTGTTTTGTTTTTGCACCTTTCAATATACTGCCCATAGACTCTTTCAGTATTGCAACTCTAGGCTTGAATTTTTCCTCAGTTCTTTCAGCTTGAGAAATGGCAAGTGTGTTCTTCCCTTTTGGTTTTCTAACTCTAGTCTTTGCACATTTTCTCCTAATAATCGACTTTGTCTTCTCGAGCTGCTCTTTGAAATCTTCTGTTCAGCTTTGTTATCTTGTCATTTCTTCCATTTGCTTTAGCTACTCTCCATTCAAGGATAAGTTTCAGAGTCTTTTCTGACATCCGTTTTGGTCTTTTCTTCCTTTCCTGTCTTTTTAATGACCTTTTCTTTCTTCATGGATGATGTTCTTGTTGTCATCCTACAATTCCTCTAGTTTTCAGTCATTGGTGTTTGATGACTATCTATTCTTTAGATGGTCTCTAAATTCAGGAGGCTAGCAGTTCAAACCCACCAGCCACTCCTCAGAAGGGAGGTTGGGCAATCTATTTCCATAGTGATACTGCCTCAGAAACCCAAAGAGGGGTCGCTGTGAGTCAGGTCCAACTCGACAGCATGTAACAACAACAACAAATTCAGGAGGGATATAATCAAGGTCATATTTTGGCTTTCGTGGACTTCTTTTAATTGTCTTCATCTTAACTTGAACCTGGATATGAGCAATTGATGGTCTGTTCCGCAATCACTTCTTGCCCTTGTTTTGGCTGAGAATAATGAGTTTCTTCATCATCTCTTGCCACAGATGTAGTCAATGTGATTCCTGTGTACTCCAGCTGGCAAAGTCCACCTGTCTAGCTACCGTTTGTATTGTTGAAAAACAGTTAGTTACAATGAATAAGTTATTGGTCCTGCAAAATTCTATCATTTGATCTCCAGCATTATTTCTATCACCAAGGCCATATTTTCCAACTACCAGTGATTCTTCTTTGTTTCCAACTTTTGCATTCTGGTACCTAGGACATTAAATAACATCTCTAGTGGCTATAGAAATCTGTCATTCTATTTAATAGTCTATCTACTCCTCATGGTTACATAATGAAAGCAGGAACTATGTTAGTTTTCAATTCCTTCATAACATACTATCCCAAATATTAGCAACTTAAATTGCTTCATAACATACTATAGCAAATATTAGCAACTTAAAACAACAAACAATTATTACCTCACACAGTTTCTCAAGGTTAGGAATCTAGAAGCAGTTTAGTTGAGTAATTCTGGTTTGGGTTTTCTTGTAGAATAATCCATATATAGGTCAAGACCGAAGGTTTCCTTGGTGCTAGAGAAACTCCTTCCTAGCTCAGTTATATGGATCTTAGCAGGAGGCCTCAGTTCCTGGCCACTTGGCCTTTTCATAGGGCTTCTCACTACATGGAGGCTGGCTACCCAGAGTAAATAGTGTCAGAGAGGTATAAGTGAACAACGAAGACAGAAATAGAAATGCTGTTATAAACTCATCTCAGAAGAGATATACCATCAGTTCTACCATATTCTTTTGCTAACACAGACATTACTGGTGCAGTGTGGATGAGGATTTCACCAGGGTTTAAAAGCTGTGGGGCAGGTCTCTTGGCAGCCACCTAGGAGAGTGAAATCAAAGACTTATCTGATTCCCAGCAGTTTTCTAGAGAAATCTGGTCAGAGTTAGGCTTCTATTTAAAACAGTGATCCTCAAAAGAGTTTGAAGAAGTATAAAGTTGAAGTGAGAAAGTATGCTATTTTAGGATACGGACTACAGAACGTTAAATTTAATTATAGTTTCTTTGCAAGTGGGACTGCACAAATGCATGCATATTAGTCATTCTTTAAGGGATTTTATTTTTTCTTGGAAGGAGCATGATATTTTTCAATCTGAAACTACTTCAAAACAAAGCTAGAAGATTGAGTTGAAAATGGAAACCTGATTATATTAGACCCATTACTCCTGCTTTTATGGTTTAAGAAAAATGTTTAGAATTAATATAAAATATATATAAATTATATAAAATATCAAGACCTTTTGCAGCCTTGTGTTAAATAGATCTAAAAATAAGTAAAAAAAAAAATTATTTTATCATACAATTTAATTATATCAGTCCTGAAGACAAAACACAAAGAACATTATGAAATGGTGTACTTCAGGTTTCTACTTATTATTAACTCAGGCATTTATATTTAATTTCTTCATGCTGAGGCATCTTCCTTGATTAAGGATCTGTACTGGAAAGCAAGGAAGCTGATTTTATCATTCTGTTGTAGTTGAACAGCAGACAGAGTTCAATGAGGCTTTTTATCTTAAATTATATTTTCATCTTGACCTCATTAAATTCTTTTCCTTCTATTTGTCATTATTAGGCATACTATTTTTCATATTTCCTCTCAGTGCCTTTACCATTTTAAAATAATCCTTTAGAAATAACTCGTGCATGAGGAGTTCATTATTTCTAATAGTGACAACATATTGAATGCCCTAATACACTGATTTCATTGTACCTCATGACCTACTGAATTAAACAAATTCAGGTAGATTTCCTGGTGACTGGTTATTTTTTAGAAAGTTATTTCATGTCAAAAGCTATTCTCATTTTCAAATTTGTTTTTAAACTGCTTTTAGGAAGAAGTTATTGTAATCTGACAAATGAAAAAAAATTCTACTAGTTTGCCTGATTTAATATTTTAGGAGCTCTGGTGGCATGGTGTGTGTTTGACTGATTTTATATTTTAGAGTGGAAAAATAAATAGGAAATGGGAGAAAGGTTTTTTCCTTCACATTTGACCTAAATTTCACCAGCAATAAATATCCTCTTTTTTTAAATAGATTACCTATATCTGGGCATTTTTGTAATAATTAATCTTTTTCATTATATATTCAGTGACTGTAAATATATATTTTACAGTTTACATAAGTAATAATACAAATATAATTTTGATTTGCAATGAAAGTAAGAATATATGTACTGAATACAATATACCTTTTCAATGTCTTTTTTTAAAAAGGGGGGAAAAGAACAACCAACTCTGCCTGGAATGTAATTAGTTGAGCCAACATTAGATACAACCACTGGAGAGACTACAGCAAGTCACAATGAATTAAAAGAAAAGGGCCATTAAACTGGAGAATCCCAATAATCAAGTGGAGACATTTCAGGCTCTTTAGGCTTCACTGATGGAATAAATACGTTATCATACTAAGTTTTTATGAAAGGCTGTTACATTTTTACCAACTTTAATCTGTTTCATTTTTGTGGTTAAAGGATGGGAGTTGCAGTAAAATAAAAATTCCATTTGGGTTATTATCTTCCCAGCTGTCTCTACAGACCTGGGGCTGGCCAGAGAATATTCTCATTATGTGTGTCTAGCAGTCAGTGATTGATGCTGCATTAATGCATGGCACAGCCGCTTTCCTTTTGTTACTGAATATTAGACAAATTAGTTCTTAGAGATTCACGACCCACACTCTCCTTTCTAGTCAGGATGGCTTCCTCCTCCCTCTACTCACTTCCTAACCCCCACCCCATTGCCTTCTGCTGAACACCTAACTCAACTACCATTGATAGTTAATATGGCTAATAACCTTCACTCAGAATGAACTGAGGTATTAGGAGGAGTTTGACAAAGGAAGAGGCAGGAAACAGACTTCAGTTCTTACAGTCAAACAATATATCATGGGGTTCTAATTATTTTCAAGGATACTTCAATACAGTAATGACAAATGGATGTTTTGTTGTCACAGTTGCAAATTAATTTTCCCTCCCACTTTATGTGAGGAAACATTTATCTCCTCAATTGCTTTAAATTCAGTTCTGTCAGGATAGAGACATTTGATTTAGACAGTTTATTTACCTATATAAATAAAGAATATGGGGACAGCCTTTTTCCTTTGTGCCCAAAATAAAAGGTGGACTTATGAATGATCAAC
>NW_006921632.1:15072940-15074841 GCF_000298275.1 Orycteropus afer afer | reverse complement strand
TATATATATAGTTATATATTCTATATACATATGCTAGTGATTACCAAGTGATTAGATTTATAAAACTATATAAGTACTACATGATTAATAATAATAATTGCAGTTAGCATTTTTAGTGTTTAGTGGAATAGATAACCTGTGCTAAACTATGTATTTTCTCATTCAGTCTTGAAAATGTCTACTTTCTAATTGTAACAGGAAATGAAAGTACAGAAAGTTATACAACTTACTTGTGTAGCTAGTAAATACCTCTTGAGCCTGTCTCCTGAAAAAGTGCTGTATGGACTTCTGGTTTAGGAATGAAAGTGAATTAAAATTGATTTTGTTTTATAAATTCTATAATATTGGCTATCCCTGAGGATTCTTTTCATACACTGCTTTCAAAATGCATTCTATGTTAATTTCTAATACAGATACTGACAGATATAACGTATCTAAGAAAAAACTTAATGGGGTCCTCAATATTGTTTTTATAGTGTTCAGTTAAATGTTTTTTGGTGGTGTGATTATCAGCACAATCTAATTTTCTAACATTTTTATCTGTTCCCAAAATCCTTGTACCATTAGTAGTCACTTTCTATTCCTTACTCCCTCCTCCCACCCCAAAATACTCCACCACTGATCTATGTCTCTAGGTTTTTCTTTTCCAGATATTTCCTATAAATAGAGTCATACAAATTAAAATTATTTGTACTGATTTTGTTCAATTAACATAGTGTTCTAAAGGTTCATTCATATTGTCACATGCATCAATCAGTACTTCATTCTTTTTTATGCCCAAATAATATTCCATTGTATGAATATCCATTTATCCATATAATGTATATCCATTTATAAGTTGATGGATATTTGGATCTTTTCCACTTTTTTGGCTATAATGAATAATGTTGATCTAAACACTCATGTTAAAGTTTTTGTATGGGCATATGTTTTCATTTTTTTTGGAAATGTCCCTGGGAGTGGAATTGCTGGGACATATAGTAACTCTAAGGAGCTCTGGTGGCATAGTGGGTAAGATATTTGGCTGCTAATAAGTAGGTCGGCAGTTCAAACTCACCAGCTGCTCCATGGGAGCAAGATGAGGCAATCTCCTGTAAAGATTTATAGCCTTACAAACCCAATTGTCAAGCCTTCCTTCTGAGGAGTGGCTGTTGGGTTTGAACTTCCAGCCTTCTGGTTAGCAGTTAAATGCCTTAGGCACTACACCACCAGAGCTCCCTGGAAACCCAGTAGGGGTTACTATGAGTCGAATCAACTTGATGGCAGTGGGTTTGGTGTTACTGATTTATGGTAACTCTATTTTAACTATTTCAGGAACTACCAAACTCTTTTCTAAAGTGGCTGCACCATTTTACATTTTCACTAGCAGTTTATGAGGGTTTCAATTTCTCTACATCCTCACCAATATTTGTTACTATGTGACTTTTTATAATAGCCGCCCTAGTGGGTGTAAAGTAGTACCTAACTGTGGTTTTGATTTTATTTCCCTACTGCCTGATGGTGTGGGTTATCTTCTCATGTGCTTATTGCCCATTTGCATATCTTCCTTGGACAAATATCTATTCAGATGTTTTTTAAATTGCCTTGTTTGTCTTTTTACTCTTGAGTTACAAGGATTCTTCATGTATTTTGGATAAAAGTCTTAGATGATATACTTTGCAAATATTTTCTCTCACTCTGTGGATTGTCTTTTCATTTTCTTAAATGACATTATTTGCAGCACAAACGTTTTTACTTTTGAGGGACTCTATTTCATCTTCTTTTATTTTCCACTTGTGCTTTAGGTGTCATGTCTTAGAAACTGTTGCTTACTTTGAGGCCACAAAGATTTCCTCCTATGTTTTCTTCTAAGAATTTTATAATACATTGCTATATATATTTTGGGAGCTCTGGTAGCATAG
>NW_006921632.1:15066560-15072770 GCF_000298275.1 Orycteropus afer afer | reverse complement strand
TTTAAGATACATACATATAAATATAAATTTTAAGTATCATATGTATAATTATATATATAAATACATTATATTAATCACTTCACTAAAACACATATTTATGACTAAGTATTCAAGATACTTTCTTGTAATCTGATATTACTTCTGCTGTTAAGGAATTTTACCTAATAAAGAGCAAAAGAATGACACAATGACTAAAATGTAAGGCAAAATGCAACAAAGACTGTAAGAAAGGTACTGACCTATCTTGGGAAGGCAGAGGAGAAAGGTTATACATGATTGTGGGAAGTGATAGTATTCATGTTGATTTGAATCTTTAACAATTGAGGTCAGGGAACTCACTGATTAGTCCAATTTGCATTTGATTTTTGGAGTGCACAGTATTGCTGACCTTCGCTATCTTGTGCTGTAGAGCAGCAATTCTAAAAATGTGGTCCTCAGACCCCTGGGGGTCCCTGAGACTATTTCAGCAGTCTGTAAGTTCAAAACAATGATTAATAATAATATTAAGACATTATTTGCCTTTTTCATTATGGTAGTACTGTGCTGATTATGCAAAGAAAATAGTGGATAAAACTGCTGTGCCTAGCGCAAATCAAAATTGTGGATAAAACTTCTGAGCCCTAGTACCAAAATGTGCCAGTGGTGATGGTGTCCTTACCGTCATCTACTTTCTTAAAATGAAGGAATTGCCAGTTTCACGTAAGAATATCTATTGAGAAGCAGTAAAATTACTAAATTTATTTAATCTTGACCTTTGGTTACCTCTTTTTACTATTCTTTGTAATAAATGGGAAATATGCGTAAAGCAGTCTGCTATATGTTGTTGTTTGCAATTGTCAACTCCAACTCATAGTAATTCCATATAACAGAGTAGAATTACTCCATATTGTCACCTAGGCTATAAATCTTTATGGGAGCCGATCACCAGGTCTTCTCTTCTGCAGATTGACAGTGGGTGAGAACCACCAACCTTTTGGTTAGCAGCCAAGTTTGTAACCATTGTGCCACCAGAGTTCCTATTATGCTCCATTCATAAGTATAATCGTTTTCTCAAGGAAAAGCACTGTGTGATTGTGTTGCAGGCTGAACTACTCAATTTTTTCATGTAACACCATTTTTTACTTGAAAGACTGACTGACAGACAAACTAAGGTTATTCAGAATTAGGTATTTGGCAAAAACTTTCTTAAAATAAATGAAATAGTATTGTCACTTAAAGAAAACAACTGACAGTATTTGTTGCCTGTGATAAAATTTGAGTTTTCAAGTGAAAGTTAAAATTTTGGAAAACTTGGCATCTGTCGCTTGTAGTTGAGAACATCAGGTTTTTTCTGATGGTGATGGGATTAATGAATATTATTTTTTAATACTGTATCATGAAATGTTTCAATATTTGAAAGTTGTACATAACTCAATGACCTAACAGTTTCTCACTGACCAGTGCATGATTTTACAAAACCATGCATTAGTGAAGTTCTGTGTAATGTAGATACATTTATTTACATTTTTAGTAATTACATTTATCTATGTAACATCAACAACATTAACATAGATAAATGATTTTATTCTAGCAGAATATGAAAAGGTCACTTATGGAAGTTAAGACTCCACATTGTAGATAACATTTTAGAAACTCTCACTTGCCAAATTTGGTTAGTATTAAAAAAGAACATCCACAGTTACCTGACTCCCTTTTCAACTGCATACCTCTATGAAGCCAAATGTTTTTCATGTAAATATTCTTCTGATCATCTGTGTTTAGAAAAGTATTCTTACTCTTCATTAAAAATACACTCTTTATTTAAAAGAAAAAAATGGCCATCAAGTTCTTCTGACTCATAGTGACCCCCTTTGGATTTCTGAGGTGGTAAATATTTACAGAAGTAGATTGCCAGTCTTCTTTCCTGGAATGGCTGGTGGGCTTGAACCATAAATATTTATATTTATGCTAATATAAATACAATAAGGAACTCTGGTGGCATAGTGCCTAAGGCACTCGACTGCTAACCAGAAGTCTCCTGGTTCAAACCCACTAGCCACTCCTCAGAAGGAAGATGGGGCAATCTACTTCCTTAATGATACTGCCTCAGAAACCCAAGGAGGGGTTGCTGTGAGTCAGGTCCAACTCAACAGCACATAACAACAACAACAACAACAGTTTTTACCCAGCATCACAAGTGTAATTGTTAATATAATAATGAATAAGGAACTTTCTTGCTTGGACAGATTATATAGATACATCAATGCAATGAAGCATTTTATGACCAAGGCATATAAATGGTATTGGGAAGCAGCACCAAGAATATAGTGGTCAGTTCTTCCTGGAGAAGTCAGGAAGGGCCTTATGTCAGAGAGGGTCCTTGATGAATAAAGATGAATAAATGCTTGCAGGGACCACTTCTGACAAGAAAGGGGGAAAAAAAAAACTAGACTATAGCATATATGAGAAATTGTGAGATGGTAAGAAATAAAGTTAGCAAGGTTGCAAGTACCATGCTAAGAAGTTTAGACTTTATCCTATCTGCAATGGAGAGCTTTTGATATGGTTTGAACAATTTAGATTTGTATTTTGTACAGTTGACTTTCCCCTTAGTTTGTTAGATAGATCATTCCTTCATTCTACCAATATTTCTTGAGTCCCTCCTGTGTGTCAGGTACTGTTTAATGCTCGGAGTGTGAAAAGAAGACAGATTTCCTACTACCAAATAATTCTGTGCTATTAGATTACCAAATGTGTACCCATGATTTTTTGGTATAGTTAGTTAGCTTCTTATAGTGTAGGCAGCAGAAGCAATTCTAGATTTTAATGTTTATCAATGTTTAATTGCTATGACTAGGTGCCTAGGGGAGCTCTAGTGGCTTAGTGCCTAAGGCATTTGACTGCTAACCAGAAGGCTGATGGTTCAGACCACCAGACACTCCTCGAAAGGAAGATTGGACAATCTACTTCTGTAGTGATACCTCCTTGGAAACCCAAGATGGCCCAGAGAGTTAACAATTGTGTATAATTAATCTTGATGAATGTCTACAGGAAAATTGGACAGAAACTCCTTAAAGTACTCAAAAATAGATGAAGCAGAAAAAGTACCCATAAAGATTCAAAATAGCCTTATTTGTAAAGTATTTCAATTTTGATAAATGTTAATTAGGAAAAAAATATTAGACAATGACAAAAACAATAGGACCCTGGAACAAACACAAATATACCCTAAAGGAGGTCGAATATCAGTTTCAATTGAGTTTAAGTGCTTGGTTTCAGGTGTAGTAAGTGTCCCCACGAAGGGAATTCAGATAAAACAGCTTCCTGAAAACATGCAGGAAACAACTGTGATGTACTCTATATTAAAGTGGCAGTAGGCCTTACAGGTAAAACTGATTCTCTTAAGGAAAAAAAAAAAAAAGCCTTTGTGGCACAGTGGTTAAGCCTTTGGCTACTAACTGAAAGACGGGTGGCTTGAACCCACTCAGGAGCTCCATGAGACCTGGTGATTTGCTCTCATAATAATTACAGGCTTGGAAACACTACGGGGGCAGTTCTACTCTGTCACGTGGGGTTGTTATGAGTAAAAATTGACTCAATATCACCTAACAACAGTAATAAAGTGAAAGTGAGTGGGGATAAAATTTGGATATCTAAACAGATGGTAGGGTAATGTAGAGAATAATGCTGAAGGCAATAATTTGGAGAATACCCAGCATTAAGTAGGTGGCTTGAGTAGTTGTTGTGTGCCGTCTAGTTGGCCCCAACTCATAGGACCCCTCCTTGGGTTGCTGGGGCAGTATCATTATGGAAGTAAATTGCCCAATCTTCCTTCTGAGGAGTGGCTGGTGTGTTTGAACCGCCAGCCTTCTGGTTAGCAGTCAAGTGCCTTTAGGCACTATGCTACTAGAGTTCCAACTGGAGGAAAAAAAAAAAAAAAAGATTAGAGATGAAGAAAAAGAGCTGGAAAGAAATAATATGGAAGCTAAAGGAGGAGACTGTTTTGAAAAAGTGGGAGTGGTCAGTGTATCAGATTATACTAGTGGTCAAGTAAGATAAATTCTGAAAAACGTGCACTGGATGTAGCTAATGAAAGCTACATGGTGAATTCGGCGTTAGCAGATTAAACAGAGTAGTCATGGCCAGATTGCACAGGTTTTGAGGATATAAAGACAATGAGCATGGAATTCACTTTTAAGAAGCATGGCTATGAAAACAGAGGGTGAGTGTCATTCTGCAAAAGGACAGACTGTCAAGAAAGTGCTTTTGTTGATTTAGATTGGATAGACTTAAGCATGTCAGAAGGTAACCGTGCGAGCCCATGGCAAAGGAGTGGTAGGTGATTTATTTGGGTGACTGGCAGCTCCTATTCTATTCAGGATAAGAGACCTTGAGTTCCTTTTATTTGTCATGGCATGTCTGCCCCTGATAAACTTATTGTTGTCAATTCTTTCACTTTATGTCTTACAGAACTTTTGTTACATGTTTTTAAAGTAAAACAAAACTTTACATAAAAGCAAAATAAATTTTTCTAGAAACTTACTATGATAATACCCTGATAAATGGGAGCTCTGGTGGCATAGTGCCTACGGCATATGACTGCTAACCAGAAGGCTGGCGGTTCAAACCCACCAGCCACTCCCTGGAAAGAAGGTTAGGCAATCTACGTCTGTAGTGATATCACCTCAGAAACCCAAGGAGGGGTCTCTATGGGTTCGGGACCCTGATAAACAGGAACTCAGCTAACTTATGAACCTTTCCCTGTCATTTTCCTTTTATATGAAAGAGAAAGTATATGGAGGTGGGCAATTAGAATTACTTAACAACCAACTTACCTCAGGGGCATAATGTACAATCAGTTAACATTCATTATGGGCTTGCACTCTAAGCTGATAAAAAATATTATAGCACATGGTCCCTATTGTCAGGAAGGCTGAAGTCTGAGGACATAAAACTAAATACATGAAAAGGTAACTAATAATGTGACATTATAAATGACCAACACCAAATGAAGGGTATGCATTAAATGCAGTAGCAATTCAGAAGATACGGATAGCATCAAATTAGAATGGACAAAATGGAATTTAAGCAAATTTTAAGGTTGAGTAGATTTGGCGAGAGAGAGAGCGTTTCAACTGGAGTGGAAGTAGTCCTACTTGTGATATGTTAGATGTTATCATATGCATAATCACAATTTGATGGTTTGTAAAGGTGTGAAGGAATAGGATATGTTTCAGGTGACCAAATATGCCATTGATTTATAATTGGGATAGTACGTTAGTTAGTTCTCCTTATGTGTCCCTTCATTTCTGTTTGTTTTATTTTGTGATTTTCCTATCTGAGTACCTTTCCCATGTTTGGGGAAATCCTTCCTACATGAGCATTAGCCCTTTATGAGCATTGGCAGGAGCCTCACCTTTCTTTTTAATTTAGAACTTAAGAAGTCCAGATGCTTGCTTTCCCAGCCTCCTTACAACAAAAGAGAGGATACAGATTCAGGTTAGGCCAAACCGAAGACTCTCCTGGGACATGGAATCAGAAGTTATCTTTGCAGTGAGGCATCCATCTGGCAGGGGAGGCAGCCATATCCATTCTTTGTGGTAGCAGTGGTAGTGCATGCAGGGTTAGCATCCAGTTGTGTTTGGGGCAAGCTGTGCCATCCAGTGGTCAGTGGTGAAGACAGTAGTGTCTTCATCATAATGATTCATTGGCATGATTTGGACGAGATCCAGGCTGTTTGGTCTCTCTTCCTTCACATCCATTTCCTGAGCTAGTTTCTCTTGCTTCTTCAGTAATCCCGTGACAAACCCAATAACCCTTCAAACAAATACCCTTTCTGTCGTAACTGGCCAGAATTCTTTTCCGCTGCTTGCATCTAAGGATCATCAAAAGTAAAATAGTTTAGGGTGAGATCTTAGGAGATTTTTAATGTTATCCTAAGGATTTTGAATTTTAATCTGTGGGAAGTGTCCCAATATTATAGGAATTTGAGCAGGTCATTATCCTTTCTGTTTTTAATAAATGGGTAACTTTAAGTATAGGTAATAGTCTGTGAATTTTGTGAGAATTAATGAACCCACAAGGGCAACGAGACTCTGATTTAGTTCTAAGTGGCTAATTCAGAAGAAGTTTGAGCAGATAGTCAATTTGTGAAGGCTAAAGTCCTTCTAGGAGCTCTGGTAGCATAGTGCCTAAGGCACTTGACTGCTAACCAGAAGGCTGGAGGTTGAA
>NW_006921632.1:15064212-15066460 GCF_000298275.1 Orycteropus afer afer | reverse complement strand
GGGTCTGACTCGACAGCACATAACAACAACAACAGCATAGTGCCTAAGGCACTTGACTGCTAACCAGAAGGCTGGAGGTTGAAACCCACCAGCCACTCCTTGGAAGGAAGATGGGGCAATCTAGTTCCGTAGAGATACTGCCTCGGAAACCCAAGGAGGGGTCGCTATGAGTCAGGTCCAATTTGATGGCACATAACAACAACAACAGTGACTATGGACTGAACAACAGAGAACAACAGAGTCCTAACTTATGTCCCAGTCCCAGGGGCTTAGAGGGACAGAAAGAGTCTGGCTAGTAGGAAGGGTGGGGTGTCATGCAGACTTTTCAGTCTAAGGCCAGGGATGTTTTGACCTGGCTCAAGATGGCCTGGGATGAAGTCTGACCCAACTTTGGATGGTTAGGACCAGAGAGGAAATGTCAAGGAAGTGACTAGTGAGGAGGATTATGGAGATTTGGAAAGGTGAAGCCTTGATCCATTTCTAGGTGGAAATTAGATTTAGAGTGATTCTTACCCTGTAGTTAGTGATACAGGTAGGGTTTGTTAACCTTGTCCATTTTGTAGTGCAGTTGGCACAAGAAGTACCTGAGGTTAAATGTGTGCAATTTAAATTATACTTTTTTAATTCAGAGATTGTCTCCCTCCTGTCATTTTAAGGTTCAAATGCCTTCTTGTTTTTGAATGATGTGTTAGTATATGAAGTTGTTTTGAAGTTTTTTTTTTTTTTTTTTTAATTTTTTTGCACCCCTATGTTGGCTATTAGTTTTTTCTTGATTTGTTTTATTTTAGTTGAATTGATTTATTAAATCGAAAAAATCTGGAATCTCAGATCTAATACTATTCCCCTCAGATGTGAGATCAGGGAGATTCTGGGTTTACCTCTGGTCAAACTAACAAAAATAAATGTTTTCATCCAATCACCTTCTCCTGTTGTTAAGTAAAAAAAAATTGTGTACATTAATCACATCAAATATTATGTATATTTGATGTGATTAATTTTCTGTTCAGAATTTCTGATTCAGAAATAAAATTACTTAACATAAAATAAAGAATTTGAGTGGTAGGATGACATTACCTAAGGTATGTTTTATGAAGTTGAATGTTTTGGGTTTTTTTTCTTTTTTTTAAATTGTGATTTGGGTGAAAGTTTACAGAGCAAATTTACTTTCCATATAGCAGCTCACATACACTTTGTCTCATGACATTGACCACAATTTTCCCACAATGCAGTAGCTCCCCTCCCACTTCCTCCCCATAGTCACCTCTTCCCTATGTCCTTCCTCCATGCACTCCTACCCCCTGAGCTGTCTCCTTATGCATACACAACCCTTCTATTCTCTCATGATTGTTCTGTCCAAGGAGTGTATCTACCTAATGTAAATGTTCAGCTCATATGCCTGTCTTTTGTTTGGTTGGAAGCCACAGGAGTGGGTTCAATTCCAGACCTGAAGGGCAGCTAGGGGCCATAGTCTCAGTGGTTCCATCAGACTCTATCAGACCAGCAAACCTGGTCGCTTCTTTTTTTTTTTTTTTTTTTCCAAAATGATTCTGAGTTTTGTTCTACATTGTTCTCAATTTCTATCCAAGATCTCCTATATAGATCCACTTCCAAGTGGTTGACAGTGGTAGCTGGGCACCATTTAGTTCTTCTGGTCTCAGAGTCCTGTAAGCTGAGGATTGCAAGGTATACCAGGGGCTTGGACTAATTGCTTCCATGAATCTTTGTTTTTTTCCATTTCTTCTTTGCTCTGGAAGAAGAAAGACCCATTGTTCCATCTACGTGGCCACTTGCAAGCTTTTAAGATTCCAGTAACTACTCACAAAGTAGGATGTGGAGCAATGTTTTTGTGTAGTATGTTATGCCAATTAAGCATGATGTCCCCTGTGACTATGGACTGACTATGAATGTCAGTGTTGTGTAGGATGAATAATTTGAAAGAGAGACTATAGTAGAAAGATAATGGGAGCTGGTTTTCAGAGGAATAGGCTATGTAGGTTGAGTTTGAGTTCATTCAACAAATATGTAACTAGGCAAAGCAATATGAGACTGACATAGATTATGGGAGTAAGAGCCAAAACTTAAAAAGTTTTTTTTTTTTTTTTTTTTTAAAAACATGTGTTTCTGAGGCAAGGACTGTGCTCAGCAAATAGGTTATTGCTATGATGAAGAATGGGAGCTCTGGTAGCATAGTGGCTAAGACACTTGCCTGCTAACCAGACGGCTGGCGGTTCAAACCCACCAGCCACTC
>NW_006921632.1:14983646-15063962 GCF_000298275.1 Orycteropus afer afer | reverse complement strand
TTGAACCACCAGTCTTCTGGTTAGCAGTCAAATGCCTTAGGCACTAGGCTTGGGTTCTCTATTCAATCTTCCTAGACATGCCTGAGGGCTAACAGATGAACCACACACAGGGGCAGGGGTTCATTTTGACTGTCATAGTCTGTTTTTGGCCTTGCCTCACTTGCAATATGAATTAATATCTGGGGAAGGAAGCAAATGTCCATCGAGAATGATCCACAGGTTATCATATAAATCCCTCTCTCTTAGTGCCTTTCTCTAGGAATGTCTTTTTTAGAAAGTGAAACAAAAACATATAAACAAATTCTGTCTGTATCTGTATTATGGACTGATAGAAACAAAATGAATCCATAAAATTAGAACAAGAATCAGCCAAAGATTACTAGGTTATCAAAATTCTTGGCATCTAAACCTACTTAGAAGTGGGGTAAGTTATAAGGAACAGCATAAAATACCAGGTTTATATGAAGTGATTTCCTTATTTTATGTCTAAAATCCTTGTACTACTGAATAAAGATGTGAAGTGCTTTAAACCCATTTAATTAAGATACTAAAGGTTGATTCAAAGGACACGCCTCCTTAACACACCTATAGTAAAATTTGAAAATGCAACATTCTGGATCTTCCAGAACAAACAAGTGACACTGTAACATTACAAAGATAACCAAAGACTTCAAGATGTGTCCCCACATTAGTATAATGCAATGGAATTGAAGGCAAGATCAATTCCATCATAGTTTTGTTTTGTTAAGTGCCGTCCAGTCATGTAAAGGAAAGAGAGCTGTGGAATAAAAGCACCACTCTAATTAGTTAAGAATCTTGTTTTACCACTGAGTAATTCTGTGCTTTGAGATTTTCTCGGCCTCTCTGAGCCTCAGTTTCTTAGCTCTTAAATGAAAGGAGCATGAGGACCATTGAAGAAAGGATTAAGAAACTGACTCTATGGTTCAGCAAAATAAAATTGGCTACCACTGGGAATGAACAGATGATTTTGCAAGATGAAATTGCAGCCTTAACAGCAGAAATTGAGAACAGTTGCTACTTTCCTTAAAGGTCATTGCCCATATTCCAACAGGAATGGGGAGATGATGGTACATTGAGAACCTGTTGTCTTTGTCTGGGGTGGGCCTATTTTTTTTTTTTTTTTAAGTTATCTGTTTACCTTTTAATATAATTAGGCAGACCAGATTGGTATTTAGTCTTGTTCTGACAACAGCAAATTAGGCTTAACTCTTTAATTACAATGAGAAGGAAATCACCTTTCTGATATCCTTCAATTAGCTCAAGCAGCTGTTAAGTTATAATTAAAATTTCACATGGATCATTTGAGTTCTTGGAATGTTTCCATTTAATAACAAAACATTTGCATATATGCATTCAGTTTTCAACAACCTTTTCAAATCTGTCAATAGTAAACCAAGAATATTGATACTCTGTTAAACAAAATCTTTGTAGTCTTTTAAACCAACAGCTGGGTGCCACAGAATGAAAAATGGAAATGGAAGAAGGTGATCAAAAATTATTAGTGCCTCCAAGTTTTCTGGAGCTTGTTCAGGGAATTAAACTTTTGCTTCATTCATAGGTATCCAAGAGGAGAGAAAAAAGCTAACTAGGAAAGAGTGGTTGTTTGGTGCTTGACAAATGACTGCCTGAATTACATGCATCTCATTATTCAGTGTAACAATCACCCCCACAATGACTTTACAAATGGTTGCCTACATAGACTTCCAAAAGTACAAATGTGAAAGAAAAACATTACCTTTGAGAATTCATTCTCTTTTTTAAAAATTTTATTTGGACTATTGCATTGACTAAAAAATTACTCTCTTTTAATTTGTTATGGCTACTATCTCTCAGATAAGACTGTGGTTTCAACTATATGTGGAATCAAGATGGAAGAATAAAAATATATTAAGCATACTTTTATACTTTAGGTATTAATAAAAGTCCTTGAAAACATAAATGCAGGCTATTTTTACACTTAATCCATTATAGATAGACTCTGCTTAGAAGTTTGAACCTCTGGCAGTTGGATGGAATGGCAGAAAATTGATTGAAACAAAGGATGTGCAACTATTTTTTCTTCTTTTTTAGAAATAATTTGTGTTTATTTACATATTAATATTTTGATAAATTGATTACAAACAATTTTCTTTATGACATTGGTAGTAGGGCATGAGGAAAAAAAATTGTAGGCCAATACCAATATTATGAGGTGATAGACTTTAGAATTTGTATCCAAGACCTGAAGCTATTTTTAGGAAGTGAACATTCAATTCATGCTTACTCATTGATAGCCTATATTGATGAGAAGAATTCTATATTGGCTGAGAACCTAATGATGTCTTCCAAACCATCAATCTGTAATGTATACTATTGAATTTCAACCACCAAGATAATTGTATCCCTGGGAATTAAAGACACATGCCGAGAAAAAGAGAGATGAAAGAGCAATGTCTGATATCATAATTATACCAGTGTGCACACTTTTAGGGGGCACCAGCTGTTATCAGCACATTTTCCATCTGCCTTTACTAATTTTATTATGACCCTTTAGAACTGATTTCATCTGGCAGTCCAGCTCTGGTAGGGAGTTGGCTCTGACACCTTCACTGAGTCAGTTTTATCTTTGAGCAACTAAAGAGAATGAGTAACAAGTGGCATTCTGTTCAGAAAAAAATGTTCCAAAGTATTACTGTTATTCTTGGAAAACCTCATTATTGAATGTTTTTAAGTCATTTCAAGTCATCTCAAGAGCTTCAATCTACAAGTTCACAGGTTATCCCAGGGAATCAAGGTTAGATCTAAACTCTTAAACAATTTTTTTATAGAGAATTTTGGAAAATGTTTGTTTGAAGGATTGTTGTATTTTTGGGGGATAAAAAAAAGAACCCTAAAGAACCAGTTTCCTTTATTCTGATACAAATTGGGAAAGGTTTATACTAACTTTCTTTCTTCCCATCCACTCTTTCTATTACATACAAACACCCACACACACACATAGACTGTGCTGTGGAATAATATCAACATATTTAGAGCACTTATTGTATACTTTAATTCACTTACTGTGACTAAACTATTTGATTTATTTATTACAACAACTCAAGTAATATATTACTATATTCATTTTATGTAAAAGGCAACTGAACTTATGAAAATTTAATTAAGTCATGTTTATAGTTAGCAGGGCCAGAACTTAAATGTGTATCTGTCTTATTCTAAAGCTCATTCCCCTAACTAGGATGTTATGTTGTATTAATTTATTCATTAATTTGTCACCTTGGTGTCTACTAGATGTCAGACTCTTGTGGGAGTTAGGAAATGCAAAGATGAACAAAATGGACATGATCCTATGCTCATGATGTTGACACTATGTAAATAGCTTTCTCCTTATAATTACATCTGATGTAAATGAGAAATTCCTTCATGCCCATAGGCTTCAGTTGTCTGCTGCTCTTCTTAGTCTTGTGATATTGCTGGTAAATTATGAATTTTGTATGCCACAGTGCTACCAGTATGTTTGGGCCAGTCTCTGATGTTAGCTTTGGCCAGCTATTTGGGTAGTAGTGATATTTATACAGTCCTAGAATGTTTCAGGGCCCCTTCATAGGATCAGTTTCTGAGTTGTTCTTGGGATTTCCCTGTTTTCTAACAGTCTTCATCTGACCTAGCCACTTGCTAACGGAGGAATAATCCTCCTGAGGTCCTGGTAAGTAAGGAACAGGCTGCATGAAACCCAAGAGGAAAAGTTTAAAGTTTTTCACTCTTACTAAGACAAAGTGAGGAAGGGAAGACATAAAGCACAGGGAAACTAGTCGGTCTGAAAAAGTTGCATTCTGAACAATGTGAATTTGAAAATTTGTAATTATTTCTGGAAGTGGCTTCTTCCCTTGGAATCATTGAAGATTGAAAACATGGAGAGTGCAGAAGGCAGACGAAGAGGACAGCCTCAAAATCACAGTCATTCGTGTACAACAGCTACTCATCATCTAGTTACATATGTTAAATAGACTTATCATATTCATTGAATTCATTTTGTGATAAGAACTATACTATATTTCCTTTGTACAAACAGGGAAGAGAGTATTCTGATTAAACTCCATATTTCATGGTTTAAGCTATAATTTCTCATTTATTCTTAATAGCTTATTATTACTATCATCCCTTTTATTGAGACATTACAATATGCCAGATAATGTCATGGAGAATTCCAATTGTTTTAGTTACCTAATGCTGCTCTGACAGAAATATACCACAAATGTAATGGCTTGAAGAAACAGGAGTTTATTCTCTTACAATTTTGGAGGCTTTAAGTCTAAGTTCAAAGTGCTAGGCTTTAGAGGCTAGGTGAAAGCCTCTCAACCTTGGACTTCAGCTCTGCCTCCTGCTCCCAGCCCACTGAAGCTGAAAGCTTTTCTTCACTCAGATAGCTGCTGGCTGCTGAGGCTGACAAGCCCAACATTGACAAATAAAAAGACACAGTCCCAATGTTACCAAATAACATGGCAGGCTATTAATTCAAGTCCAGAAGAAGTCCCCAGATTGACAGGGCATGGCAGGCTGTTGAAAAATGACTTGGCTACATGCAGGATTCAAGTGTGCCAAAAGGCTAGAGATTCCCAAAGCTGTTGCTTATATATGAGAAGCAGACCACATCCCTAAAGCAGCTATTCAGCTGTTCCAATACATGTCACCATGGAGTTAACTACCAGTCTCACCATGGGGAATAACTACATCCAGCTGCTCAGCCATTCAACCAGGCCAAGCCAAAACTTAACTACCACACCCATCCATTTAATCCTCATGCCTACTCACTTTTTCCCAATTATACAAATGAGCAAATTCAAGATAAATTGATTGACTTGCTTACTATCAGCCAGTTAGTAAGTGGTCCAGGCAAGGGCAGAATTCAGGTATGACTGACTTAAAAACTACCTGTCTTTCCTGCCACAACGATACCACTGTCACTGAGTCAATTTCAACTCAGAGTGACCCTGTAGGACAGAGTAGAACTGCCCCATAATGTTTCCAAGGTTATAAATCTTTACAGAAGCAGAATGCCTCATCTTTCTCCCACAAAGTGGCTGGTGAGTTTGAACTTCTGGCCTTCTAGTTGGCAGCCAGATATTTTAACTACTATGCTAAAAGAGCTCCCTTGCCATAGCTATGTTGTGCTTATTAGGTCCCATCAAGATGACACCAATTAATAGTGACCCTATGTACAACACAATGAAACACTGCCTGTCCTGTGCTAGCTTCACAGTCTTTGCTATACCTGAGCCCATCATTGCATCCATTGTGTCAGTCCATCTCATTGAGGGCCTTCCCCTTTTTTGTTGACCCTCCACTTTACCAAACATGGCATCCTTCTCCAAGGAATGGTTCCTTCTGACAACATGACCAAAGTAGGTGAGACAAAGTCTGGCTATGCTTGCTTACAAGGATCAAGCTAGCTGCACTTCTTCCAGTACAGATTTGGTAGTTCTTCTGGCAGTCCATGGTACCTTCAGTATTCTTGGCCAACACCACAACTCAAAAGCATCAACTTTTCTTCAGTCTTCCTTATTTATTGTCCAGCTTTCACATGCTTATGAGGCGATTGAAAATACCATGATTTCAGTTAGGTGCACCTTAGTCTTCAAAGAGACATCTTTGCTCTTCAGCACTATAAAGAGGTCTTTTACAGCAGACATGCCAAGTGCAATACATTGTCTGATTTCTTGACTGCTGCTTCCATTGGTGTGGATTGTGGAAACAAATAATATGAAATCTTTGACAACTTTAATCTTTTCTCCATTTGTCATGATGCTGCTTATTGGTTCAGTTGTGAAGATTTTCATTTTGTTTATGTTGAGATGTAATCCATACTGTAGACTTTAATCTTTAATCTTCATCAGTAAGTGCTTCAAGTCATCTTCACTTTCGGCATGTAAAGTTGTGTCATCTGCATATCGCAGATTGTTAATGAGTTTTTCTCCAATCCCTATGCCACACTTTTCTTCATATAGTCCAGCTTCTCAGATCATTCATACAGATTGAATAAGTATGGTAAAAGGATATAACCCTGATGTACTCCCTTCCTGATTTTAAACCATGCAATATTCCCTTGTTCTGTTCTAATGACAGCCTCCTGTTCTATGCACAGATTCCTCATGGTCATCATTCAGTGTTCTGGAATTCCCATTCTTCTCAGTTATCTATAATTTGGTATGATCCATACAATCAAATGCTTTTGCAAAGTCAATAAAACACAAGTAAACATCTTTCGGGTATTCTTTGCTTTCAGCCAGGATCCATTTGACTTCAGCAATGATATCCCTTGTTCCACATCCTCTTCTGAATCCAGGTTGCCTTTCTGGAAGTTTTCTATCAGTATAGTGTTGTGACTGTTTTTGAATTATCTTCAGCAAGATTTTACTTGTGTTTAATATTAATGATATTGTTCAATGATTTCCACATTCTGTGGGATCACCTTTCTTTGGGATGGGTACAAATATGGATCTCTTCCAGTCAGCTAGCCAGATAGCTGTCTTCTAAATTTCTTGGCATAGATGAGTGAGTGGTTCCAGTGCATCATCTGTTTGTTGAAAGATCTCAGTGGATATTCTGCCAATTCCTGCAGCCTTGTTCTTTGCCAATTCCTTCAGTATAGCTTCAGTTCTTCCTTCAGTACCATTGTTCTTGGTCATATGCCACTTCCTGAAATGGATGAACATCAGCCAGTTCTTTTTGGTACTGTGACTCTGTGTATTCCTTCCATCTTCTTTTGATGTTTCCTGCATCATTCAATATTTTGCTTGTAGAATCTTTCAATATTGCAACACAAGCCTTGCATTTTTTCTTCAGTTCTTTCAGCTTGACTAGTGTTGAGTGTGTTCTTCCCTTTTGGTTTTCTAACTCCAGGTCTTTGCATATTTCATTAAAATAATTGACTTTGTCTTCTTGAGCTGCTCTTTGAAATCTTCTGTTCAGCTCTTTTATCTTCTCATTTCTTCCATTTGCTTTATATTGCTCCTGAATTTAGAAACATACAGATTGAATAAGTATGGTGAAAGAATACAACCCTCGTTTACTCCCTTCTTGATTTTAAACCATGCAATATCCCTTTGTTCTGTTCTAATGACATCCTCGTGGTCTCTGTACAGGTTCCTCAAGGTCATAATTTAGTATTCTGGAATTCCCATTCTTCTCATTTGTCCATAATTTGTTATGAGCCGCACAATAAAATGCTTTTGCATAGTCAGTAAAACACAAGAATAGATTTGATGCATTGAACAGCAGTGACTGAGAACCAGAGGAATTATGGGATAACATCAAGAACATCATCCATGAAGAAAGCAAAAAGTCATTAAAAAGACGGGAAAGGAAGAAGAAACCAAAATCGTTGTCAGAAGAGACTGAAATTTGCCATAGACATAGATCACCTATATATGTAACTTGTTTGTATTTAAGGACTTTCAATATATCTTACAAAGATATTTCTTTGACTCTAAAGGACAGATCCATGTGTTACCATATTTTGTGTAGATACATTCATCTTTCAGTCCCTTGAGAAATATGCATGGTAGTTTACAGATTGTGAACACACATGAAAGCTAGTTTATAATTTGTCTTTTATAAACAGAAAAAAATAATTCTTCTAGGATCCATCATTTAACATTTATGAAAAAACAAATTTTAGGTTACTTAATTTATCTATCATATTTTGGTTTATCATAGTAAGTAAGGCTCTTATATAGTTCCCTGGATAGTAAAACACAGCAGAACGATGAGGGAGTCTGCTTCGGTAAAAATTTACAGCCTTGGAAACCCTAGGGGCAGTTCTACTCCCTCCTTTAGGGTTACTTTGAGTCAGAATCGACCAGATAGTAGTGAGTTTTGTTTGTTTGTTTGGGTAATGCAAATGGTATGGCTTAGTAGCTCAGTGGTTAAGTGCTCAGCTGCTAATCAGTTTAGCCGTTTAAAGCTACCTGGTGGGTACACTGGAGAAAGACCTGGTGAACCATTTCTATAAAGATTGTAGTCTAGAAAACCCTATGAGAACAGTTCTGCAGTTATACTCTGTCATATAGGGTTGCACTAGGTTGAATCACCTCAATAGCAAGCAATAGTAACAACTAAACGTAAGGTTGGTAGTTCAAACCAACCCAGTGGTGCCACAAATGAAAATCCTGATGATCTGCTTCTGTAAAGATTACAGCCAAGAAAACCCTATGGATCTCAGTTCTACTGTGAAACACATGGGATTGCCATGAGTCAGAATTAATCCCATAACAATGGTGCGGTAGTGGAGGGCAGAGGGGAATTTATTTTTTGAGCACAGTTTAGAAAATTAATTAATGATAATGACTTAAGACATGTTCCATCCCTGTAATTGTTATTTATCTTTTATTGCTATATGGCAGACTTATCTCTTGGGGCTTTGCTTTTCTCATACAGATAAATAATTTTCCTGATACTTTTTAAAAGGTATATTCAATGGAAAAAGAGCAGACACATGGAAACTAACAACACCCTCCTTAAGAACGACTGGGTAATAGAAGAAATAAAAAATGAAATTAAAAAAATTCTTTGAATCAAATGAGAATGAAAGCACAACATACCACAATCTTTGGGACACAGTAAAAGGAGTGATCAGAGGCCAACTTATAACAGTAAATGTACACATCAAAAATGAAGAAAGAGCAAATCAATACTTTTTACCAACATCTCCAACAATTAGAAAAAGAATAACAAGAAAAGCCTACCGTCACCAGAAGAAATGAAATAATAAAGATTCAAGGAGAAATAAATGAAACAGAAAATAGAAATACAATAGGAAAAACAACAAGACTAGAGATTGGTTTTTTGAAAAGAGTATTTAAATTGACAAACCCCTAGAAAATTTAACAAAGGAAAAGAGGGAGAGGATACAAATAACACAAGTAGAAATGAATTGGGCGACATCACAGCAGAACCAACTGAAATAAAAAAGTTTATATCAGGATTCTATGAAGAATTATACTCCAACAAATTTGAAAATCTAGAAAAAATGGACAGATTTCTAGAAACATGCTACTTACCTAAACACAGACTGAGGTGGAAAAGTTGAACAGACCCATAACAAAAGGAGAAATTGAATAGGTTATCAAATAATTACCAACAAAAAAAAGTCTTGGCCCACATGATTTCACTGGAGAATTCTACCAAATGTTCAGAGAACAACTGACACCAATCCATTATTCCAGAACACAGAAAAGGATGGGATCCTCCTGAATTCATTTTATGAAGCAGGCATAACCTTGATAGCAAAACCAGGCAAAAACATCACTCAAAAGGAAAACTACAGACCAATATCCCTCATGAATATAATTGCCAAAATCTTCAACAAAGTCCTAGCAAATACGTTCCAACAATACATCAAAAAAAATAATACATTATGACCAAGTGTGGGGTTCATATCAGGTATGCAAGGATGGTTCAACATTAGAAAAACAATCAACATCTATCACATAAATAAAACAAAGGGAAAGAACCATGTGATCATATCAATCAATGCAGAAAAGGCATTGGATAAAATCCAACATCCATTCTGATCAAAACTCAGTAAAATAGGAATAGAAGAGACATTCCTTAACATAATAAAGGGCATATATGCAAAACCAACACCCACCATAATTCTCAATGGAGAGAGACTGAAACCATTCCCCTTGCGAACAGGAACCAGAGAAGGATGCCATCTATCACCACTTCTATTCAACATTATATTGGAATTCCTAGCCAAGGCAATAAGGCAAGAAAGGGAAATCAAAGACATCCAAAGTGGTAAAGAAGTAAAACTATCCCTATTTGCTGATGATATGATCCTATACATAGAAAAGCTAAGAGACTTGGTAAAAAAATTATTGGAACTATTTGAGAGATTAGGAGTTCTGGTAGCATACTGCCTAAGGCATTTGACTACTAACCAGAAGGCTGGCGGTTCAAACCCAACAGCCACTCCTTGGAAGGAAGGTTGAACAATCTGCTTCTGTAGTGATACTGCCTCGGAAATCCAAGGAGAGGTCACTATGAGTCAGATCCAACTTGATTGCAGTGTGTTTGGTTTTGTTTGAGTTTATTTGAGAGATTTAGCATAGTGGCAGGGTACAAGATCAACATCCAAAAATCAGTTATATTCCTCTACACCAGCAATGAGATTTCTGAAAAGGAAATAAAGAAATCAATAATATTTACAATACTACCAAAAAAATAAAATACTTCAGAATAATCTTACCAGGGACGCAAAAGACCTGTACAAAGAAAACTAAGACTACGTCAAGAAACCATAAGAGTTCTACATAAATGGAAGAATATGCCATGCTCATGGATAGGAATATTGAACATTGTGAAAATGTCAGTTCTACCCAAAGCAATCTATACATTCAATGCAATCCCAATCCAGATCCCATCAACATTCTTTGAGGTTATGGAAAACTCAATCACTAACTTTATATGGAAAAGAAAGAGACCTCAGAAAAGCAAAGCACTATTGAAGAAGGACAAAGTAGGAGGTCTTACACTCCCGGATCTCAAAACCTGCCATACAGCCACAGTAGTCAAAACTGCCTGGTATTGGTACAATAGCAGACACATAGAGCAATGGAATAGAATTGAGAACCCAGACATACATCCATTGACCTATGATCAGCTGATCTTTGACAAAGGGCTGAAATCCATTAAATGGGGGAGGAGATTGTTTGTTTAATAAATGGTGCTGGCAAAACTGGATATCCATTAGCAGAAAAATGAAACAAGATTAGTACCTCACACCATACACAAAAACTAATTCCAGTTGGACCAGAAACTTAAATGTGAAACCTAAGACTATAAAGTTCCTCAGGGAAAAACTAGGGGAAATAGGCAAGGCCCTTATATATGGCATAAATCAACTATCAAGCATAACCCAAAAAGCACAAACAGCAGAAGATAAACTAGATGAATGGGACCTTCTAAAAAATAATTTTTTATGTGCTTCCAAAGACTTCTCCAAAAGAGTCAAAAGACAACCTACAGATTGGGAAAAAAATATTTGGCAATGACACATCTGACAAGGGATTTATCTCTAAAATTAATAGAAAACTCTAACACCTCGACAACTAAGAGACAAATAATCCAAGGCTTTATCACTATGGAACTAGATTGCCCAACCTTTCTTCTGAGGGGTGGCTGGTGAGTTTGAACTGCCAGCCTTCTGGTTAGCAGTCAAGTGCCTTAGGCACTACACTACAAGAGTCCCCTACATTCATATTACTACATTAATAAATCTACTGATTTGTTCACTCTTTAATAATGTTTTAGTTCTTTCTCTTGAAAGGCAATCTACTAGAGGCAATTCTCATCTGGAATTAGCAAATAAATCCTTTATCAGGCTAGTTAAGGATAACAACAAAATGCAATGGATATGGAAAAGTGTACAGGAGACAGATTTATGAAAGCTTGTTAGCCATAACCAGATAACTTTAGGAAATGAGTTGCCAGCCAGGGGGATCAGAACCATAGTTTCCAATTATATCAAGGTCAACCTGCATATCATAGTACATAAAGAAAATGTTCTACATCCTACTTTGGTGAATAGCAACTAAGTCTTGGAAGCTGGAAGTAGTCATCTAAATTGCAACTTAGTCTCTCCTTATCAAAGCAAAGAAGAGAAACAAAAGAAACTATACATAGGAACAATTAGTTGAAAGGACTAGTGAACCACATGAGCATCAGCCTCCACATCACTAACACCAGAACTAGAGAGTGTCTGGCTACCGCTGCCGACTGCTCTGAAAGCTTTCACAGTAGAAGGTCCTGGATAGAGTGGGAGAGAAATGTCAAACAAAATAAAAAATTATTAAAAAAAAAAACAGGCTTACTGGTCTGATAGAGACTGGTGGAACCCCTGAGACTGTGGTCTTTTGTCGCCCTTCAAGCCCGGAATGGAACTCACATCTGTGGCTCCACTTTCAGTCAAATGATAGACAGGTGAACAGTAACACCAGGGAGGTATACATCCCTTAGAACAATCAACTAAATGGAATCAAAAGGGCAGCATTTGTCCAGGGATAAAGCTCTGAAGTCAAGAATGGAGAAGGAAAAAAAGACTAATGGAAAGGTAAACACAGGGAGGAATTGGGAAGAGTGCTCTTAACTTATGGATATTGTAATCAACATCATAAAACAAAATGTACATGAATTATTAAATGGAAAACAAATTTGCTCTGTAAACTTTCATCCAAATCACAATAAAAGGTTAAAAACAAACAAACAAATACAATGGACATGATACTTTGTGCCATAGTTTTCTCCTAGAAGTTTTGTGTGACAATTTTATTTAAAAATAATTTCTTAGAAATAGTTCTGGATCTTTCTATTTAAAGGAATGCTTGGTGAATTTTTTCATAGGAGGATAGTCAACACACTTGAAAAGTTAATCTTTTCTAGTTCTGCCTTTTTGCATTTATTTATTCAATATGACAATTATAATGTGATCTTCAGTTAATATTTATTGTATGTATGTCTATTTCTCAATGAGATGGTTAATTCCACGAAGACAGAAACATCAGAGCCTTTGTATTTCTTTTATATTCCCTCCAAATAAATAGCATAGAGCTGAGCCTTCTGTAACTTTATAGTAAATATTTATAGGATCAGATTAATTTGTTTCAGAACTATTATTGATTTATTTTGCTTGAAGCAAGAAGTAGCTATAAGAAAGATAGTTATTCTAATGGTGCTGCATATTTCAGATATATGCTAAATAAAACATTTAAAATGCTTTTTATTTAGTGTTTGCATACAGGTCTTTATTCCTTATACAATTCATGAACCTGAACCCCACTCTCAGAAATAGTTTCATTATATTGGGCATAAGTCACTGGCATTTGTGCTTTTAGAAATACCAGAAATTATTTGGAGTTGCAGCTATGGCTGAAAACCACTGGTTTAGAATGACTGCATCCAAGTCTGTAGATACTTTCACTGAGTACTGCATAGCAGGCTATCTGGTTTATTTGGTGGAAAGAAATCCTCAGGGAATAACTGGCTTGTTTTCTATACATTTTTTAAAAATAAATTAAATAGACTAAGAGCATAATTGTCATATTAGTAGACTACTTCAAAGAGATTTGATTAAAAGTTACCTATGTGCATTTTATAGACCATAAAAGAGCATGCAAAACTTGGTATCTGAAATGTCTAATGATGATTCCAAAAACAAACTCACTGCCATTGAGTCGATTCCAACTCATAGAACAGAGTAGAACTGTCTCAAAGGGTTTCCAAGGCTGTAAATCCTTATGGAAGCAGACTGCCTCATCTTTCTCCTGCAGAGCAGCTGATGGGTTTAAACCACCAATCTTTTGGTTAGCAGCCAAAAGTTTTAACCAATGTGCTACCAGAACCCCTTTAATGGTGATTAGCAATTTTAAAAAGAAAGAGAAAGAAAAGAAAACAAAAATTTAAAAAGAAAGAGAAAAACAACAACAAAAAGGATTGTATAACATGGTGTTATGTTGCACAAGATCTTCTACCTAACTGCAGTTAAGAAATTGAAAAACCAACCAACCAAACCATAAACATAAAAAATAAGTCTGCCTATTTTTCAAAGAGGCATGTGTGTGTATGTGCACATACACACACACACACATAAAATGGTTTTCTAAGTATCAGTATCTTACACAGATTATTATTATTATTTTTTAACTCTGAAGCAGTTCAACATATTTTTGTGCGATACTTTCATTTTCCACTTGCTTGAAATATGTGTATGCTGGTTTACAGATTTTGCACTAGTTTACAAACTATGTTTTCATGTTTTAGGAATAATTCCTCACTAGAGACAAAAACCAGAAAGCTGGTGGTTCAAACCCACCAGCCACTTCTCGGAAGGAAGACTGGGCAATCTACTTCCATAGAGATACCACCTGGAAACCCAAGGAGGGGTCGCTATGAGTCAGAAACAACTCAAGGGCAGTGAGTTTGGTTTTTGGTTTAGAGAAAAAAGTACATTAAAAAAAAGTACTAAAAAAAAATTGATAGAGCAGTATGTTATGTTTAGTAAAGTAGCAAACCAAAAAAACAACTCACTGCCATCGAGTCGATCTGACTCATACTAACCACTCCTTGGGTTTCTGAGATGGTATCTCTACAGAAGTAGATTGCCCCATCTTCCTTCCAAGGAGTGGCTGGTGGGTTTGAACCACCAGCTTTCTGGTTAGCAGTCAAATGCCTCAGGCACTGTACCACCACAGCGCCTAACAAAAAGTATGTAACTAATGAATTAATTATAGAATTAACATTCAGTAACCTTCTTCTGAAATTTAGATATTATTCCATTTGACTTTAATAAAAAAGCATTGGAAATGCTAATGAAATATATTTGTAAGATTTCTTCCTAATGGAATATGGCGCACACACACACAAAATCAAAATTCCTGCACACACTACACTTTTCACTTTGATGCAAAATATGCAGAAGAGGGAACTTATCCATGAATTGGTATTGAGCTTGCTTGTTATGAGTTATGGATGTTTTAGCAATAAAATTTGGCTTTCTGGAACAAATGGATGTTCAAACCTGATTTTATTAGTGCAGTTGAACATTGTGGAACTAAAACAAGGAAATTCCTACATATTGCCACAATTTGAGGCATTGCGGATCATAAACTTTTCTATTTATATTTCATTGTGGACATAAATGACATTATCTCATCAAAGGAGGAGAGAAACAAGTAATACACAACTTAAGTTTAGAAACTACATCTTGTAACTGAATGTCAGATAAAGGTTGAGGCTTTTAAATAGGAAACCTCTTGATTTACTACCTTTAATGTGCGCAGGAAGGGATGTACACGGCACATCATTAGTGTGACGGGGTGAAAGGGGCAACACGTTTCTTCTGTTACTGTGGATAGAGGATGGATCTGGCACCACTCTGATGTCAGAACCTCCATCACCTTTCTCACAGATGATGTAGATTTTAATTGTACTCTGGGCTGATTCGCATTGCACCAGCTCCTACGTGACATTGAGATAGATGAAGCCATTTGTTGGCATTATCAGAGCCAGCTGTGTGCTTGGCTGCAGTTACAGTAGGCATTTTATCTCATGCATAATCCTCTCATTGAGAGAGGATCACAAGCATCTGAACCATATGGCAAATAATTTTATTATGATCAAAAAAGGACTCTTGAAGCTAGTTAAACAGAAGAGTCCTTGAAATTCAACCAGAAGAAGTTTTATTTTCATGTCACACCATCATCCTAAATTAATTTGTATCACTACCACAATCTAGTAGAACCAAGATTTACTTAATTTCACCCTTAATTTTTTTCAATCTTCTCAGATTGGGATTATTTATTTGGATCCATATTACAGAAGAGAATCTGGATTTCTAAGACCAAAGTTGGCTTGTGATTAAAAATCAATCAAACAAAAGTGCCAAATACAAGAACCCCATACCAAACAAGACCACAATCTTGAATTTATGTCCTAAATACTATTCTCCTAAAAGCTGTATGATGCAGAGGGTAATTTTCTTCTTCTTTTTTTTTTTTTCTCTTTCTGGGTAGTAAAGTCTTAGAAAGAGCTCTGGTAACATAGTGCCTAAAGCACTTGACTGCTAACCAGAAAGCTGGTGGTTCAAACCCACCAGCCACTCCTCAGAAGGAAGGTTGGGCAATCTACTTGCGTAGTGATATCACCTCGGAAACCCAAGGATAGGTCACTGTGAGTCAGGTCCAATTCAACGGCACATAACAACAACAACAAAGTCTTAGAAGAAAGAAAAAAAAAATCTTTTGTTTCACAGGGTAGTCTAATCCTGGAAGTTTATCATATATCTCCAAAGGGAAAAGCAAACTTGTCTCTTCCATATGGTGGAATTTCCTGCCCATTGTGAGGGAGATGCACTGGTCTCCATTGCCGTGGCCTGTAATCTGGTGCCCATGTGTCCAAGGAAGTGTTGGGAAGCAGCTGTTGTAGGACAGGACTACTTCTGGTTAGGAGCTGTGTGAGCAAGAGCTCGCTTGCTGCATCAAACCCGAGTTGCTTCTAGCTATTCTGTTCCTACATTAATTGTGATTTTTATTAATCAGGAAGGATGTTCTAAAACTCCAATTCCACTGTTACAGGGCAATAAAACAGCAACTTGTCCAATCTTACTTTGTCCATGATGTATATGTTCTGTTCTTTTATGATGATTTTTCTCTGCAGGGTAAAGTATTGAAGATTTGGGCCTAGGGGCACCTGTTAGTGATGTAAAAGCATTATCAGCAACTTCTACACTGCAGTTTGAAAACATAAAGTATCATAGGGTCCAAATGGAAACAGCTTGCCTTATCTGGAGACTAGTCTTTTATTTGGTATTTTATTGACAAATAATAAAGCCAGTAATTGGACTGGGAGAGGAATAGAGCCACCTAATTTATAGGAACCTTCATTTTCTTCCACTAAACGCCTGAAGCAGCTTTTTATTCTGATCACCCCCTCATGACTAAAGCAGAGTTTCTGCCTGAACTGTTAAAATGGTTTCAAAATGTGTATCTTTTTCCTATTTTTTAAAAAGATATTTAAAAAAAATTACTAGAAGTCTGATGGTGATTCCTTTATATATATATATATATATATATATATATATATATATATCTTGATTGTTAAACCAGCATGCTTTTGTTTGGGAGCCTTTCTCTCAGTCACTGTCCCTGTCACAGGGATGTGGAGCTGAGTGGAGTGTGCTGATTGGTAGAAGGGCCAGCAGCAAAGGATGGCTGCCTTCCATATCCAATAATGGGTAAACTTGTACATCTTCTGATCCTTCAAGCTTCCTTATCAGCTCAGCAATTTAAAAAAAAAAAAAAACCTGATTACATTAGATCCTTAGTTTGCCTATTATTTAAGTAAATTTAGATAAGCTCTTTACGATTTTTTTTTTAAAGTTTGTTGCCACTGAGTCAACTCTAAATCATGGTGACCTCATGTGTTACTGAGTAGAACTACTCCATTGGGTTTTCTTGGCTGTAATCTTAACACAAGCATATTCCCAGGCCTTCTTCTATGGCACTGCTGGGACAGATGCAAATCATAATAGAAGAACAAAGGACAGGGGACTTGATTGCTCCCTGTCAAAGAAAAAGATCTTTAGGGCCTAACAGTGTCTCCTAAGTGAACTTTTGTCGCTATGGAACATACAGTATATTGCCTAGTTAAATGAAATGTATCTTGATTTTGTCTGGGGGGTAATCCTAGCACTTCTAAAACTTTTTTTTCCCTGGAAACAATTTCCTCAAGATTTAACGATTATTATCCACTAGATGATTTCTGAAAGTTTTTGCTGAGTGGCAGAACCTCAGCCTTAAGTGCCTTACTGCATACTTCGTAGGGATTTATTTCTCTGGCAATGAAGATTGTAGATAAATAATGGATGAAGGGGGGGTGACAGGGCCTGAGCACTGGGGGCTTGACAGATTATCTTGTGATGTATTACAATTAGATATGCGTCACTGTCACTTCATTTATTCAACTAGTAAGAGTGCATAAGTGTTTGAAGGTAGATTTATTAAGAGCTACACTCATGTCTTTTCAAAATTTAGAATTGATTTTTGAGCATCTCTAACAGCTTTCTAAATCACTCACTCTTTACATTGTTTAAATTAGAATTTTATGAAAATCTCTGCTAAATGGGTTAAATTTTTGGTTGAGTATTTTATTTGTGCTCAAGGCAGTTGCTAGATGACAGATCACCTTGTCACCAGGTGGTCAACAGACTGAACGGAGCTTTAGGAAGAAATAGCATAGGATTGCAGGAATCATAGGTGCTGGTTGATGGGACATAGCAGACATGGTAATAAAGAAAGGTTATTTCCATTAGAAATGTTGCATCCCGAGTAGGTATAGGCTTATTCTTTTGAAAAAGAGATGCCAGTGGGAAGAAAAATATAAATCCTGGGTGTTAGGAAGCATTTTCTAAATAAGACTTTGTTTCTAAATTATATAAATGGAGTTTTTCCCAGACCCATGGTGTGAGTTACATAAATTAGCTGACTCAAATACCTAGGCCCTCAATACTTCTAGGGCTGTTAAGCCTGAATAGAATTTTATAAAGTCTTGTGTCTTGTCTCAGTTCCTGTTCCTGTTGTCTTAAAAACTTCAGTGTGTATCAGATATTTTTGTTCTGTTAGAGCTTGATGGTGTGGGAAATAATAGACAATATTGGGGATGGCTAAGAAGACAAAAAATACTATTCTTAAATGTGAGTTAAGCCTGTGCAGATTTACTGTTCTAGACTAAAAGTTTCTAGCAAGTATGTTCTCAGTTTATTCTAGCTCTTGTTAAATTCAGTAGTTTAGAACTTATTATTGTCCACATAAACATATGCATCATTTCTACTGTTAAGTGTATTTTTAAAAATTGCACATTCTACTTAAATAGACATTTCTAAAATAATCTATATGATTGCAGAGAGACTCCCAACTTCTCTGGCTAGACTGAACCTCACATTATAGGAATTCAATTCGTAATTTTATAAGCCCCTCTTGTATAATCTATCATTATGAAATAAATTATTTTGATACCCTCTGTTTGTTTTTTTTTTTTTTTTTTTTCCCAAAGGGCAATGTGTTGTATGGTAAACAGCAAGCAAGGGGCCAGGGGCTGATTACTCAATAAGCAAGGTAAGCACAGGCTGATTTGTGCTTACTTACTAATTTGTAGTGAAGCATTTCACATGTTTTTTACCACATCAAAAATTTTGCCTCTTGGTATGGTTGACATCTGTCTCCCTCCCAACCCAAAAGCACCTTCCTATAGAAACAAAGCCTCTTTTCAAATTTATAATCCCTGACAACAGTACCTATGAGTCAAATCGACTCAATGGCAGTGAATGAGTGTGTGAGTGACAATGATGGCGTACTCAACAAGCAAGGTAAGCACAGGCTTCCTTATGCTTATTTACTAATCTGTAGTGATCATTTTCACCTGTTTCTTGCCACGCCAATGATGCAGTGAAACCCATGTGAAACTGTTCACTGCAGATTATTTTGTAAAAAGCAGGTGAAACTATTTACTACAGATTAGTAAGTAAGCAAGCCATGCTTACCTCACTTACTGGTTAATTGGACACTGCAAAGGGCCAGAAAAAAAAAAAAAAAAAAAAAAACAAAACAGGAAGCTCTCAGAATTCTCAAGATTATCAAAATATTCCCTTTTCTTCTTCTGAGCCCAAATCAGTCTCTCTAGGGGTCTGAATAAACAATCACGCTTGTCACTGTAGGACAACTTTTACATTCTTCAGATAAGGACTCAGCTCAGTTTGGGGTCAAATTATGCTGGTAGCAAAGCTGATCAGAGCAAACAAGGTTTCCGTGGATTCACTCACTCTTGTAAAAGCTGATTATAATTGATGAACGATCAGCTTGCTAGACCCTGACAGGCTGGTTGCCTGGCCTTTGCTCTCTGCCAGTTCAAGCCTTACAAGTGTGAAATAGCCAATTACTGGAATACCTATTGAAAGTAATAGGCCAATGAGCAAATTGCTACTGTGGGACACCGTGGCAGTGTAGATGGAAGGAGGCCAAGATAAAGTTCTGCTCTGAGCAGCTGCTCCCACCACAGATTGCTAACACTGTTGGATGACCAAAAGACGAGAGCAAGGTATTTTCCCATTCAAACTGCAAGTGTCCTGCCTTGTATTGACTTAAAGTTTATGATGCATGATACCATCTTGTTACCCAGGTCCTAATTTGCAGAAATAAATCCTCCTTTTAAAAGGTAGTTAAATAGGTAATAAGGATAGTCACGGCCATAGATTTTGTGCAAAAGCATTAAATACAATTTTTGCAGGGAATGAAAAGTCATACAGTGTGCAGAGTGTTAATACTTGCCAGCCATTTGCTATTGACAGAACAATTTATCTTGATAAAGGACAGTGAAAAATTCCAATCTATTCACTGACATCACATTATCAGCAGTAATATATGACTGCATCTAAATATAAGGTTGAGATCAGATACAGCTGAGAAGTTCCTGGTAATTTTCCTGTAAATATATTGTGTACTGGACAATGAACAAATGACACATTTACCATGTAATTGGATAACCTATTTTTATGTGAAATTTTAAGTTTTACTGTGTTTAATGGAATATACCATAATGTTTCCTTTTGGAGGTAACCTATTTCTTTAGTAAGACTTAAGCAATAAAATGAGTCTTACTGGGTTTGACAGAGAAAAAGGGATAGACAAAGGAAGGTAAGTGCTAACAGTTTGCCCATGACAGTAGATCCTCTCAAGATCTACCACAAGAAAATTGTCTTAAGATTTATTTACTACAAAATTTTAATTATTACTGCAATTATTTCAATAATGTATATTTTTGTGAGATTATGAAAATTTGAATTGTTTTTTAAATGAGTGTTTCTAATGCTCTAGCCCAGGTATGAATGATCTGAAATGTACTTGAGTAGGTCAAAAAGATAGTAGGTTCAGATGGGGTGACTTGGAGCATGAATAGCACCTGAAACAGTGATTTCAACCTACTGGAATCTATTAGGAAGCTATTTGAGCTCCATTTCTCCCTAGGTTAGTGGGCATCCAAGTTCAGCTCAGTAAAATTACAAGATGCAGAAGTGCAGACAAACAAATCTCCTATGTTCATATTTATAACACCTCTGCTCTATATCTCCAAGTTCCTGGGTTTCAAATAAGTAAAAATCAAGCTCATCATTTGCTTATGAGGTGAATCTTGAGATTTATTGGTAAAAATGTTAACTAGTAAATCTGTGTAACAAACCTAATTGTCTCATCAGGGTTCTTTACCTCTCGCTATTTGTTGTCTGTGAACACTTTCACAAAAGAAACAAGCACTTGCTGTTGTTCACATAAAGTACCTTTGAAGAAGATGGCATATTCCATTTTGCATTATGATTATGAAGACATCAAAATAATTTGCTATTTTCAATGTATGCCCTGCCTACATTGGAGAAGATTTAGAAACCTGTATATTAACTCGTAATGAAATCTGTTATTTACTTATTGAAAACAAATGTGAAAAAAAAAAAAAAAAAAAGAAACAGTGCCACACCTCGCAGGCAAGAGTAGTTGCTACCAGGCCCTTGAGAGGAATGTTTTATTATAATTGACAGTGGTCTATCAATCAGGTTTTGTGCTGGTTGAGGCAAAAATATTTGCTGTGTTATCATGTTGTTATTGTTGTTATGTGCCGTCGAGTCGGACCCGACTCATAGCGACCCCTCCTTGGGTTTCCAAGGCAGTATCACTACAGAAGTAGGTTGCCCCATCTTCCTTCCAAGGAGTGGCTGGTGGGTTTGAACTGCCAGCCTTCTGGTTAGCAATCAAGTGCCTTAAGCACTATGCTACCAGAGCTCCTGTGTTACCATAGTATAGGGTAAAAAGGTCTTCTGTTTTTCTAATACTCACTGCAATCACTTGAGTTACTTCCTTCCTAATACGTAGGATACTTAGTTACTCTCTTTGTCTCTCCTCTTGTAGAGGTTGGAAAGGGACTGGTCAAGAAGACCAGTCCTACTTTCAAAATCAAGGTGAAAATAGAACTGAAGAATCAAATCAGTCTTTGATTTGACTGCCTGTACTTCTCTGTCTGCCACCAGGTGTCACTGTTGTAAACAGGACCTGCAGTTTGTTGTCACCTTGTCCAAAGCTGTGACCACATTCTTACTGGGCCAGGGCCCTGTGTAGAACATTGTGGTTTCTCTAGGAAAGACAGTCCTACTCAGTCCACTGTTTCCAGGGATTCTTCACTCTTGAGTTTACACTTCTATCCTCCATCCTCCCCTATTACCCCCTTCTCAGCACACCAACAATGCCAGGAGGAGGGTAAGAAGGGGCTTCAGACTTCAGATTTATTCTATACATTAGAAATAGTAGGACCTCTGGTGATGCTGCAGTGAAAGCATGGGGCTGCTAATCAAAAAGTCGGTGGTTCGAACCCACCAGTGCTTCACAGGAGGAAGATGAAGCAATCTGTTTCTGTAAAGATTTATAGCCTTCACCAAAACCACAACTCAAAAGCGTCAACTCTTCTTTAGTCTTCCATGTTCATTATCCAGCTCTCATATGCATATGAGGTGATAGAAAATCCATGGCTTAAGTTAGGTGCACCTTAGTCTTCACAGAGATGTCTTTGCTCTTCAGTCCTTTAAAGAGGTCTTTTGCAGCAGATTTGCCCAGTGCAGTATGCCATCTGATGTCTTGATTGCTGCTTCCATTGGTGTTGATTGTGGAACCAAGTAATATGAAATTGTTGACAACTTCAGTATTTTCTCCAGTTATTGTGATGCTGCTTATTGGTTCAGTTGTGAGGATTTTCACTTTCTTTATGTTGAGACATAATCCATACTGCAGACTGAAGTCTTTAATCTTTATCAGTAAGTGCTTCAAGTCATCCTCACTTTCTGCAAGCAGAATTGTGTCACCTGCATATCACAGGTTGTTAATGAGTCTTCCTCCAATCCTAATGTCACATTCTTCTTCATATAGTCCAGCTTCTCAGACTATTTATTCACCATACAGATTGAATAGGTATGATGAAAGGATACAACACTGAAACACTCCTTTCCTGATTTTAAACCATGTGATATCCACTTGTTCTATTCAAATGACATCCTCCTGGTCTATGTACACAATCAAGTGTTCTGGAATTCCCATTCTTCTCAATGTTATCTATAATTTGTTATGATCCACACAATCAAATGGTTTTTCATAGTCAATAAAACACAAGTAAACATCTTTCTGGTATTCTTTGCTTTCAACCAAGATCCATCTGACATCAGCAGTGATATCTCTCATTCCATGTCTTCTTCTGAATTCAGCTTGCATTTCTGGAAGTTCTCTGTCAATATACTGCTGCAACCATTTTTGAATTGTCTTCAGCAAGATTTTACTTGTGTGTGGTATTAATGATATTGTTCCATGATTTCCATGTTCTGTGGGATCACCTTTCTGTGGGATGGGTACAAATATGGATCTTTTCCAGTCAGTTGGCCATGTAGCTGTCTTCCAAATTTCTTGGCATAGACAATTGAGTGCCTTTAGTGCTGCCGCATCTGTTTATTGAAACATCTCAGTGGGTATTCCGTCAATTCCTGGAGCCTTGTTCTTTGCCAATTCCTTCAGTGCAGCTTCAACTTCTTCCTTCAATACCCCTGGTTCTTGATCATATGCCACCTCTTGAAATGGATGAACATTGACCAGATGTTTTTGATGCAGTGATTCTATGTAATACTTCCATCTTCTTTTGATGCTTCCTGCATCATTCAATATTTTGCCCATAGAATCTTTCAATATGGCAATTCGAGGCTGACTTTTTTTTTATTCCTTTCAGTGTGAGAAATGCCGAGTGTATTCTTCCCTTTTGGTTTTCTAACTCCAGGTCTTTGCACATTTCATTATAAAAATGAGCTTTGTCTTATCAAGCTACTCTTCGAAATCTCCATTAAGCTCTTCTATCTTGTCATTTCTTCCATTTGCTTTAGCCACTCTCCATTCAACAGGAGGTTTCAGAGTCTCTTCTGACATACATTTTGGTCTTTTCTTCCTTTCCTGTCTTTTCAATGATCTTTTGCTTTCTTCATGGATGACGTCATTGATGTCATCCCATAATTCCTCTGGTGTTTGGTCATTGGTGTTCATTGCATCAAATCTATTCTTTAGATGATCTCTAAATTCAGTAGGGATATTATCAAGTACATATTTGGGCACTCATGGACTTGTTTTAATTGTCTTCAGCTTCAACTTGGACTTGAATATGAACAGCTGATGAGCTGTTCCACAGTCAGCTCCTGCCCTTGTTTTGGCTGAAGATATTGAGCTTCTCTATCACCTCTTTTCCACAGATGTAGTCAATCTGATTCCTGTGTACTCCATCTGGTGAAGTCCATGTGAAGAGCCATCATTTGTATTGTTGAAAAATGGTATTTGCAATGAATAAGTCATTGGACTTCCAAAATTCTATCATGTGATCTCCAGCATTATTTCTATCATCAAGGCCACATTTTCTAACACTCAAAATATGACTGAGAAAGATCTGCCTCCTCAGAGTAGAGCTGACCTTAATGATGTGCATGGAGTAAAGCTTTTGGGACCTCCATTTGCTGAGGTGGAATGGCTCAAAATGGGAAGAAACAGCTGCAAATATTCATTAATAATTGGAACAGAATGTACAATGTATGAATCTAGGAAAATTGAAAGTTGTCAAAAATGAAATGGAAGGCATAAAGATCAATATCCTAGGCATTAGTGAACTAAAATGGACTTGTTTTGACCATTTTGAATCAGACAACCATATGATCTAATATTCTGTGAATGACAAATTGAAGAGGAATGTGTGGCATTCATTGTCACAAAGAATGTTTCAAGATCTATCCTGAAATACAGTGCTGTCAGTGATAGGATGATATATATACACTTACAGGGAAGACCAGTTAATACTACTATTATTCAAATTTACACCCCAACCACCAAAGCCAAAGATGAGGAAATTGAAGATTTTTACCAACTTCTGCAGTCTGAACTTGACAAAGCGTGCAGTCAAGATGTGTCGACTATCACTGGTGACTGGAATGCAAACGTTGGAAAAAAAAGAAGAATCACTGGTAGTGGGAAAATATGGCCTTCATTATCTTCCTAGTGACTAGCATATAAATGTGGCCAAGGTGGTAATCTTGTCAATAATATGAAGGCATGACTGCACTTTTTTTTCTGAGTGCCTCCTGGGACAAATGAAAGCCTGTTGGTTTTATATTTGCCATATTTTTAACATAGATAGCACATACCCTCTACCTTTGCTTGCCAACTTCACCCTTCCCCTGAGAGGTATTTTTGTAAAGGTGTTATGCTAACATTTTTACAGCAACACATAAAAAAAATGGTATAGTGTCACTTATGAAAATACCACGAAGAGGGAAGGAAAGGTTGGCAAACAAGTGTAGAAGGTGCATATTACTTGTGTAAAAATATTGTATATTAATTAAAGAAGTTATTCACAGTTGCAGAACCAAACTTCCCTAGAGTAACTGTCTATGTCTACTTTAAAGAAAACAAGCTAACTACTTTTAAGTGCCAACTTTTCCTGCTAACATCATCCCCAAATTATATTAATTTCCCATTATGAGAATATTTTCTTCAGTGACCATTTTTTTTTTCTGGTAAATGAACTTAATTATTAAATTGTCATCTAAAAAGAATATTGAGTAATCTAATGACTCTATCTTTATTATGGGTTATTAAATGAACTAGGTAGGGGAGGCAAAATAATGTTTCTGGATGCCATAAAGAGTACCTCATTATATCCTCACAACATTTAAGGGAAGCAGCATTATTATAAGGCGCCTTGGTGAAGGAATGGTGAAGCACTCAATTGCTAACCTAACAGTTGGCAGTTTGAACTCACCAGTGGTTTTGAGGAAATAAAACCTGGTGATGTGCTCCTGTAAAGATTTCCACTGTAAAGGGAAGTTCTACTCTGTCTTATAGGGTTATGAGTTGGAATCAACTCAATGACATGCCGTAACAACAACAAAATACTGGTATTTCAGGTAAGAAATCTGTGTTCATGTTGTTGTTTTGAGGTCCCATCGAGTCAGTTGCAACTCATAGTGACCCTATGTACAGCAGAAGGAAGCACTGCCTGGTCCTGTGCCAGCCTCACGGGTGTTGCTATGTTTAAGTCCATTGTTGAGCCACTGTGTAAAATCCATCTTGTTGAGAATCTTCATCTTTTTCACTGACCCTCTACTTTACCAAATATGATATCATTCTCCAGAGACTGGTCCCTCCCAATAACATGTTTGAAGTAAGTGATAGAAGTCTTGCTATCCTTGTTTCTAAGGAAGATTCTGGTTATACTTCTTCCAAGATGGATTTGCTCCTTCTTTGGGAAGTCCATGATATATTCAATATTCTCCTCCAAAACCATAATTCAAATGTATCATTTCTTCTTCAGTATTCCTTATTCATTGCACAATTTTCACACTTTGATTGCTACTTCCATGGCCATTGATAGTGGGTCCAAGTAAAATTAAATCCATGACATTTCAGTATTTTTTCTGCTTATCATGATGTCGCTAATTGGTCCAGTTTTGGGTATTTTTATGTTCTTTATGTTGACATGCAATCCATACTGAAGGCTGTAGTCTTTGAGCTTCATCAATAAGTGCTTCAAGTCTTCTTCACTGTTAGCTAGCAAATTTGCATCATTCCATTTTCATAGAATTTATGACATATGACCAAAATCCCATAGCTCAAAGTAGCTTGTATGTATGGGAAATAGAATTCAAAATGAGGTCAATGTGAATTTGCAGTGAATTTTTAGAAAAATTTTAAAAATCTGTTAATTTGTAGATTCTGCTGGATTTTCTATTCATAACATTATATTGTCTACAGATAATGAGATTTTGTTCTTTTATAATTCTTTTACCTATTTATTTTTTATTGCACTGGGTAGGGATTGTAGTGTAGTATTGAATTTAAAAAGTAATGGTAAATATCCATGTTTTATTCTTAATTGCAAAAGTTTTCCTTTTTTAGGTTTCATCTTTTTATATTTTAACTCTAGGAATGATATATGCTGTATGTTTTTGTAGATGAGGAAGTTAGACTTTCTTCCTCTCTTGCTCAGGTTTTAATATCAATAATCATTGATTTCTCTTTAATGAAATTCTGTTACCAGTTGTTACTACTCCCTTCAAGAAGTGGAGGTAAAGTGTAGTTTCCCTCTCCCTGAGTATTGGCTGGACTTGGTGACTTGCTTCTAACAAATAGAATATGGTAGAAGTAATGTTATGTCACTGCCAAAATTAGTTCATAAAAAGACATAGGTTTTCATCACAGATACTCTGTCTTTCTGTTGAGTCACTTGCTGAGGGGGGAGTTAGTGACCTTGTAGAACAGTCCCACAGTGAGGCCCATCTGGAAAGTAATGGATGTGCCATGCCAGTAGTTGGCACAGAACCAAGACCTAACACCTAGTGTATATTCCATCCTCAGTTGAGCCTTGAGATGACTGCAGCCTTGACTGACAATTGATAGGTAACCTCTATGGGTGTCTTGAGCCAGAATCCTCATCCAGGCCTTCCTAAGATCCCTGACCTCGAGAAACTGTGTGAAATAATACATGTATATTGTTTTAACTAACTAAGTTTTTAGGTAAGTTGAGCTAACTAAAATTTACATTCAACTTCTGACAAGAATGAACATATACAATTTTGTAAAGAGATTGGCATTTGAACTGTAATGAAGATGGGTGGAATGGGATTTCAAGAGGAGAGGATCCTGGATAAAAATAGCTAAAATTTGCCAAAAATTCTCTGTGTCCAAAGCACTATTCTCAATGCTTTATCTGAATCAAGCCATTGACTACAGCAGTCCTAGGAGTTAGGTGGTAGTATTATCCCTGTTTTACAGATGAGGAAACTAAGGCCTGGAGAAGTTGAGCAACTTGCCCATGATCACATAGTTAATAAGTAGCAAAGAGTCCCTAATCCATGCTCTTATCTACTATACAGCTAGTACATCTCCTCATAGATTGAACTAAGGAATGGCTTAGGCAACGTGGCAATGAGGTAAAGAGTAACAAATCTAGAGAATAAAATCATATCCAATTTTGATGGAGTGGAAGTTCTTTCACTCATGCTATTTTCCATTCACTTGTCAAAGATATATTAAGGGCCAACCTATATGCCAACCACTATGTTTAATCTTTTTAGGGACCAAACTTGCAAGGTAGATTTAGCCCTTATCCTAGGGCTCTTAAGGACTAAATTACTTGTCAAGGTTCACATAGGTTGTAATCAGCAGTCTCTTAGCCTTTAAAAGATATGCTCTTTCCATTACACTATTTAGTGGCAGTTTTGCAGAAGGCTGGGTCAAAAGATGGGGGGCCTTAGTGTTTTGTTTGTAAATATGCCTATGTTAGGTAGGAAAAGCTTTTCTATAACTATTCTTGTAATGCACATCTCCCCTTGTAGCTGTACCTCACAACTACATGTTAAGGAAAGGCTAATGCTAAAGAACACAAAAGAATCCCAGTTGATTTACTGTTGTTGTTATGTGCCATCGAGTCGGACCCTACTCATAGTGACCCCTCCTTGGGTTTCCGAGGCAGTATCACTACGGAAGTAGATTGCCTCATCTTCCTTCCAAGGAGTGGCTGGTGGGTATGAACTGCCAGCCTTTTGATGAGCAGTCAAGTGCCTTAGGCACTATGCTACCAGAGCTCCCAGTTGATTTACTAGCAATGCATTTTATACTGTTATACTGTTAGAGAACAAAGCTCATTTTGTTTTGTCGATTATCATTATGTAGTCCAAAAAAAAAAAACTCCATTACCTTTACTTTCCATCTCTCCTCATTGTATGTTTTCCCTTTGAAAATAAATGAGCACAATATATTAATTTGAAACATAAGCGAATTTCATTTTCATGATGTGATTGTGTAATGCGGAGCCTCATGTATGGCCTCCTGTGCACCCACACTATGCCTCCCAGTTCTAAGATGTGTGAGACCAACTAAACAGGACCTTCTGTGCCTTCCTGCTCTTTAGACCTCCAAACAAGGACTTTGGGCATTGAATTTGGAAATTTGGAGCCCATGAGAAAAATTTTCTTCAGCTTTTGCCATGTAGATGCTCCAGAAATTTGCCTCTCCTGCCAAGGAAATGACTCCAGCAAAGCTGTTCTGTGGAAGCACTCTGGCATAAAAAAAGGCAGAAAAATAGTATTTGAAATGCAATTAGCTATGATGAGCATTTTAAAGTAGTTACTTGGTAGAAATAAACACTTTTATATTGTGATGGTAAGTGCATCAGCTTAAATAAAATATTTATAACTGTCCAGAATGCATTCATAAGCACCAAGTTATATTGAGTTTTCCTAATTAGAAATACACATGTTCCAGAGAACTTTGGAATCCAAAAGGATCTGGATAAACTCCTCCTCCTCCTCCTTTCAAGTCCAGCTCAAACAATTTCTCTGAAGAACTTTCTCCCTTCATGTGAATTAATCACTGTCCCATCAGTATTTATTCTTACTTTGTACATGTTTCTATTATGATACTTAGTACACTGCACTGTAGATAAATATCTCTTCATAGATTTCAATTTTGCCCAGACTATAATAGGATGCTTGGAACCAGTTTATGCTAGCCCCACTCATAGATGACTAATTCATACACCAAAAGATACCTTTATTTTCTGGCAGGGGTTGGAGATACAAAGAAAAGCCTTTCCATGAATGGAGTACTCAATTTTTGTGTATCAGCATACTATTTGGGAGGCTGCCTTAATAAACAGAGTGTTCGATGGTGAGGGAGGAATTGAGTTTCAGATTGGAGACTGTGTTAAGGGATGTTTCTCCCAGGCTGCAGAAAGGCATGGTGAGCATTTACTGTGCTACTCAGGCCAGAATAAACAACCCTGATAACCTTAATAGTAACCTTGTCCCGATTCAGTGTTTTTCTTCCCTGGACAAGGAGATATTTAACACTGCCAAGCTCTTTGTTTTGGGAGCCTCCTATTTGTTGACTTCATACCGATGAAGTTAATATTTTAATCAAACACAATATAATAGTGCACTGTATTTTTTAAAAAATTTTAGTGTGCTATGGGTGTAAAGTTACAGAGCAAAATTTGTTTTATATTCAATAGTTCATGTACATTTGATTTCACACCCTGATTACCATCCTGAACATAACAAACTCTCCTCCCCTCCTGTCCCTGTGGCTACCCCCTCCCTGTGCCCATCTTAACTATGCACTCTTGTCCGTCCAGCTTTCCCTCTATGTGAATGCTGTCCCTCTGGTGCCCCATGACTGATTGCTGTAACAGGTGTATCTCCCTAGATTAGGTGGGTGCATCGCCTTGGGATAAGTGTTCTGCGTATAGGTCTTTCTACTGTTGAGCCGAGAGCCAATCCATGGGAGTGAGTCCAATTCTAGCCCCTAAGGGAACCCAGGGCCAAAGTCTCGGAGGTTCCACCAGATTCTATCTGACCAGTAATTCTGGTCATTTTTGTGCTTTTGGATTCTTTTCAACATTTTTCTTCCTACTCTATCCAGGATCTCCAGGTTTGATCCCTTTCCAAGTGGTTGGCATTTATAGCTGGGCACCATCTAGGTCTTCTGGTCTTGGGGTCCACCTTATCCTTGGCCTAATTGTTTCCAGATGCCTTTGATTTTCTTCACACTGCTGTACTTCAGATGAGAGGAGACTAATAGTTGCATCTTAGATGGCCACTCAAAAGCTTTTAACACCCCAGTTGCTACTCACCAAAGTAGGTTGTAGAACAAGATTTTTATATACTATGTTGTGCCAATTGAGTTTGGTGTCCTTTGAGACTATAGTCCAGAGTCAGTGGGCCCAGTGATTCTTTCTCTCAAGGTGTATGGTTGTCTCTGAGAGGTTACTCCAACTCTGTCTTCTGTTGCTTTTGTAATGTGTATGGCTAGTTATAGGAGCTCTGGTAGCATAGTGGCTAAAGCACTTGACTGCTAACCAGAAGGCTGGCGGTTCAAACCCACCAGCCACTCCTTGGAAGGAAGGTTGGGCAATCCTACTTCCGTAGTGATACTGCCTTGGAAACCCAAGGAGGGGTCGCTATGAGTCGGGGCCGACTTGATGGCACATAACAACAACAACAACAAATGGCTAGTTATGTAGCACAAGTGCATATGTAAGATTATCTTCAGTCAAATCTATGTTTGCTCTAGGGCATATTCCTGTTTGCTATCCCCCACCTGACCTTCTCAGTTGTCTATGCATTTACCTTTAGCCTGGTGTTTGGTGTTAGTGGTAATGCAGTATTGTGCATATACTAGTTTTTGCCTCTATTGTCTATATCTTATGTGCACGTTTCAGTGTCCTTCCTTTCCCCAGTGTCATCATGCTTGTCACAGACTCTTTCCATACCATCCCTCCCCTCACCCAAATCAAGGTGTGACCTCCAACTAGTCCAAAATTTTCCCTCTCCTTTCCTCCCATCCCTGGTAACCTATAAAGTGAGTTTCCTTCCCTAAGTAAACCCTTCCTTGCATTTTTACAATAATGGGCTTATACAATATCTGTCCTTCTGAGATTAACTTAATTCACTCAACATAATGTCTTCCAGATTCATCCATGTTGTGAGATGATTTGTATATTCTTTATTATTCTTTGACGTAGCATAGTATTCTGTTGTGTGAATGTACCATAATTTGGTTATCCATTTATCTGTTCATGGGCATTTAAGTTGTTTCCATCTCTTTGCTATAGTGAATTGTGCTGTGATGAACATGAGTGTGCATATGTCTCTTCATGTCCTATCTCTCACCTCTTTACGATAAATACCTAGTAATGGAATGGCCGGATCAAATAGTATTTCTGTTTTCAATTTTTTAAGGAAACACCGCACCATTTTCCACAATGGTTGTAGCATTTTGCAGTCCTACAAGCAGTGTATGAGAGTTCCAATCTCTCCACGACCTCACTAGCATTTGTTATTTTCTGTCTTGTTGAACTTTGCGATTTTTTCTGAGGTGAGATGATATCTCATTGTTGTTTTCATTTACATCTCCCTCTGGTAGCTTAGTGCCTAAGGCACTTGACTGCTAACCAGAAGGCTGGCAGTTTGAACCCACCAGCCACTCCTCAGAAGGAAGACTGGGAAATCTACTTCCGTAGTGATACAGCCTCAGAAACCCAAAGAGGGGTCGCTATGGGTCGGGTCTGACTCGACGGCACATAACAACAACAACAACAACAATGGCTAGTGTTAAGTAGGGCTAGAACTGGTAGGGATGGCGGGAGGTGGCAGCAGACAGCTTTTTGGAGGGCTGGAACAGGTAGAGAAGGCCAGGAGGCAGTGGCAGACGGCTTTTTGGAGGGCTGGAACTGGTAGGGAGGGTCGAGAAGTGGAAGCGGAGCAGTTTGGGACAGCTAAGGGAGATGAATTAATCTGTCAGTTTGTCATCCTGTGGTGGCTTGTTTGTTCTGTGAAGCTGCAGGCTGTGCCACAAATGTTTCAAGTGCCAACAGGGTTAGCCATGGTGGACAGGTTTCAGCATAGTTTCCAGCCTAAGACACTTGGAAGAAGGAAGTGGCCATCCACTTCTCAAAGAATTGGCCAATGGAAACCTTACAAATAGAGGTGAAACAGTGTCTGATATATTACTGAAAAATAGCCTTGAAATATTGTCTGATATAGTGCCAGAGGATGAGCCCCTCAGGTCAGAAGACATCCAAAATATGAGTAAGAAAGAGCTCCTCCTCAGAATAGAGCCGACCTATTGATGATTTGAATGAAGTAAAGCTTTCAGGACCTCCTTTTGCTGATGTGGCACAACTCAGGATAAGAAGAAACAGCTACAAATATCCGTTAATAATCAGAACACTGAATGTATGAAGTATGAATCTAGGAAAATTAGAAGTTGTCAAAAATGAAATGGAATGCATAGAGATCAATATCCTAGGCATTAGTGAGCTGAAATGGACCAGTTTTGGCCATTTTGAATCAGACAACCATATGATTTACCGTGTTGGGAATAACAAATTGAAGAGGAATGGCATGGCATTCATCATCACAAAGAATGTTTAAAGATCTATCCTGAAGTAAAATGCTGTCAATGACAGGATAATATCCATATGTTTACAAGGAAGACCAGTTATTATTCAAATTTACACACCAACCACCAAGGCCAAAGATGAGGAAATTGAAGATTTTTACCAACTTCTGCAGTCTGAAATTGACCAAACATGCAATCAAGATGTGTTAATTATCACTGGTGATTGGAATGCAAAAGTTGGAAACAAAGAAGAATTACTGGTGTTGGATAGAAATGATGCTGGAGATCGCATGATAGAATTTTGTAAGACCAAATTCTTATTCATTGCAAATACCTTTGTCAACAGCACAAGTGGCAGTTATACACATGGACTTCACGGGATGGAATACACAGGAATCAAATTGACTACATGTGTGGCAAGAGGTGATGGAGGAGCTCAATATCTCAGCCAAAACAAGGCCAGGAGCTGATTTTGGAAAAGACCATCAATTGCTCATATGCAAGTTCAAGTTTAAACTAAAGACAATTAAAATGACTCCATGAGAGCCAAAATATGGCCTTGAATATCTCCCTTCTGAATTTAGAGACCATCTAAAGAATAGATTTGATGCATTGAACACCAGTGACCAGAAACCAAAAGAATTGTGGGATGACATCAAGAACATCATCCATAAAGGAAGCAAAAGGTCATTAAAAAGACAGGAAAGGAGGAAAATACCAAAGCAAATGTCAGAGGAGACTCTGAAACTTGCCCTAGAATGGAGAGTAGCTAAAGCAAATGGGAGGAATAACAGGTAAAAGAGCTGAACAGATTTCCAAGAGCAGCTCAAGAAGACAAAGTCAATTATTATAATGAAATGTGTCAAGAGTTGCAGTTAGAAAGCCAAAAGGGAAGAACACACTTGGCATTTCTCAAGCTAAAAGAAGTGAGGAAGAAATTTAAGCCTAGAATTGTTATATTAAAAGATTCCACAGGTAATATGTTGAATATGCAGGAAACATCAAGAGAAGATTGATGGAATACACAGAATCACTATAGCAAAAATAATTGGTAGATGATCATCCATTTCAGGAGGGGGCATATGATCAGGAACCAATGGTATTGAAGGAAGAAGTCAAAGCTGGACTGAAGAAACTGATGAAAACAAGGCTCAAGGAATTGATGGAATACCCATTGAGATATTTCAACAAATGGATGACACATTGGAGGCACTCACTCGGCTGTGCCAAGAGATTTGGAAGACAGGTAGGTGGGCAACTGACTGGAAGAGATCCATATTTGTACTCATTCCAAAGAAAGGTGATCCCACAGAAAGTGGAAATTATCAAACAGTATCATTGATATCACACGCAAGTAAAACCTTACTGAAGATAATTCAAAAATGGTTGCAGCAGTATATTGACAGGGAACTTCCAGAAATGCAAGCTGGATTCAGAAGAGGATGTGGAACAAGGGATATCATCGCCTATGTCAGATAGTTCTTGGCTAAAAGCAAGAATACCAGAAAGATGTTTACTTGTGTTTTGTTGACTATTCAAAGGCATTTGATTGTATGGATCGTAACAAATTATGAATGACTTTGAGAAGAATGGGAATTCCATAACACTTAATTGTACTCATAAGGAACCTGTACATAAACCAGGAGGCTGTTGTTTGAACAGAAGAAGGAAATACTGTATGGTTTAAAATCAGGAAGGGAGTGCATCAGGGTTGTATCCTTTCACCATACTTATTCAATCTGTATACTGGCAAATAATCCGAGAAGCTGGACTGTATGAAGAACATGGCATCAGGATTGGAGGAAGGCTTATTAACAATCTGTGATTGTGTGCTGAGAGTGAGGATGACTTAGAGCACTTACTGATGAATATTAATGACTACAATCTATAGTGGGAGCTCTGGTAGCATAGTGGCTAAGGCACTTGACTGCTCACCAGAAGGCCGGCGGTTCAAACCCACCAGCCACTCCTCAGAAGGAAGGTTGGGCAATCCTACTTCCGTAGTGATACTGCCTCGGAAACCCAAGGAGGGGTCGCTATGAGTCGGGGCCGACTCGACGGCAAATAACAACAACAACAACAACAACAATCTATAGTATGGATTACTATATAATTCTCAATATAAAGAAAACAAAAATCCTCACAACTGGACCAATAAGTAGTATCACAGTAGATGGGGAAGAGATTTAAGTTGTCAAAGACTTCATATTACTTGGTTCTACAATCAACACCAATGGAAGCATCAGTCAAGACATCAAAAGACATATTGCATTGGGCAAATCTACTGCAAAAGACCTCTTTCAAGCGCTGAAGAGCAAAGATCTCCTTGAAAACTTAGTGGCACCTAACTTAAGTCATGGTATTTTTAATTGCCTCATATGCATGTGAGAGCTGGACAAAAAATAAGGAAGACTGAGGAAGAATTCATGCATTTGAGTTGTGGTTTTAGCGAAGAATGCTGAAAGTACCATGGACTGCTAAAAGGAGTAATAGATCTGTCCTGGAAGAAGTGTAGCCAGAATGCTCCTTGGAAGTGAGAATGGCCAGGCTTTTCTTACATACTTTGTCATGTTGTCAGAAGGGACCATTCTCTGGAGAAGGATGTCATGCTTGGTAAAGTGGAGGGTCAACGAAAGAGGGGAAAGTGCTCAATGAGATGAATAGACATAGTGTTTGCAGTGATGGGCTCAGGTGTAGTAGGGATAGTGAGGCTGGCACAGGCCTGGGCTGTGTTCCATTCTGTGTTCATAGGGTTGCTATGAGATGACTCAATGGCACATAACAACAAAAATGGCTAATGATTGTAAGCATTTCCTCATGTGTTTGTTGGTCACCAGTATATCTTCTTTAGTGAAGTCTGTTCATGTTCCTTGCCCATTTTTGAATTGGATTACTTTGTCATTTTAGCGTTGAGGTGTTTAAGTTTTCTATAAATTTTGGAGATAAGTCCTTTGTCAGATAAGTCATAGCTAAATGATTTTTCCCAGGCTGTAGGTTCTCTTTTTACCCTTTTGGAGAAGCCTTTAGATACATGTAAGAATTTAATTTATAAAAGGTCCTAGTCATATAGCTTCTTTTCCACTGCCTGTGCATTTGGGGTTATGTTTGATAGTCTATTTATGCCATAAATTAGGACCCCTAGATTTGCCCCTACTTTGTCTTTGATGAATTTTATAGTTTTGAGTTTTACATTTAAGTCTTTGATCCAACTTGAGTTTGTTTTTGTGTATGGGGTGAGGTGTGGATCTTGTTTCATTTTTCTGTTAAGTGGATATCCAAGTTTGCCAACACCATTGTTAAAGACGGTATATCTCCCTCATTTAATGGGTTTTGATCCTTTGTCAAAGATCAGCTGTCCATAGATGGATGGGTCTATTTCTGGATTTTCGATACTATTCCATTGGTCTACCTGTCTATCATTGTACTAATACCATGCTGTTTTAATTACTGTGGCTGTATGGTAGGTTTTGAGATCTAGGAGTGTGAGACCTGCTACTTTATTTTTCGTCTTCAGCAGTGCTTCGCTTATCCGAGGTCAGTGCACTGTAGTTTTATTTCTAGCTGTGTAGAATTAGTTTTGGAGATTTCCAAATTTCTTTTGCTCTTGGAATGGAATAGCTAAACCAAACCCATTGCTATTGAGTTGAATCTAACTCATGGAGAGCTCATTATGTTACTTTGTGTTTATTATAACTTTTTTTTTTTTTTCTCTTGTCTATCGGTTTGTAAGGCCCTTTTTTAGCACTTAAAAATATTATAACTTGTAAGGCAAAGAGGATAGACTCTGCTAAAGTCGATCAGATGGATTGGAATCATGTACCTCCCATTTGACCTCTGTGGCACAGACAAACCTCAATTTTCTTCATCTGGAAAAATGGAAATAGTAATACCAGAAGTAATAGTAATACTCAACTCCAAGAGGATAAGAAGATTAAATGTGACATATACTGTCTGGGTTCTCTAGTGCTATGTCTAGTAATAGACATGCCACAAGTAGATGGCTTTAATAAACAGAAATTTATCCTCTTACAGTTTAGGAGGCTAGAAGTCCAAGTTCAAAGTATTGGCTCTAGAGTCTGAGTGAAGGCCCCTTGACCTTGCGATTCAGTTCTGTCTCCTGTTCCAGGCCCACTAGAGCTAGAAGATTTTTCTGACTTAAAACAGTTGCTTGCTGCTTGGGCTGAGGAATCCAAGATCAACAAATAAAATGGCACAGTCTCAAGATAAGCAGGCAGCATGGTGGGCCATTACTTAAAGTCCAGGAACAATTCCAAGATCAGCAGGCAACATAGCAGGCCACTGAGTTGGAATCTTAGCCAAATGCAGGATCCAGATGTGCCAAATAGCTAGATACTTTCTTCAAAGCTTTCCCATATATCTTGGAAGCAGGTCCCACCCTGAAGGCAACTAATTAGCTGCTCACAGCAGATTCACCATGGAGGTGATTACAGTCTAATTATGGGGAATAACTACTTCAGCTCCCCAGCCACTCAAAATCCCAGCCCAGCCAAGTTGACACACAACCTTAACTACCACATATGCCAACCATCTGAATGTATAAAATCTTGCTCAGTGGCTGAGGTGCTCAGTAAGTGGAGGCCATCATGATTACGACTACTTAGGGATAATACATACCTGCTTTTATTAGGTAGTATGTCATGCCTGATCTTACATTTACTTATGTATTCATTCAATAAATTCTTAGCACCTACTAGATCCTGGACACAATTAAAGCACTGTTTCTACAGCATTCAGAAAATGAAAGTCACCTTCTAATGGCAGGAGACAGACCACATAGAAAATACATAACGAGATTATATTATGTACTAGAAAATGATAAATGCTATAAAGAAAAATAAAGCAGGAATGGAGAGATAGTGAGTTCTCATGAGATTGCATATTTGAAAAAGGGATCAGGTAAACAAGAAGGTGACATTTGAGCAAAGAAATGCAGCAGACGAAGGACCAGCCATGCAGATATCTGAGGAAATAGCATACCATACAGAAGGAACAGCCAGTGTAAAGTGAGGTGGACATAGGCTTGGCATACTTGAAAGCCAATACTTTGGAACAGAAAGAACAATAAAATGCAATAGGAAGTGAGGTCAGGTAAGTCATATGGGCTACACTGTGAAGGGGTTTAAAGGCCATTATTGGAATTTGGTTTTGCTCTAACTGAGATGAAGGCCATTGGGGGGATTTGAGCAAACTTGTTGCAATCTCTGTTTTATCTTTTATCTCCCTGGCTGCTCTTTTGAGAATAGGCTATATGGAAGCAAGGGTGGAAGCAGGAGAGCGTGCAAGGAATTACTGTAATAATTTAGTTGAGAAATTACTTTGCAGTAGAGAGGGGAGAGTCCCTGGGTAATGCAAACAGTTACCTTCATCAACTGCCAATAAAAAAGTTGCAGTTTCAAATTCACCCAGAGTTGCCTTGGGTTCCGGCCTGATAATCTATTTCTAGGAGGGAGAAAATAGCCATTGAAAATCATGTGGAGCACAGTTCTACTCTGCCACACACGCTGTCGATATGTGTCAGAAGCAACTTGATGGTAACTAGTAGTAAAAGAAGTGGTGAGAAATATTCAGATACTAAATGTATTTGAGAGATAGAGCAAAGAGAAATTCCAAGTGGATTGAATGTTGTTGTATAAAAGAGAGGGGGGAAAAGATCAAGGACATCGTAAGAGTTTTTTGGACCTGAGAAATTGGGAGTATGGAGCTTCCATTAAATGAGATTTGGAAACATTATATCAAGGGAAAATTTGGGGTAGTCGCTGAAGCATATGTGGAGTTGGGTACATGAAACTGGCAATGTCAGCATAAAAGTTGTATTTAAACCTATAAGATTTGTTAGATGATTGTAGAGAGAAGAATGAGAGGTCGATGACTGAGCATCAGGGCTCAGCTTAGAGAAGGGGAATCAATAAAGGAACCCAAGAAAGAGTAATCACTGAAGTGGAGGAAAAGCAAGAGTGTGGAGTGCTACAAATTGAGTTAGACTAGTGTTTCAAGAAGGAGGAAGTGATGGTCCCAGTGCACGGAAACTGAAAATTCACCACCAGACTTAGTTAAGTAGAGGGACCTGGTGACTTTAAGAGAGCAATTTTGGTGCAGTGGAAGGGTTGAAAATTTGCCTAGGTGGGCTTGAGAAAAAGGAGGAAAGAACTTGAAAATAGCAAATATAGAAAAACTGTTTCAAAGGTAAGAATAAAATAGTAGTTTTAAAAGGAAGTGGGGCTCAAGAGAAGCTTTGTCCCCCCCTTTTAAAGATGGTAGAAATAATGGCATCTTTGTGTGCTGCTGGAAATGTTTGAAAGGAAAAAAATATAAAAAGAATTGCTAAAGCCATTGAATTGGGAAAGTAAGAATAAGGAGGTTGGTCTGGCATCACAGATGAATATTCATATATATAAAGCTGGGTAACATAAACAAAGACATAAGACATATCTTAAAAAACAAGATAAATGAATGGCTGTAAGGAAGCATTTCAACACTTGATATGTCAGTTATTAAGAAAAGATGGGAAATTTCAGTTAGATGCCTGAAATTAAAACCCTTTTAGAGTTGAGGTTAGTGATATTTTTAATGACATTAACTTAAGAGTTCACAAATTGTGTATTTTTAACACTGATAATCTAGTCATTTATTGGACTTTAAGAGTGGGGTAATTAAATATTAGTGTCCATAAGAGTTGCTGTGGTATTATTTATAACCATGAAGAATATAAAAAACTTGACTTTTTTATGTTCAAATGCATATTAACTCTTGCTTCATTAAATGCAGGCTAGGATATTTGCATTAATGCTTGTCTTGTACCATTTCATTTCTCAAGTTGTGCGGGATGCTGTTTTGTCATGGGTATTGCTTTATTCCTTACCTCCAAACCAACTCATAGGACCTTGAAAAAGGTGAGAAGAAGCCAAAGGGTATTTTCTGAAAGAATTGTACCATACTCTCTGAATAAAATGGAACTCCCAAGGTTAATCATTAGCACCCCCTTCCCTTTTTCTTTTTTTTTTTTTTTTTTACCTGATTTCCCTACTCCCCCAATTTCTGTAGAATGATCTTTGAGGCATTAAATTATCTCTACTACTAGTGCCTAGATTTCTACTCATATGTGTCACTGTGGGTCTGACTTAACTAGGGAAAGCCAAGTGCTACTCTTGCTTTATTTCTGTTCTATGTAACCCGGTGCTTGTAAAAAAAAAAAAAAAAAAAAAAAAAACCCTTTTGAACAAAGAAAAAAAGGGAAAGCTTTTCTGATGTTTCCAAACTTATGGTTCATGGACTCAGATCATACATATTCTTATAATTGAACTAAATAAGGCATTTGACTGCTAACCAGAAGGCTGGTGGTCCAAACCTACCAGCTACTCCTCGAGAGGAGGGTTGGACAATCTACTTCCATAGTGATACCACCTCGGAAACCCAAGGAGGGGTCGCTGTGAGTCGGATCCTACTCGATGACAGTGAATAACATGTCATTAACTTGTAAATATTTGACATACTTATATATTTCAGTAAGTTGTTTGATAAGAATAAAGTGTCAGTGCTCAGCACGAGCTCACAATTCACAAGCCCCTATACTGCAAGCAATTTCAGATGTGAGTAAAACCAAATAACCAATGTAAACAGTTTGGCAATAGTATTTATTGTATTTATTTCAAAATAAAGAAAGAAGATGCCATGGACAGCCTTATTTTTACTAATCCTAAGCACAAGTCTCAGATACAGGGAGAAAATTTAATTCCAGCATGAACAATAGAATAAACATTGCAAATTGTACACTGTAGCTAGAAATTATGATCTCTCCTCCCTACTACCTCATGAATGGATGTGCGTTTTCAAATGTTATAGATGAATATTGTGACCTCCATCCTTTCAGGTAGTCCAGAGCCTCAGTTTCTTGTTAAAATTCCATACCTATATGCTTCATATTTCTTATGCCTCCACCTGTTATACCACCCTCACTCTTGATAGAAACTTATTTGGATAATGTCTAGAAGCAAAGTGTCTCCCCCACACATACCTTGAAAAAGGTTAGGGATGGAGGCACTCTGTCAATACCTGGCAGGTGTAAATTTTTTAATGTATGAGCACTATATGAAAATACAAATCACCTTGGAGAGCCAGCCTAAAGCAGACTGAAAAGCTGTCATAAGCAATTTTCGAAAAGCATGAGTTATTTTGTTCCCTTCCAGGGGAAACAACTCCACAGGCATAAATTTGTGAATGGTACTTCACAATCTTAACAAGTCCTGCTTTCTCCAAGCTTCCTATATGGCCAGCATAGGATATGGGTTTTATGTTTACTTGGGTTTTGAGGCCAGTGGAGGACTAACATGATAATAGGGAAGAGTATGAACCACCCTGTTTATGAGGTGCATGTTAAGGATTGATTAAACTCACAATCTGGGAAAATGTGAAGTAATTTATTGGCCAACAGATTATTTATGGACGACCCTCCTCATACACAACCAATTTATTGAGTGTCATAACTTGAAGTGAAATTGTGGCGTCTTTGACATGGGCCCCTCCTCCAATCTCTATTTTGTAAGCGTCTACATTGTAAGTTTTGTTTATATTTTCCCCTCTTTGGCCCTGAGTTCACTGAAAAATCTTTACTAACTGAATAACCTTCTCCCTGGTGTGAGAAGGCTGACTTTAGCAAAAGAGTTCATGATTGGCAAGTCGGTTCTAATTGAATAAGTGTCAAGGTCAAAAACCAACAAGTGATGAAGATGAGGAAGCCCTCCAGTGGTGTTTGTTTCAAATCATATTATATGTTTTTTAGTAGCATAGGGCCTTAGGGGGGGATATATAAAATTGAAAAAGCATGAAAGTTGCTTATAGATTTACCCTATAGGTATCATATCCACTAAAATGGAGAAACTTGTATTTTGCAATTCTTAATAAAATTAGGCCACATAAAAGTACTGAATGTGTCCTGGAGGCTTTGCTTTGATGGAAGAGTAAAATAAAAGCTTTGGTCCTTGCAACTCAAGACCCCCTAGTGGCTTCTGTTGCTGTTCGCCCAGAATAGTGGCTCTTTCATTTGATCATGACCCAGAAAAAGAAATGATTATTTATCAGGGTTCAGTATACACAGAAACACACACCACACCCACAACTGAATTAAATGTTACTCAGAAAGATCTTACTCCTGTCTTGTATGATGCACTTCAACAAATTCTATTCTATATTTTATATGTCATTACAAAGACTGGTTATATCATACTGTCTTGATGACACAGCTTACCAATGCTTTACAAACTGCTATTTGAATGTTTACCCAGAAGCTCCTTATTCCTAGAGTATGCTGTGTGTGTTCATCCCACTGGGCTTGTGTCCATACCATTATTCCTTCCAGAACACCCTCCCTTTACCTGATCTTAACCATTTTAGAGGTTTCCATGAAAGAAAACTAACACATATTGAACCCTATTAGAAATAGTGATGATATTAATGGTATAGAGTCAGAGGATCCATAAGCACTGGAACCTTATTCTTTATCAACCACTTCTTCCATAAGTGTACCCAATGGAACTGCAGACACAGTAGACAATAGCTCTCATGGAACATTTTATTAATAGCTATGATTATCAAACCAAATCACAAGGTGAAGTAACCCAGAGCTTGTAGAAAAAAAAAAAATCCGTCTAAGTTTAGAGTTAGCCTCAAAACTAATATTTAAGCAGTGCTTTTATTCTACTAGTGAATGCTATATTAATTCATTCAAAATTCATTTCACTCAGCAAAATTTATTAGTCACCTGCTTAGTCCCAAGTATGGTATGTTTACTATGTTGATAATCTCACTGCCATTAGTACTTGTGGAGTGAAAAGATTTTTGTTGTTTCCCATTAAAATCCTTCAGCTTCTCTCTGTTTCCTTCACTGAGTGCTTACCTGCTTTTTTGGATTTAAAATACCATGGTACTTGCCCCTCTTTTTAACTCATAGTAGATTCTTGTTGTAATATATGACATCAACCACACGAATTTGCTATTTACCTATGATGTTCTTTATGAACAGAATGGGTCTAAGGGTAATAAATGCTTGCTGGATAGTTGAAAGAATGTATTAGATTTATTTAAAAGGCTAACTTTTTTGTCATGGGCATGTGTAACAGCTATATATATAATCCAATTAGTTAGAGCAAGTACACATACAGAAAACAGAATGGTAGGATGCCTACCCCTAACTTTTTTTTAAAAAAAGAGAGGGGGGACTTCCTGGGGTCTTATTAACTCAGGTTACCTCTTCTAGAATGGAAATGGCAGCTTTTCTAGTACTTTACTGCTATTTAACTGAATATTTTCCCTACATTGAAATGGTAACTGTTTAGGTTATCTATTGGTACAAAGTATTACAAACTTAGTTTAAGCTAAAACAATTTTATTTTACCTCATGAATTTGTAAGCCAAGAATTCAGGCAAGGATGAGAGAGTGATTATTTTCTCTATATGGGGTGAACTGAGATCATTTACTGATATGTGGCTGGAAGACGAGCTGATCAGGAGGATCCAAGATACCTTCTCTCCCATGCCTTGTGTCTTTGCAGGAACGCACATGTCCAGTGCCTTGGCAGGGCTGATTGGATGGCTGGGCTTAGCTGGGCCTGATAACCAGAATGACTATTGTGATAGCACCACAAAGGCAGGTTTACATGACTAGGACACTTTCAAAGACAGTGCTACAAGCATGAGACTTCTAAGAGGGCAGTGGACTCTGTACAGTTTTGTATAATCTTGCCTTAGAAATCCATGAATACACTGTCTCCACATTCTAATTTCAGTGTATTCATTACCTGTTGTTCCATAACAAATTACTTGGGAAGGTAGATTCTTAAAACAGCAAATGTTACTATCTGACAGTTTCTATGGGTCAAGAATCTAGCAACATCTTAGTTGTCTGATGCTCAAGGTCTCTCAGGAGATTGCATTCAAGCTGTTAGCCAGATCTGCAGTCTCACCCAAGCCTTTGATTTGTGGAGATTTTGCTTCCAAGGTTACTCACATGATTTTTAGCAAGCATAATTCCTCACTGACTGTTAACCAGGGACTTCAGTTCCTCATTTTGTGTATCTCTCCATAGGCGGCCTGAGTGTCCTCATGACGAGGCAAGTTATCTGAGAGAGAGAGATGCACATAAACCGGAAGCCACACTCTTTTTATTGCTTAATTTTAGAGTGATATACTATCACTTTTATAATATTTTATTATTATAAGCAAATCACTAAGTCTAGCACACACCCAAGGGGAGGTGAACTAAGCTCCATCTCTTCAAAGAAGGAATTATCAAAGAATCTTTAAACCCCTGCAGTTCATGTTCTACCACAAATTATTTACATTCCTCCAACATGCAAAATATGCTTACCCTCCCAAGCCCCCCAAATTTTCATCCCATTATAGCACCTCATCTAAATCAGATCCAGGTATTGTGAGTCTCCTCTGCTGTAGAACCTTAACTCCAGCTTATTGGGTACAGTTCCTCTTGAAATATACACCTGTGAAACTAAATAGACAGCTTATCTACTCTTTACACATTCAAAATACAATGGTAGAACAGGCATAAAATAACGTATATGGGTACTCCTATTCAAAATGGGGTAAAGGGGAGACAGAAAGCAGTCACTTGTTATTATTTGCCATCAAGTCAATTCCAGAGTCACTAGTCCATAGGAATTCTTATGTTCCTTGATTTGGTCTCAAGTTGGATAAATGTTTTTCTATGACCGTCAGCTCCACCTTCTGGTCTTTTAGTTCCATACTATTGAGTTACCTATCCTTCCTTCTGAAAGTTAGCACAAGATTGCAGTTGAAGAGTTTTCTCAGCCTGCTTTCAGCAATTAGAATTTTGGAAGTCCGAAACTTAATTTCATTCTGTATTTACTATCTCTGTTCCATTCAGTACAAGCTGCATTTTGTCCATAGATATAATTCTTTTAAAACTTTGTGGATCTCCCCTGAACCTTATTGGAGTTACTTACATTAGGGAAAAGCAACATTCAAAAAGCTCTGAAATAAACCCTTTCCACATTGAGTATCAGCTGAGAACACTAAAGAACAATATGTTTAATCTTCCTGGGAATCTTACTGTTTAATTGGGAAATTAAGCACACATCTAAGCCCTTTAGAGGCTCAGATTTCATAATACAATGAAAAATCACCTTAAATCTGTATGAGATCTTGAAAAAAAAAAAAAAAAGATCTTATAGGCACATCCTTGGTTTCATATTTAGGCAGGTTTTCTGGCAAGAACTTGGATCTGATCTTTACCATAAGCTATTTCTTAAATGTTAGCACCATTTGCCATCTGGAAAAAGTAAGACTTTTCAAAACTGTCAAGTACTGGCTTCCTTTTGCTTACCTGTCCTTTCTTTCATTCATCTTTCTTCTTTCACATTTTACTGTAAGCATCAAGAAGAAACCAGAAAATACCTTCAACACTTTGCTTGGAAATGTCCTTAAATATATCACACAGTTCATTCAACAGTTTACCACCTTGCATTTAGGAGCTCTGGTAGCGTAGTGCCTAAGGCACTTGACTGCTAACCAGAAGTCTGGCAGTTCAAACTCAACAGCCACTCCTCGGAAGGAAGGTTGGGCAATCTGCTTCTGTAGTGATACTGCCGCAGAAACCCAAGGAGGAGTCGCTATGAGTCGGATCAAACTCCATAATAGTGAGTTTTTTTGTTTGTTTGTTTGTTTTGGACCTTGCATTTACTGTAAGCTACAGGTTTGCTATACTTTTCTGTCACTCTATGAAAATGATCTCCTTTCTTCCAGTTTCCAATAACATTTTCCTGCCAATCTCCCTGGCAACTTTGATGACACAGTTTCTTCAAGGCTCTTGCTAATTCTCTTCTACAAGCCTACTGCCCACTATTCCTAGATTTTGGTTTTTTGGGGGGAGGGGGGTGGTCACTGCAACATCCCACTTCTAAGTACCAAAATCTATATTAATATTTTATTGCTGTTTAACAAATTAGTATAAATCAGTTAAAAACAACAAACATTGATTAGCTCATTTATTTCTAGGGGTTGAGGACATAGGAGCTGCAAAGCTTTTTCTGGGTCATAGTCCTTTGTGGTTGTGGTTAATACGTTGTCTGGGCTGCAGTCTCATCAGATAGCTTGAGTAATGTAATATCTACTTCCAAGCTCACATTTGTAATTAAATGAAATAATACTTTACATCTGTGGTGGTTATGTTTTGGCTGGGCCTGGCTGAGTGGCCGGGCAGCTGGTGGTAGTTATTCCCCATGATGAGACTGGCAATCAACTCCATGGTGGGATCTACCACAAGCAGCTGAGTATCTGCCTTTGGGAGGTAGTCTACTTCCTATATATAAGGAGAAGTCTTGGAAATGGTCTCTAGCCTATGGCACACTTGGACCCTGCATGTAACCGTGTCATTGCTCAGCAGCCTGCCGTGCTCTGCCAACCCTGGGATTTCTGGGGCTTAAGTTAATGGCCTGCCATGTGGTTTGGTAACATCGGGACTGTGCCTTTTTACTTGTCAACCTTGGGGCTTCTCAGCCTCAGCAGTCAGCAGCTTTCTGAGTGAAGAAATGCCTCTAGCTCCAGTGGGCCAGGAGCAGGAGGCAGAGCTGGACCTCAAGGTTGAGGGGCTTTCACTTAGTCCCTAGAGCCTGGCACTTGAACTTGGACTTAAAGCCTCCAAATTGTAAGAATAAACTCCTGTTTGTTAAGACCATCTCATTTGTGGTATATTTCTCATCGAAGTGGCACTACACAAAGTGGTAACCAGAACAACATCCAATGGCATTTTCTAAACTAAGTAGTTCTTTATGTCCATGAAATTTCCTATTGCTTCAACTAGAGGAGCCAGTAAATATTTGAAGAAAATTTTAAAACAGAGTAAGTACATACACAGTGAAAACAATATTCGAGAGCACATTTTAAGGCTAGTCTTCCTGTTATTTTATGTTGATTAAATATGCAAATTAGAAACCTTTAAAGTGTAATATAAATAAAATTTTCCCAAATACAGTATTTATGATAATTAGGGTTTACTCTTTTGCCCATGTGATACTGTTTTAAAGTGGCATGCTGGTTGTTGGGTATATACATTCTACGAATAAGCAATAAGTGTTCAATTTTTTTAATTGAACCTCTTTTTGCAAGTTCTATTTTTAAAGCCACTTTTATATATAATATTATTAACTGAAAGATGTTATATTTAGCAAACATTAATGAAGTCCTGGAATTACTTCATTTCCCTCCGTTCTCTTCCTCTTATTTGTATTTGTGATTGTAAGGGTGTGTTATGCTTTGTATTCTCCTGTACCTCCATCCTGTTTTTAATCCAAAAACAGGCACAACAAAGAATTCTTGCTTTGTCGCATGATTGTCAATGACTGCCAAAACGAGTGTATCTTTTGAAAGCAATTTTTACTATTATAACAAGCTGGAAACAAAATAGCCATTCAGTAATAAGCCAACCCTTATTAACTTGCACTAAATTATTTTCATTTGGCAGATAGAATAACCACTCTTCTACTCATAATTAGAGTTTGGTCTAATAGGATTGACAAGTCAAGCTGGGGGAAAAATACCATATTTAATTGCCTTTAGAATTGAGTAGTATTTTTTTTTGATGCATTAAATTTTGAAATTGTTCTAGAAAAGCTTGAAGAATCCACACTTTGTGTTCCAGGTTACCTTTACCCTTAAATATAAAAACAACTTTAGTCAATGAATATTTAAATTGATCTGTCATATATTGATCTCTATGCCTTTTATGAACTTTTAATATTATTAAGAAATGATAGTTTGTTTTATAAGCCATTTTATTTTCTTTCATTCTCACAATTGGACCAATAAGCAACACCTCGATAAATGGAGAAAAAGATTGATGTTGTCAAGGATTTCATTTCACATGGATCCACAATCAATGCCCATACAATGCAAGCAGCAGTCAAGAAATCAAATGATGGATTGCACTGGGCTAATCTGCTGCTAAAGACCTCTTTACAGTGTTAAAGAATAAAAATGCCACTTTGAAAACATAGTTACACATGATGCCAGCCATGGTATTTTCAATAGTCTTATATGCATGTGAAAGCCAGAATGAATATGGAAGACTGAAGAAGAATTTGTACTTTTGAATTGTGGTATTGGTGAAGATTATTGAAATACCATGGACTTTCACAAAAACAAGCAAATCTGTCTTGGAAGAAGAATGTCCCTTAGAAGTGAGAATGGCCAGACTTCATCTCAATACTTTGGTCATATTGTCTGAAGGAACCAGTCCCTGGAGAAGGATATCATGCTTGGTAGAGGGTTGGTATAAAAGGGAAGACACTCAATGAGCCATTACAATGGCTGTAATTATGAGCTCAAGGATAGCAATGATTGTGAGGATGGTGCAGGACTGGTCAGTGTTTCGTTCTATTGTACCTAGAGTCACTATGAATTGGAACTGACTCAACAGCACCTGACAACAATGACATTAGGTAAATAGAAGCTCTTCTATGCCTTAGGGGTGGTCCTGGTGGCACAGTGGTTAAACATTTGGCTGCTAATCAAAAGGTCTGCAGTTCAAATCCGTCACTTGCTCCCCAGGAGAAAGACATGGTGATCTGCTTCAGTAAAGATTACAGCCTTGCAAACCCTGTAGGGCACTTTGACTCTATCCTAGAGGGTTGCTGTGAGTTGGAATCAACTCAATGGCAGTGGGTATGAATAGGATAAAACCAAAACTAAACTCACTGCCATCGAGTCAATTTTGACTCATAGTGACCTGCATGGTGTTTCCAAGGTGGTAAATCTTTGTGGAATAGACTGCCTCATCTTCCTTCTGCAGAGAGGCTGGTGGGTTTGAACCACCAACCTTCTGGTTAGCATTCAAGTGCCTTAGGCAGTGCTTCACCAAAGCTCCTTATGAGTAGGATGGGGACTGTATATTATGATAAAAGGTACACAAAGCAGTGACTTATACAGAAGAGAAATAATGTAAAAAATAATCTGGGATTTATGTCCTCAAGATCTAAAGTTTGAGTCCTGACCCAGCTGCCTACAAAGTGGATGACCTTTGGTATGTTATTTACCTGCCAGGGCCTTAAGTTCCTTAAGTGTAAAACCTTTGTTCAGGTGAAGAGTGGAAGTAGAAATATCTGGTATTTCTATCAAAGTACCTGGTTCATTGTGCATGCTCAGTAAATATTGGGTATTATTACTGTTACTACACTGTTCTCAATATGACTAGATTTTGAAATACTTCCACAATAGCAAACCCCATCCCTCCCACTCCAGGCACCCTAAGACAAGTCTGGCTGGAGTTAGAGAAAGTGAGTTAAGAACAATCATGTGAATGGTATTTTATATTTGGCTTTGGCTACATGAAATATTTAATAACATAAGGTGACTTGAAAACTATATGAGATTTGCTAAAGGAGGGAAAAGTGGGATTTAACAAAGTGTAGATGAAAGCAATGATTGGAAAAAATAACTGGTTCATGTTTGGGAAGAAAATAGACAAAAAGGGAGGGCAAGACTTTGCACTATTTTCTCTTTTCTAAGAAAATAGTAGACTATCCTCTGAAGAAATCCTCTGAAGGAATTAACATCAAATCATATTCAAAAAATACATCATGAAGAATCAAGAATTATAATGACTTACAAAACATACAAGATATTATTTCTGTGTGACTTTCATTTTGTAAGCTTTTTATGTTTTTGTTAATTATCAAATGTTATACTATCTCAATTCATATCCCAATTGAAACCTACTCCATTTTCCAGGAACTAGGTATTACAAAATACAGCTTTTTTTTTTTCCTTTCCATTTATTTCATAAATGCTATAAATAAGTTATAACATAGCAAATATTGATTTTAGAATTTATAGTAGTGCCTGGCATATAGTAGGTGCTTAATAAATATTTTTAGGATGAATAAATATTGAATTAGTTTATTTGAGAATCTTTCCTTAGTGCACTAATTCTGAAGTGATTTTATTAGATTAAATTCAAAGAATCTATCTTCATTTCTTCTATACAAATTCTTCCATAAAACATTCTCAGCTATAAAACAAGCACTTCCAAAGACAACATCTTCCAACACTTTTGCTCATTTGCATTATTTTAATAATTCAATTCATTTGGGCTTAGGGGAAAGTAGACTACTGGAAAGGTTTAAAAATGAAGTGATTATTATTTATAGTGGAAGACCATGAAAGTCAGGGGTATTACTATCTTATTGGACTTTTCAAAATTAATTAACTGCATTTATTGTACAAATAACATGCTGATCATCAAAAATGAAAACGACCAAGGCATATAAAAAGGAAAAATTATGGCATGTTATTTAAAGGCAGAAACTGTTAACAGATATGCATATATAAATATATAAGAATGATAAAAGAATGATTCAAATTCAAAGGGTAAATTGTGTCCCTCAATTCTGTACTTTCTTCTTCCAATTTTGTCAACTTGGCCAAAGTTGTCTTCCTCTTTTTTCTCATTGCTACACATTCAAATTTTTTCAGGTCTATGAGTTTTTAAAAATACTCAACTAATAGTGATATATAATACTGATGTTAACAGAAGAGGAGGAAAAAGTGGTAATTTCCCTTTTTATTCCTTTCTTACTTCATCTGTGGGCTTTCCATTTGTAGGTTAAAATCCAATTAAACTTCTTCAGGTAGATGCTTCTACTCTCAACATGATAATGAAGGCCCTATACACTCTGCAAAGAGCAAAACAGAGGGGGTGCAAGGAGAGCTTGCAGTGGCCCTGTGTCAGCTTCACATGTAAAATGTCATTTTGTTTTAAACTTAGGCTCTTGTGCAACTTTTCTAAAGGGATATTGGAACAGCCTTCAGTTATGAAGCAGTTATCAGATAGCTCAGGCTCTGGTTGCAGGAGTATGGGAACAATGCACAAACAGGTTCTCTTTGTTTCTTTATCTACTGAATCTGCAGTTTTCTAGCAGCTTCTACTCCCTACCCCCCGTTGTACATTTAACTCAAATATGACAGAAACCATGGTTGAATTTTGTAATAGACACTGTTGGTACTTAAATCCCAGAAAAACATTATGAATAGGCTAATATCAGCAAAATTTTAGTGGGTAGTCAGGGAATGATATAGGAAACATGTAATTGGCCTTCATGTGAAATAGTCAGTTAATACCCTCTGAATGGGCTTCAGATTCATCTAAATCTGAATAATTTGTGTTAAGTGATTTGCAGCACATTCGAGGCACCATCAAGGGTGCATTTTGGGCAGAAGGCATACTTTAGAAATTAGGATCTCATGGGGTTTTTTTCTTCCTGTGTAAAAATATACTGCATATGTTCTGTTTTGTTCTGGGACTGCCACACAGCCCTAAAATGTTTATAGCTTTCAGCTACAGGGAAAGAGAGGGTAGCAGTGAAGGGATGTAGCCAGGGAAGATGACTCCATGAGATGCAAAAATGAGTCATGTTACTCTTCCTCACTGTGGAATCTCAACTAGCCCTCCTGAAAAAGAATTTTATTAAAAACTACTCTATAAAAGTACCCTTAGAAATGGAGTTTTCTCTGTAAGTATTGCAAAAACCTTCTTTCTATAAGAAATTTCAAGAAGCTAAAATAATCTGAAGAGGGATAGCCTACCTGGCAAACAAGGCCTCCCTAGATATACCTCTATTGATACCTTTTGCATATTTGAGGAAGGTCTGAAACTTCACTGTTATTCCCCCCTCCCCTTTTTTTTTTCATTTTTGAGATTCTGGGGTATATAGTAGAATTGACTTTCTCATTCATTAGGATCTAAGTGTTTTAAAAATTCATCCTAATAATATAAATGTTTATATTTCAAAGAATAAGTCAATAATAGTGTGTCTTGTGGGTAGCAAAAATTCACTCACTGACATTTTTATAAATGTTAAAAATCTGCCGTTATACTTTTCTTTGATAAGCTTGCTACATAAGTTAAAAACATTCACAGAGCCATGATCTTGTCACCAACTTGACCCTTTGCATGCCTTTAGCCAAAACAAATAAATATACCTTTTCCTTTATTCAGGGAACACTTAATAAAAGTCTACTGAGAAGCAAGACAGGTTATTTGAAACTGAAAGTTTCTCTCCAGTACCTCACAGTAATAACATCCATTTCCCTAACATTTATAGTAAACATGTTTTAGGTTTTTCTCTTTTTTCAAATTGACTTTAGTGCAGTGAATTGCTTGGTGTGGCCCTTCTAGCCATGGTCTTTGTGGCTCCCACAAGATGACTAAGGTGCTTGTGGCCAAAACAGGGGGAATAGATAGTTTGCTAATAATCTAAATAAGGTACATGGCACTCTTGTAAGGTGTATGGAAGCCTAATGTCGGGATTGGTCAGTTTTGCCATCTTGCTAGGCTTAAAATGAGTCATCTGAGAGGCAGCAAGGGGATTCTCACTACCACCAAGAAAGAAGAATCAGGAGTAAAGAGTGTTCTTTGGACCTGAGATCCCAGTGCTGAACTTCTTCAATCCGTGAGACAGAGCTCTAATACCAGAGATGACAAAAAGCAGCCACAGAGAAACAACCACAGCAGAGGCAGCAGAACCAAGAGACTGGCACCAGACAAAGCAGTGGGCTTCCTGGGCCATAGAGTGAGAAAGCTGAGTGCCTTCAGGCCTGGTTTACTGGCAGATTGAGACAGACATTTCTGCCTTCACTGGGCTTCTTGAATACATCCTTCCTTTTCCATTCCCCTTTCACAGTGTTTTATACACTCTTGCTAGATTAGCTAGTTTATACTTCCTTATCCCGTTTCCATAATTCCTCCTCACTAACATAAACCTGAGTATGCCACTTGGTAACACTTGATAACAACACTGTTATCTGCAGGATGAAGATCAGAGTCACAAAAATAGTTAATAACTTGTTTCAAATCTTTATTTTAAACCTAATCTGCTGTGGTTCTCTCTAACTTATGGCTCAGCCAAAAACAATTCACCTGCTTCATGTTGTTGTTGTTGTTAAGTGTCATTGAGTTAATTTTGGACTCATAGAAACTCTGTATAACAGACTAGGACTTCCCATCAAACTAAAACCGGCTGTAATATTTATAGGGGCAGATCACCAGATTTTGCTTGGTGGATTTGAACTGCCAACATTTTGGTTAACCACGCCACTAGGGCTCCATTGCTTCATTTTATGAACACATAAATTCCTCAGGATCCTTGTATACCCAGTGCCCTTCTCCTGTAAACTCTCTTCCTTGTCTTTCTTCATGCAAAACACTTCTGTGCATCCCTGGAGGTAAGTGCAGAAGTCCCGTTCCCTGTGAAGCCCTTCCTTACAACTCTTCTAACTTCTTACTATTCCCACCACCAGGACAATATTAAATATTTGTATTTAGTAACCATTAATACGCCATCAAAAATCATAACGATCAATAATTTTGTTTATTGTGGTTAATCAGACACTAAAAGGTTATTTTATATTTTGCATAAGAAAATCAATTAAATATTAACTCCTTTGAGGAAAGAGTCAGTGTCTTATATCTCACTTCCCTTGGCCTACATAGCATCTGGCACAGTGTTTTTGTATAACGATCTAAATTGAAAAGAGAAGTTAATAATATTATGCCAGAATTAGGAAACTTGATATCTTCCATGCTGACTCAGGTCTCGTTGTTGAGTGACTTATATCACTTAATAATTCAAATCATATTTCTAATTGTTACTCTATCTAGAAGTCTAGAAAGCAGAGCCACTTAATAAGTTTAAAAAAACTCAAAATTGGTGGAATGTATTCCTGTTTCTGCTCATTCATTTGAATTAAATCCACCTTGATAGTGGCAGGCAGCATGTAACTATTCAGCTGTGTGACGAGAGCTTGTGATTCTAGCCCACTTAATACTAAACAGAGGCAGGTAGTAAACCTCAGGATATGAGTGTGGAAAAATAACTGCTCTTTTTTGGTTGATTGGCTCTTTGGTGCTTGTATTTTTATTTTCTTTTTATCTTGTTACTGTATTCTGATCTCATTTTTAAATGAGATCATTTGTAAATAGTTGTGAGGTGGAAAGACCATTCATAAGAGAAAGCAGAATTAGATCACTGGGTTTCGAACCATCTTTTGCTCTTCAATAGCTGTGGGATATTAGGTGTTTCCATCAGAGACAGTAAGGAATAGGGAGGAAACACTTTGGTTATTTTTGAAATGTCTTCCAGGTAAAATCAACTTTGCATTAAGGTTGAAAATAGAGTCCACATCACTTAATATTAAGATTTTGAGATTCTGATACTACCAGAATTTCCTCTTGATATGGGAAGTAGACAAGTATACCAGAAATGAAGAGTTGGTTATGGTGGGAGGTGGGATGATGAGTAGAAAAGAATAATTAAATTGTTGGTAGATCTCATAAAAAAAGTTGATTTAATGTTTTAGTTAGAAAAGTCATGAGATGTTTTTCTGATAACTGAAACACAATCTTTAGAGTCTTCGAAATATTAAGGTAAATTTTATCCAATGTTGTTGTTGTTAGGTGCTGTTTAGTCAGTTCTACCTCATAGCAATCCTACGCACAACAGAGCAAACACTGCCCAGACCTGTGCCATCCTCACAGTCATTGCTGTGCTTGAGACCACTGTTGGAGCCACTGTGTCAACCCATCTTGTTGGGGGTCTTTTTTGCTGACTCTCTACCAAACACCATGTCCTTCTCCAGAGATAGGTCCCTCCTGATAACTAGTCCAAAGTATGTGAGACAAATTTTTGCCATTCTCACTTCTAAGGAGCATTCTGGCTGTACTTCTTCCAAGAAAAATTTGTTCATTTTTCTGGCAGTGCATAGTATATTCAATGTTCTTTGCCATCATAATTCAAAGACATCATTCTGGTAGCATAGTGCCTAAGGCATTTGACTGCTAACCAGAAGGCTGGTGGTTCAAACCTACCAGCCACTCCTTGGAAGGAAGGTTGGGCAATCCTACGTCCATAGTGATACTGTCCCAAAAATCCAAGGAGGGGTCACTATGTGTTGGGTCCGACTTGATGGCACACAACTGCAACAACAACAACAGTTCTTCGTCAGTATTCCTTATTCATTATCCAACTTTTGCATACTTTTAAGGCAATTGCAAATACAGCTTAGATCAGGTGTACCTTAGTGTTCAAAGTGACACCTTTGCTTTTTAGTGGTTTAAAGAGGTCTTTTGCAGCAGATTTGCCCAGTACAATACATCTTATGATTTCCTTACTGCTGTTTCTATGGGCATTGATTGTATATTCAAGTAAAATGAAATTCTTGACAACATCAGTGTTTTCTGTTAATCATTATGTTGCTTATGGTCCAGTTGTGAGGAATTTTGTTTTCTTTATGTAATTCATACTCCAAACTATAGTTTGCATTTATCAATAAGTACTTAAAGTATTCTTCACTTTCAGCAAGTAAGGTTATGTCATTTATATATAGCAGGTTTTTAATGAGTCTTTCTGCAATCCTGATGCCACGTTCTTCTTCATAAAGTCCAGTTTCTCAGATTATTTGCTCAGCATACAGATTGAATAAGAATGGTGAAAGGATACAATCTGACACACACCTTTCCTGATTTTAAGCCATGTAGTACTATCCTCTTGTTCTGTTCAAACAGCTGCTTCAAACCTGGCATATAATTCATTCACTCAAAATATTTTTATAGTTGCATTTTATGTACCAGGTATAGTGGAAGGTACTAAAAATACAATACCAAACAAAATGTAACAGCTGACTTGAAAGAAATAAATATCAGGTAGATTAAATGAATAATAGAAAGACAATTTACACAAACTATTCATGCAAAGAGAAATTATGGGGGCTGAGATGGGTGGTATGAGATCTATAGGGAAATGGAAGAAAGATTCCAAAATTCTGTGTTAGGAATTGAACAAATTCCCAGAAGAGTTATCATCCAAAAGATGTTTTGACTTGATTAGTCCAGTTATTGTGAAATCTGGATACCAGACCATATCACTTGGAGAACTTTAAAAGACCCAAGTGCCTAAGGATCCACCCCTGAAATCCAGACATCACTGATTTTTTTGTTTTTTAATTCACTGTACTTTGATAAAGTTTCCCAGGCTGTGAGTTGGTGATTGATTGCTCTATATAAATGCCAGGTCTATATAGTTCATTGTACTATTCTCTTTACTTTTATGTCTGTTTGAAATTTTCCCAAAAAAAAAAGAGAAAGATTTCAAAAAATAAGAAAGAAATCACTCACTCAAACACACTGTTAACTTGGGAACTCACTGGAAAAGGCTGAGGGAGAGAGAAAGGTTAAAGAGAAGATAATATCAGTACTTTCAAAATACCAAATCCATTGCCATCATGCCCCATCAGCAAATGAAGGTCCTGAAAGTTCTTTAAAAGGTCAACTCCATTTTGAGAAGCCAATACTTCCCCAGTTGTATTTCAAGTGCCTTCCAATTTGAGGGGCTCATTTCCAACACTATATCAGACAGTGTTTCCTTACTATTCATAAGGTTTTCAGTGGCCAGTTTTTTCAGAAGTGGATGGCCTTGTCCTTCTTCCCATTCTGTCTTAGTCTGGAAGCTCCTCTGAAACTTGTCTACCATGTGACCCTGCTGGTATTTGAAATATTTATGTCATAGCCTCTGGGCTCACAGGAACATGCAACCCACCACAGCATGACAAACTGACAGATGGGTGGTGTCATTTTCTTCTCAAAATAAGAACAAATAGCTACAAACATTCATTAATAATTGGAACATGGAATGTATAAAGTATGAATCTAGAAAAATTGAAAGTTGTCAAAACTGAAATGAAGTGCATAAAGATCAATATTCTAGACATTAGTGAGCTGAAATGGACTAGTATTGACCATTTAGAATCAGACAATCATATGATATACTATGCCAGGGATGACAAACTAAAGAAAAATGGCATTTCATTGATCGACATTTCAAAATCTATCCTGAAATATAATGATATCAATGATAGGATAATATCCATATGCCTACAAGGAAGACCAGGTAATACTACTCTTATTCAAATTTATGCACCAACCACTAAAGCCAAAGATGAAGAAATTAAAGATTTTTACCAACTTCTGTAGTTCAAAACTGACCAAACATGCAATCAAAATGTATTGATAATTATGGGTGATTGGAATGAAAAAGCTGGAATCAAGATTGGTAGTTGGAAAATATGGCCTTGGTGATAGAAATGATACCAGAGAGTGTATTATAGAATTTCGCAAGACCTACAACTTGTTCTTTGCAAATACACTTTCAGCAACATAAACAGTGGCCATACATGTGGACCTCACCAGATGGAATACACAGGGATCAGATTGACTACATCTGTGGAAAGAAGTGATGGAGAAGCTCATTATCATCAGTCAACAAGGCCAGAAGCTGACTGTGGAATATACCATCCATTGCTCATATGCAAGTTCAAGATGAAACTGAAGAAAATTAAAATAAGTCCATGAGCACCAAAATACAACCTTGATTATGTTCTACCTGAATTTGGAATCGATCTGAAGAATAGATTTGATGCATTGACACCAATGACTGAAGATCACATGAGTTGCAGGATGACATCAAAAATACACATAAAGAATGTAAAAGGTCATTAAAAAGACAGTGAAGGAAGAAAAGACTAAAATGGATGTCAGAAGAGACTCTGAAACTTGCTCTTAAATGGAGAGTAGCTAGAGCAAATGGAAGAATGATGAAATAGAAAATCTGAACAAAAGATTTCAAAGGGTGGCTTGAAAAGACAAAGTAAAGTATTATAATGAAATGTGTGAAGACATGGAAGTAGAAAACCAAAGGGGAAGATCACGCACAGCATTTCTCAAGCTAGAGAATTGAAGAAAAAATTTAAACCTCAAGTTGCAATATTGAAGGATTCTATTCTATTAGATCCTGTCGAGTCATCTGTGACTCATAGTGACCCTATGCATAGCAGAACAAAACACTGCCCCGTCCTGTGCCAGCCTCATGATCCTTGCTATACCTGAGCCCATCATTGCAGCCACTGTGTCAGTCCATCTCGTTGAAAGCCTTTCCCTTCTTCATTGACCCTCCACTTTACCAAGCATGATATCCTTCTCTAGGGAATGGTTCCCTCTGACAACATGATCAAAGTAGGTCAAACTTTTGCCATTCTCACTTCCAAGGAGCATTCCGGGTGCAGTCCTTCCAGAACAGATATGTTAGTCCTTTTAGCAGTCCATGGTACTCTTAGCATTCTTCTCCAACACCCTATTCAAAAGCAGCAACTCTTCTTCAGTCTTCCTTATTCATTGTCCAGCTCTCACATGTATACGAGGCAAATGAAAATGCCATGGCTTGGATTAGGTGCATGTTAGTCTTTAAGGAGGCATCTTTCCTCTTCATCATTTGAAAAAGGTCTTTTGCAGCAGATTTGCCCAATGTAGTACACCATCTGATGTCTCGAGTGCTGCTTCCATTGGTGTTGATTTTAGAACCAAGTAATATGAATTCTTCGACAACTTTAATCTTTTCTCCATCCATTGTGAAGCTGTATATTGAACCAATTCTGAGGATTTTTGTTTTCTTTTAACTGAGGTGCAATCTATACTGAAGACTGTAGTCTTCAATCTTCATTAGTAAGTGCTTCATGTCATCCTCACTTTCAGCAAGCAAAGTTGTGTTGTCAGCATAGCAGGTTGTTAATGAGTCTTCCTCCAATCCTGATGCCATGTCCTTCTTAATATAGTCCAGCTTTTCAGATTATTTGCTCAGCTCACAGATTGAATAAGTGAAAGGATAAAACCCTGACACACTCCCTTCATGATTTTGAACCTTGCAGTACTCCCTTGTTCTATTTGAACAACGGCCTACTGGTCTATGCACAGGTTCCTTATGAGTATAATCAAGTGTTCTGGAATTCCCATTCTTCTCAACGTAATCCATAATTTGTTATGATCCACACAATCAAATGCTTTTGCATAGTCAATAAAACATAAGTAAACATCTTTCTGGCATTATTTCTTTCAGCTAAGATCCTTCCAACATTAGCAATGATATTTCTCATTCCATGTCATCTTCTGAATCCAGCTTGCATTTTTGAGAGTTCTCTGTCAGTATACTACTGCAACCATTTTTGAATTATCTTCAGTAAGATTTTACTTGCATGTGATATTAATGATATTGTTCTATGATTTCCACATTTTGTGTGATCACCTTTCTTTGGAATGGTTACAAATATGGATCTATTCTAGTCAGCTGGCCAGGAAGCTCTCTTCTAAATCTCTTGGCATAGCTGAGCAAGTGCCTTCAGCGCACCATCCATTTGTTGAAACATCTCAATGAGTATTCCATCAGTTCCTGGAGCCTTGTTCTTCATCAATTCTGTCAATTCTTTCAGTGCAGCCTTGACTTCTTCCTTCAGTACCATTGGTTTCTGATCATATGCTACCTCCTGAATATCGACCGATTCTTTTTGGTAATAGTGACTCAGTGCATTCCTTCCATCTTCTTTTGATGTTTCCTGCATCATTCAATATTTTCCCCACAGAATCTTTCAATAGTGCAACTCAAGGCTTAATTTTTTTTCTTCAGTTCTTTCAGTTTGAGAAATGCCAAGCGTGTTTTTCCCTTTTGGTTTTCTTACTCCAGATATTTGCAAATTTCATTATAATAATTGGCTTTTTCTTGTCAGAAGATTTCAAAGAGCTCAAGAAGACAAAGAAGGATTCTATGGCCGAAGTAAAAGGAGCTCTGGTGACGCAGTGCCTGAGAATTTGACTGCTAATCAGAAAGTTGGTGGTTCAAACCCACCAACTGCTCTGCGGAAGGAAGATGGGGTGATTTATTTCCGTAAGGATTTACCACCTCAGAAACCCAGTGAGGGTTGCTATGAGTCAGAATCAACTTGATAGCAGTGAGTCGGGTTTGGTTTTATGAACACAATATTGACCAATGCAAGAAACATCAGAAAAAGATAGAAGGAATACACAGAGTCGCTGTACCAAAAAGAATTGTTCAATGTTCAACTATTTCAAGAGGTAGCATATGATCAAGGACAAATAGTATTGAAGGAAGAAATCCAAGCTTCACTGAGGAAACTGGTGAAAAACTCATGGAGATGTTTCAACAAACAGATACAGCACTGGAGGCCCTTACTCATTTGTGGCAAGAAATTGGGAAGACCACTACGTGGCTGACTGACTGGAAGAGGATCACATTTGTGGAAAGAAAGGTTATCCAACAGAATATAAAAAATATTGAACAGTATCATTAATATCATTTGCGAATAAGCTTTTGCTGAAGTTAATTCAAAACTGATTGCCATAGTATATTGACAGGGAACTTCCAGAAATTCCAGCTGAATTCAGAGACATGGATAGCATTGCTGATGTCAGATAGTTCTTGGCTGAAAGTTAAGAATACCAGAAAGATGTTTGCCTGTGTTTTTTTTTTTTTTTTTGACTATGCAAAATCATTCAACTGTGTGGAACATAACAAATAATGGATAACTTTGCAAAGAATGTAAATTACAAAACGCTTAATTGTGCTCATGAGGAACTTGTACATAGACCAAGAGACTGTCCTTCAAACAGAACAAGGGGATAATTCATGCTTAAAAATCAGGAAGAGTGTGTCCTTTCACCATACTTATTCAGTCTGTATACTGAGCAAATAATCTCAGAAGCTATGTGAAGAAGAAGGTATAAAGAAGAACTCAACATCACAATTGAAGGAAGACTGATTAACAACCTGTAATATGCAGATGACACAACTTGCTGGCTGAAGTGAAGATGACATGAATCACCAATGAAGATCAAAGACTGCAGTCTTCAGAATGGATTACGCCTCAACATAAAGAAAACAAAAATCCTCACAACTGGACCAATAAGCAATATCATGATAAATGGAGAAAAGATTGAAGTTGTCAGGGAATTCATTTTACTTAGGTCTGCATTCAACACCCATGGAAGCAGCAGTCAGGAAATCAGACATCATGTATTACACTGGGCAAATCTGCTGCAAAAGACCTCTTTAAAGTGTTAAGAAGCAAAGATGTCACTTTGAAGAATAAGAAGTGCTTAATCCAAGCCATGGTGTTTTCAGTCACTTCTTATGCATATGAAATCTAGATAGTAAATAAGGAAGACTGAAGAAGTGTTGATGCCTTTGAGTTAGTGAGGAATACTGAAAATACCAAGGACTGCCAGAATGAACAAATCTGTCCTGGAGGAAGTGAAGCCAGAATGCTCCTTGGAAGCAGGAATGGCCAGACTTTGTCTCATCTACTTTGGTCATATTCTCAGAAGGGACCATTCCTTGGAGAATATTATGCTTGTTAAAGTGAAGGGTCAGTGAAAAAGGAGAAGGTCCTCACCGAGATGGATTGATGCAGTGCCGGCAATGATGGGCTCAAGCATAGCAAAGATTGTGAGGATGGTGCAGGACTTGGCAGTGTTTCATTTTGTTTTATATAGGGTTGTTATGAGTCAGAGCCAACTCATGGAACCTAACAACAACAACAACAATATTGTCATTGAGTTGAGATAATAGTGACTCTATAAGATACAGTAGACACGTCCTGTGAGGCTTCCTATCCTGTAATCTCTGTGGAAGCATAGTGCCACATCTTTCTCCCACAGAGAAGTGTGTACAAAGTACCACCCTTTTAGTTTGCAGCCAAGTGCTTTAATCACTGTGCTACCAGGACTTATCTAAGTACCTATAAGTACATATGTTAGTACACAAGCTCATGGATTCAAGTTCTCTCTTTTCCTTTATATCTAGTTAGAACTCCCTCTTTAGAAGGTGCTGGAAACTTTACCTCAGTCAATTTAAGGTCCTATCCCACTTTCTCAAGGTTTGTGCTAAATTCTAGGGCTCTCCATTAGTGCAGAGCCTCAGAAATAGGTATCTGATCTTCTGCTTCGTCTCTCATAGAGATGGCATTCATTGAGAAATTCTTATTCTGACCAGGTTTTCACTCGACAGTTCAGGCAAATCACTATTGAGAAGATCCTCATTCAATGTGATAGGCTATATCAGGTTGATTTACTCTCATTTATTTCCCTGCCCATCTTCAATGAGTTCTCACCAAATATATTGTCCATTTTCTGATTTTTTTTTTTTTTTTTTTGGCTTATCCTCTAGCAGATCCCCAAGTAAATACCAGGAATTTACTCTTTGTTTGTTTTCCAGATTTAGGATAAAGTATTATTCCTTCTCAAATTTTTTTTTAAAAAAAGATGGTGGTGGGGATTCTGTAAATAAATTGAAATGTGTAGAGGTCACAAGAGAAGCAAGGGCTTGGGGCTATTCAGAGATTCACAGTATCTTTCACTACAAATAAAACAGTGCATGAAAGACTTGGAGGAAGAAGAACTTAAGTACTGATCAGGAATCTAAAAAAATAATACTGGTCAGAGTTGAGAGGAAATAGAACTGAAATGGCCAAGAATAAGATAAATAATGTAACATCCTTTGAATCATGAAAGGGCTTGAATGCTTTGTAAGGTGATTAAAATATATCTTGAAGGTGATGGAGAGTTATTAAGAGGTTAAAGCAAGAAAGTGGCCTAATCACATTTATGTTTTAGAAAGGTTAATTTAGCTGGAGAGAACAATGATGACTAAATAAATGCAAGAGGATTTAGTCTACAGCTGTGATACAGAAAAGCTCATAGTGGCCTTGAACCAAGATAGTAGCCATGGAAATGAAAAGAGGTGGGAAGTAAAAGAGATTTTAATTAGATAGAATCAGTAACACTTGGTGATGGGATACAGGGAGTGAGGCAAGGTGAAGTGTAACTGATGACTCCCCAGTTTCTAGCATGGGCAATTGGATAAATGGTACTATCATTTATTAAATAGAAACCAGCAGCAGTCTTAAAAAGTTATAAGTTCAAGGAAAGGAATACAGTGACTACAACGAGTTCAGGATTAAACATGTGAAATTTGAAGTATCTTTAGGTCATTCCAGTAGAAATTCCAATAGAAATTCCCAGTAGATAGTTGACTGTAGAGGTCAAGAGGTCTGGGTAGAAATCTGCAGATGTGTCTGTTATCAGTATGAACAAGATAAAGCAGTGAATTTCCTGTGATACAAGTTAATTAAAATTTTAAACAGCAGAAAGTTTGCTTAAGCTATTCTAAACCTCCATTTTATTTAAGCTATATTTAAACTTCCATTTTAATTAAAATCTTTGTCCCAAACTAGGGTGATCTTGATAGTTAAATTTTGGCAAAATCTATTTGTTCAAAATGTTTGCAATTATGAACCTTTATCATTTCTTCCTTGCATTTAGTTCATATATCTCCCTCTACACAGGAAAAAAAAATGTGGCATGGCATATAGTTTGTTAATTAAAACGAATTAAAATTAGTTTGCTTTGGAGCCCCTTTAATTCCTGAATAAAGCATTGAATAGTTGCAAACTTTTATCTAATTTCTCTTTCCTTTGTGTGATGATCTTTTCTGTAGAAAGATTAAAATGGAAGTTGTTGCTGAATATAAAAAGTAAGCATATTGAAGCTCTCCAATTTCCAGAATGTTTTATGAAAGGAAAATTATATTTGGAAAGAATGAAATAAAATCAGGAAATAAAGCACTTGAAAAATTAAAAAAAAAAAAAAAGAAAAAATCGAACTCTAATAGTGAGCTGCAGGTCAGCTCTCTTCATCTTGACCAAGCTATTCTCATGTTCTCAATGTGGTGTCTTGATGTGAAATTTTTGTCCTGCAGGACCCTTTGGCATGGGCAAACCAGTTTATAAATCTCTCATTTGCAATTTGCTGAGTGTGAAGTAAAAATTTAGGAAGAGGCCTACCACTGGAAAATACCTTTAAGTACTCTATTTAGAAAATTAATTTTATTTAACATGTTTTATTTTCTGTGGCACCCAGAAAAGAGAAAAATGCAAACCCAAATCCAGCTTTACAGGGTGAGTGGTACACCAGCAAAAAATGCTGTAATCTTTAGATGTTCAAAAAACCCCTGATTTGTGAGCATCCTTCTTAATGAGTTGTGTGTTGTGATGCAGAACTTATATTCCCCATGGACCCTGTGCTCAAAGAGCTATTAATTTATCTTCTCTGGAGTAACATTGCCTTTGTTAATAGCACAGGGTCCAGCCCTTGGCAAAGTCTTCACCACTTGGTGAAAATACTGAACTGAAATATCTCAGAGTCATTTTAGATTCTTCTTTGGATAACAGAGTGGTCTCACCCAGCAAGAAAACCTTTTTTTTTTTTTTCTTTTTCTGTCTTTATAGGAAACTTCTAAGTTCTGTAATTTAACATAAGCCTGTGGTAAGCAGAGTGCTATTTGATGCTGAATTCTCAGCAAAGAGTTCTTTGTGGGAAGGTTTGTCAAACAGCATAGTAACCATGGCAACCCTGGCTAGATAACCCATTTGGGAAAATACTTGTAGGACCTAACACTCTATCATCTGTCATTCAATAATTTCATGTTCATAATAACTAGGAAATCAATGGCTATCCTCTGAGACAGTGGAAAGGGCAGGCATCCTATTGGCAGCACACAGCTTATATTTGCGTCTATTTGTTGTGATTCTTGTGCCATGCCAGGTTAGGAGTATAAGAAAGAACTTGTTTGTTTGGACTGGCACAGGGATTAAAGCCAGGTTCAGTTTTGCAATCTAATTACAACTGTAGTGTTTACATGTACAAAAGAGAAAAAAAATGGCATATTAATAAAGCATTTGCTAGACTGTTAGGAAGTAGGCATCACCTAATAGTAACATTTCACATTTTAAAATTCTGCAAGTAAAGATGAGTCCAAGTTATCACACGACTGGCATGAACAAATTTGGTAACGTAGAAGGCATTTTTCTTATCTTAGCTTTCTAATTAAACTGCTTATCATTGTGGAAGCTGTGTTACCTGGATGTTATGTACAGAATATAAAGTGATCATAGAAAAGTAATTAAAATTCTTAAACATGCAGCCTGTTGACTTTACATACAATTAGTTTTTAGAGTGTGAGGTTTGATAATAGGGCCAGTTAGCTGTATAGAGAAATATATACTTAATAATTATCTTGACATTGTTTAGCAACTGGAAAAAAATGTTAGGAATAATTTCAGTAAATGGATATTGCTTAAAAAAAAAATGATCAACTGAGACCATGGATGTGAGTGGAAGAGAAAAATTAAGCATTTAGTATCCTATAAAGAAAGGAATACATTACCTTCATGGAAACATTTAAAAGATACTGATTCATGCATTATGAAAAGCTTATTGTTTTAAATTTAAACATGTTTTCAAACATAAAGATGTTTGTAAATTGCTTTCCTTTCAGCATAACAGCTTTTCATATTGAGCCACCCACAGTGAAGCGCTAACACATATTGGAGTTCTATTTCTACAACTTCAGTGAGTCTAAATTTTGTCAAACTGGTAGTGTGGGAGCTGATTAGAACATCACCTTTTCCCAGAAAGAAATGCAGTCTTGTAAAGTGAAAATGTCATTTTATCCAAAGAAGGCATAGTTCTCTCAACAAGGTACACTCAATATGAGCATTTCAATTTGAAAGATTATGTGACTTCTCTTAGCTTAAAACTTGAGGTCTACTGAAGACTTCAGGGAGTCCTGGTGGTACAGTGGTTAAGCATATGGCTGCTAACTAAAAGGTCGGTGGTTCAAATCCACTAGCCACTCTGCAGGAGAAAGATGTGGCAATCTGCTTCCATAAATATTAAAAAAAAAAAAAAAAAAACCCAAACCCACTGCCATCGATTCAATTCCTACACAAAGCAACCCCCATAGGGTTGCCAAGGCTATAAATCTTTACAGAAGGAGACTGCTTCCTCTTTCTCCTGTGGAGTGGCTGGTGGGATCGAAACACTGACCTTTTTGTTAGCAGCCCAATGCCTTAGCCATAACTTCACCAGACCTCCTCTCTGTAAAGGTTACAGCCTTGGAAACCCCATGGGGGCAATTCAACTCTGTTCTGAATGGTCACCATGAATTGGGATTGACTCAATGGAGATGGGTTTGGTTTTGGTTTTTACTAAAGACTTTGAAAATTAGAATTTTATAAATATTGTACTCTTGCAGGATTTTCAAAGATCTTATTATCTGCTTGTCTCATTATCTTCTTTCTTCCTCTCTTCCTCTTTATCTTTTATTTATTATTACTTTTGTGGCAGAAGAATATTAATTTCTGTTATTAATGCTTGTTTTGAAAAAATGAAAATTTCTGTCTTTTATGAAAAATAAAGGTTTCAAGCTACATGCCATGTAAGTGATATCAAAGATAAAACCCTTACTGTTGTGTATTTAATTTTGGCTCTAAGTATATTTACTTCTAAAAGAGTGGGTTGAAATGAAAACAACCAAAATAGAAATAATGAGAGTGCTCAAATATATTAAAGAATATAACCATTGTCAACAAACAATTTGTGTAGAAATTGTTGAATGGAAACTTAAACTGATGTGTAAACCTTCACTGAAAACCCAAACAAACAAATATTATTTTTTAAAAAAAGAGGGTTGAGTATATAAATAAATGTTAAGGATAGAAAGAAGAAATATGATAAAAGTTGAAGAACACAAATTTTGCTCTTGACAATTCTTTAATGCCTTCCCCAACTTACAGTGGGGTGCCATTCTGGTTTTGTGAGTCAGTTCTGATATAAGTTGAATCACATTTTGTTTTCGGTTTTCATTATTAATGCCTTTTATTGTCTATATTTTTATAAATTTTATTTTTGAACATCTGCAACTGAATATTTGAGAATGGTGATATCAGCACATTACAATCTGCAGCATTATATGTGATGCATATTATTAAGAATAAGATGTGAAAAAATAAATACCTCGTATTTCTAGTTTTAAAAAAAAGAGTTAAAGGTAATGCTATTTTGTCATTCTTTTATTCAGTATACATTTATTGAGGCTATACCACACCCACAGGCAGTTTGCTAGGTGCAGTAGTTATAGAAAGACAAGATTCTTGTCCTGGAGTACCTCACAATCAATTGGAAAAAAAAATGATGAGACAAAGATATTCTTAGGATGATTGAGAATCATTCAGGAAAAATATTTTATTTATCATTTATAAATGCATTTATTCCCCTTACTGCAGAATATTGCCATTCCTACCCTTTTTGGATTGCTTGGTGTATCCTTTTCCAACCTTTGATTTTTAGTCTGTTTTTGTCTTTGTGTCTAAGTTGAGTCTCTTGTAGACAGCATATTGATGGGTCATGTTTTCTTATCCAGTCTGCAACTCTCTGTCTCTTGAGTAGTACATTTAATCCAGTGACAATCAGTGCAGTTATCAACAAGAATGTGTTTATTGATGCCATTGTGCTGTGTGGTTTTTTTTTTGTGTGTGTGGTGTTGCTGATTTCTTTGTTCCATATAATTTTCTGTGCTGAGCTCATTTTGTATATGAATCACGTTATCTCCTTCATTGCTATTGTTTTAGTATTTGCTAAGTATTTGTGCTTGTTCTGTTTTTTATTTTGATGCAAAGATTTATTATTTTTCTTTGTGGTTACATTGTGATTTATTATTTTCTTCCCAAATTTAAAAGTCTGTTCCATCTCAAAATTTTCTTGCCTTCCTCGCCATTTAGAAGTTCTGTAACTAGACTATTTACTCCTTCTTTTGGCTTTGTAGTTGCCCTCGTTTACCAACTGATGTCTCTGGTTCCCTGTTTACAGTCCTGTAAGCTTATTTTACTTTGGATGCTTCTGTAATCGGGTTGGTTTCTGGGTTATGTCATCATGTGTGTTAGTCATCAGATATTGTTTGCTGTTGTTGATTCTCTGTCTGAAGGACTCTCTTTAGCACCTTTTGTAAAGTTGGTCTGGTTTTAACAAATTCTCTTAATTTCTGCTTATCTGAAAATCTCCTAATTTCACCTTCACATTTGATACAGTTTTGCTAGGGAAGGCTGGAGTGTTCGCTGAGTTGGATTCGACTTGACGGCAGTGAGTTTTTGGGTTTTTTTTAATTATAATTCTTGGTTGGAGAATTTTTTCCTTTCAGGGTTTTATATATATCATCCCATTGCCTTCTCACCTGCATGGTTTCAGTCGAGAAATCAGAACTTTCTTATTGGATGCCCCTTATAGAGGACTTTTCATTTTTCCCATGCTGTTATCAGGATCCTTTCTTTGTTTTTGGTTTTGGTGAGTTTGATGATGACATGTCTTTATGATTTTCTTTTGGGGTCTTTACTGTTTGAGGCTTATTGAACTTCTTGCATGGATATATTCTTCGTCTTTCATAATTTTAGGAAAATTGTTTTCCAATAAGTCTTCGACAATTTTCACTGTGGTTTTATAAGTCTGATCCTGTTCTTGAATTCCAGTCACATGTAGTTTATTCCTCTTGGTGGTATCCCACATGAATCTTAGGCTTTTTTCATTATATTTTGATCTTTTGTCTGACTGATCTCTTAACATAGTATTATTGAAGGTATTTGTCTTCAATCTGTTTAATTCTGTCTTCCATTGATTTGATTCTACTCCTTTGTCCATTCAATGTGTTATCTATTTCTTACATCTTAGTATTAATCTTCTGGATTTCTGTTTATTGTTTTTGTATCATTTGTAATTTTTTGTTTATTTTGTCAATTTGTTCTTGTATTGTTATCCTAAATTGTTCTAGAGTTTTGTCTATGTTTTCCTTAATTTTGTCAATGTTTTCCTTGATCTTGTCAGTATTTTCATTGATCTGTCTCTCAATCTGTTGAAGCTACTCAAATATAATTATTTTGAATTCTTTATCGGGGAGTTCCAATGCTGCTGCTTCCTCAGGGATGTTTTCTGGGTTTGTATCCTGGTCCCTTGATTCTACTATTTTATTTTGCTTTTTCGTGTGGGCTGTGGTGGTGTGTTGTCTTTGAGACATTGTGGTGGTGGTGTATTTATGTTTAATTTGTGGTTGTATGTTGTTGTGATTCACACAGGACTTTTTCCCCTTTATTTTGTTTCAATATATCTGTGTGAGCAGGATACTGTGCTCCTCTATTCACTAGCTGTTAGCACTTAGGCATTCACCACATGTCTCCTGGTGGGTTGATAGGGAATAAGAGTGTGTGTACAGATCTCTGTTAGCTGTTCATAAAGAGAAGTTGAGGGTGAGTTGAGCTGATATCGGCTGCTGTCTATTGTTGGTCAGTTGATACAAAAGCAAGTGATGGCCCTCACTCAGTAGGTAGAGCTGCAGAGATGCAGGTATGGGTTATGTGGGAATGGTTGCTATTGCCCTTTCAGTTAGGGAAAAAAAAATTAAAAACCACCAAAAATACAAAAAGAAGAGAACAGTAACTCAAACCACATAAAAAAAGAGGAAAAATTGCACAAGAAAAAAAGAGAAATGCAATAGATTAGAAGAAAAATTTTCAAAATGTGTTTAAAAGGATAAAAGAAAAATAAGGAGAAAGAGAAACAAAAGCCACAATATGCAGGGAGGGCGTAATGAGAAAAAAGAGCAAAAGATTAGGGAAAACTGGAAAAGGAAAAACAAGGGATGGGAAAAACAAAAGGAAGGGAGCCAGGGAAATGGAAGATAAAAAAGGAAAAAAAAAAAAAAAAAACAAGAACTAGGGATAGGAAGTGGGGGGTGGAGAAGAAGAAGAAGAAAGGAAAAAGAGAAAAAGAATAATTTTAAAACAAACAAAACTGTGGTGGTGTGGGGCATGGCATCCAGGCTCTACCAGGGCACAAGATGGAGCCATCACAGGTTAGGGAGGTGAGTGGATGGCCACATCCCTGTTCACCATTAGGGTGTGGGGCACAAGAGTAACAGGGGAATATTGCACCTCTCCAGTTGTCAGTCTCCAGTGTGGTTGCCCATACTGTCTTTGGCAGGTGGAGCACACTTCCAAGTTGCAGTTCAAGCAAGAATACCACCTGCACACACTCAAAATGGCTGCGCTGTCTGCTTGGAAACATCCAAAATGGCTACACCCTCAGGACAGCCACCGGAAGTCCACAGGTTCACCTGTCCCCTTCCTCACTGTTCTACCTTCTGGTCATCAGTCACCAATGGGGTTCTTGCCCATGCAGCCTTGGTGAGCAGAGATAATTCTTAGGTTGCTATCGGGAAATATTTAAAATGGCTGTGCCCTCAGGATAGCCAGCAGTCCACCGCTCCATTTGTCTCCTTACTCACTGTTTCACTCAGGTTCTTCTACTATTTAGTATTTAATCCACTTCTTTATCCTTTCCTTCAAAGCACAAGGTTCCAGGATCATCTTCTGTATAGGTTTAAACTGATTTCTCATTGCTTTGTTGCAGAGAGTCTGTGGAGTTTGTCTGCCTAGTCCATCATCTTGCCAGAACTCTTTCTATTCATAAGGTTTTTACTGGTCAATTCTTTCAGAAGTGGATGGTCCCATCCTTCTTCCAAGTCTTTCTTAGTGTGGAACCTGTCGACCATGAGTGACCCTGTTGGTGTTTGAAATACCTATGATATAGCCTCCAGCCTCACAGGAATACTCAAGTCACCACAGTATGACAAACTGACAGACAAGTGGTGGTAGCTATCCTAGTTGGAATGAAAAGGCATTTCATTTTTGTTTTGATTTGCACCTCTCTAATGGCAAATAATGCTGAGCATCTTTTCATGCTTTTGATGGACATTTGAATGTTCTCTTTGGTGAAATGTTTATTCACCTTCTTTGCCACATTATGAATGGGTTATTTTACATTAAATTGTTAACATTTTGAAGTTTTCTAGATAATAGGTTATTGGATTTTTGTTAGAAATATGGTTTCTGAAGATATTCTCCCAGTAGGTAGCTTGTCTTTTCACTTTCTTGGTAAAATATTTCAATGAACAAAAGTTTTAAATTTTTATGACGTCCTATTTATTTATTTTGTCTTTTACTGTTTGTTCCATCATCATTGTGTTAGAGAATCAATTGTTAAAAGCCAGATCTGACATTGTTGCCCTGTTTTTTCTCCTAAGAATTTTGTTTTATGTATTTATTTAGGTCCTTAATTCAGTTTGAATTAGCTTTTTTTTTTTTTTTAAGTTTTGTTTCAAAAGCTTGTTTTGCATTCAATGTTATGTGTACATTTAGTTTCACTCCCTATTTACCATATCCAACCCTAACCCAGTCTCCTCCCCTCCCTACCCTATAACCCACCCCGTGCTCCTTATATTTATGCACTCCTGTTTGTCCTGCGTTTCCTTAATCTGAATGTGGTCCTGCATTTCCTCAACCTGAATGTTGGTCCTCTGGTGCCCCATGGTCCATTGCTCTAAGGGATGTATTACCATAGAGTATGTGGGTATGTCATCCTGGGTTGAATGGTCTGCATGTACATCTTGTTAACTACTGGGCTGAGAGCCAGCCCATGGGGGCGCGTTTTATTCCAGGCGCAGAATGTATTCCAGGGCCATAGTGTTGGGAGTCTCATCAGACTTCCTCTGACCAGTAATTCTGGTCATTACTGAGTTTTTGGTTGGTGTTCCACATTTTTCCTCCCACTCTATCCAGGATCTCCAGATCTGATCCTTTCCTGAGTGGTTGTCATTGGTAGCCAGGCACCATCTAGTTTTTCTGGTCTTGAGGGCTGTTCTGTCCTGTGGCTGATTGCTTCCAAATGCCCTTGTTTTTTTTTTTTTTTTCCCCGCATTCTTCTTTGCTTCTGATGCTAGGACACCATTAGCTCTATTTTAGATGGCTGCTTGAAAGCTTTTAAGACTCCAGTCGCTACTCATGGATGTAGGATGTGGAACAAGGCTTTTATGTATTTTGTTGTGTCTGGTGTCCCCCAGTACTATGGTCCTGAGATGGTAGATCTATTAGATCTCTCTCCCATTGTGTCTGGTTGTCTGTGAGGGATTACTCTGTGTCTATCTTCTATTGTTTCTATAAGGTTTGCAGGTATTTTGTATCACTGGTGCCTGTGTAAGATTAGCCTCAGCTGAATTTATCCTTGGTTTAGAGTATACTCTTGTTCACTGACCCCCATCTCCTCTCAGGTGTTTATATGTTTATCTGTAGCCTGGTATTTGGTGTTCATGGTAATGCAATATTGTGGACACAATGGTTGATATTAGCATCTGTCTTCTATCTCTTATGTACATACACAATTCTGTGTCCTCCCATTTCCTAATGTTTTCCCCGGTGGTCAGAATTCCTTTCTGTATATCCCTCCCCTTATCTACTTCAGCATGTGGTCCCCAACTAGCTCAAAATTAATTCTCCCCTTCCATTCCTGTCCTGGTAACTTACAAAGTGAGTTCCATGTCCCAAGCAAATCCTTTGTCTTTTAACAGTAATGGGCTCATACAGTACTTGTCCTTCGGCAATTGACTTATTTCACTCAGCATAACGTCCTCCAGGTTCATCCATGTTGTGAGATGATTTGCATATCCCTCATTGTTTTTTAATGTAGCATAGTATTCCATTGTGTGCATGTACCGTAATTTGGTTATCCACTCATCCGTTGATGGACATTTAGGTTGTTTACATCTCTTTGCTATAGTGAATTGTGATGTGATGAACCTAGGTGTGCATATGTCTGTCTGTGCTCTATCTCTCACTTCTTTAAGGTATATTCCAGTAATGGAATTGCTGGGTCAAATGGTACTTCTATTTTCAGTTTTTTAAGGAAATGCCATACCATTTGCCACAATGGTTGTGCCATTTTACAATCCCACCAGCAGAGCACAAGAGTTCCAATCTCTCTGCAACCTCACCAGCATTTGTTATTTTCTGACCTGCTGAACTTTGCTATTACTGCTGGGGTGAGATGATATCTCATTGTTGTTTTGATTTCCATCTCTCTAATTATTAGTGATCACGAGCAATTTCTCAAGTGTTTGCTGGCTGTATATGTATCTTCTTTGGTGAAGTCTTTTGCCCATTTGTGAATTGGGTCATTTGTCTTTTTGGTGTTGAGGTATTGAAGTTTTCTATAGATTTTGGAGATAAGTCCTTTATCAAATATGTCATAGGCAAATATTTTCTCCAAATCTGTAGGTTCTCTTTTTACCCTTTAGACAAAGTCTTTCGGTGTGCATAAGAATTTAATTTTTAAAAGGTCCCAGTCATCCGGCTTCTCTTCTATCTCCTGTACATTCTGGGTTATGCTTGATAGTCTATCTATGCCATAAATTAGGGCTCCCAGATTTCATCTTTGATGAATTTTATTGTTTTGGGTTTTACATTTAAGCCTTTGATCCAGCTTCAGTATGTTTTTATGTATGGGGTGAGGTATGGATCTTGTTTCATTTTTCTGCAGGTGGATATCCAGTTTGGCCGACACCATTTTTTAAAGAGGCTGTCTCTTCCCCATTTAATGGGTTTTGGACTTTGGCAAAGATCAGTTGTCCATAGGTGGATGGGTCTATATCTGGACTTTTGATTCTGTTCCATTGGTCTATCTGTCTATCATTGTACCAATACCATGCTGTTTTGACTACTGTGGCTGTATAGTAGTTCTTAAGATCCAGAAGTGTGAGACCTCCCATTTTGTTTTTCTTCTTGAGAAGTGCTTTGCTTATCCTAGGTCTGTTTCCTTTCCATATGAAATTAGTAATTGGTTTTTCCATGTCCTTAAAAAATTTTGTTGAAATCTGAATTGGGATTGTGTTAAATGTGTAAATTGCTTTAGGTAATATTGATATTTTCACAATATTTAATCTACCTATCCATGTACAAGGTAGTTTCTTCCATTTATATAGTGCCTTTGTAGTCTCTTGTGGCAGTGTTTTATAGTTTTCTTTGTACAGGTCTTTTGTGTCTCTGGTTAGGTTTATTCCTAGATATTTTAACTTTTTAGTAGCTATTGTAAATGGTATTGTTTCCTTATTTCTTTAGCAGAGGACTCTTTGTTGGTGTAGAGGAATTCAACTGATTTTTGTATGTTGACCTTGTATCCTGCCACTTTGCTGAACCTCTATATTAGTTCCAGTAGGTTTTTTTATTATGATTATTTATTGAGTTCCTTGGGTTTTCTGTGTACAGGATCATATCATCCACAAATAGAGATAGTTTTAGTTCCTCTTTGCCAATTTGTATGCCTTTTATTTCTCTTTCTTGCCTTATTGCTCTGGCCAGGACTTCCAATATAATGTTAAATAGAAGTGGTGATAGAAGACATCCCTGTCTGGTTCCTGTTCGTAAGGGGAATGCCTTGAGTCTTTCTCCATTAATAATGATATTGGCTGTTGGCTTTGCATATATTCCCTTTATTATGTTGAGGAATTTCCCTTCTATCCATATTTTGCTGAGAGTTCTGAACAGGAATAGATGTTGGATTTTATCAAATGCCTTTTCCGCACTGATTGATATAATCATATGGTTTTTTCATTAGTTTTATTTATGTGATGGATTACTTTGATTGATTTTCTGATGTTGAACCACCCTTGTAAATCTGGTATGAATCCCACTTGGTCCGGGTGTATTAATTTTTTTTATATATTGTTGGATTCTGTTGGCTAAGATTTTGTTAAAGATTTTTGCATCTGTGTTCATGAGGGATATTAGTCTGTTGTTTTTTTCTTTCTAGTGGTGTCTTTCCCTGGTTTTGGTATTAGTGTTATGTTTGCTTCATAAAATGAGTTTGGGAGTATTCCATCTTTTTCTACATTCTGGAATAGCTTGAGTAGCATAGGTGTAAACTCTTCTCTGAATATTTGATAAAATTCCCCAGTGAAGCCATCAGGGCCAGGATTTTTCTTTGTGGGAAGTTTTTTTATGACCTGTTCAATTTCTTCTTTTGTTATAGGTCTGTTCAAGTATTCTGTTTCTGAGTGGGATAGTTTAAGTAGGTCTTGTGATTCTAGAAACTTGTCCATGTCTTCTAGGTTCTCAAATCTATTGGTGTATAGTTTTTCATAATATTCTGTCAGTATATTTTTTATTTCAATTGATCCTATTGTGATGACACCTTGTTTACAATTCTTGTGATTTGAATCTTCTCCTTCTTTTTTTTTTGTTAGATCTGCCAATGGTTTATCTATTTTATTAATCTTTTCAAAGAACCAGCTTGTTGTTTTGTTGATATTCTCTATGGGGTTTTTGTTTTCTGTTTCATTTATTTCTGCTCTGATCTTTGTTATTTCCTTGCTTCTAGATGCTGTGGGATTCTTTTGTTGTTCTATTTCTAGTTGTTGGAGTTGATGAGTTACAGTGTTGATTTTGTTTCTTTCCTCTTTTTTGATGTTTGTATTTATTGCTATTAACTGTCCTCTGAGTACTGCTTTCTCTATGTCCCATAGGTTTTGGTATGATGTATCTTCATTCTCATTTGTTCCTAGGAATTTTTTTTATTTCAATTTTTATTTGTTCTATTACCCAGTGGTTTTAAAGCAGTGAGTTGTTCAGCTTCCATATGTTTGATGTTTTTTCCTTGCTCTTCCTACTGTTAATTTCTAGTTTTATTGTATTGTGGTCTGAGAAGATGCTTTGTATTATTTCAGTGCTTTTGAATTTATTGAGGCTTGTTTTATGTTGTAACATATGGTCTATTCTGGAGAAGGATCCATGTGCACTGGAGAAGAATGTGAATTGTGTTTTTCTTGGGTGAAATGCTCTGTATATGTCTATGAGGTTGAGTTGGTTGATTGTATTGTTGAGTTCTTCTGTATCTTTGTTGAGTTCTTTTTCTAGTTGACTTGTCCCTCTTTGGAAGTGTGTTAAAGTCTCCTACTACTCTTGTAGCATTGTCTATTACCCTTTTTAATTCAGTTAATATTTGCTTTACATATTTTGGAACACTTTCATTGGGTGCATAAATATTTATTATTATAATGTCTTCTCTGTCGATTGACCCTTTCAGTATCATATAACGTCCTTCTTTGTCTCTTATGATGTTTTTCACCTTACTGTCTATTTTATCAGAAATTAATATTGCCACTCCTGCTTTCTTTTGGTTACCATTGGCTTGGTATATTTTCTTCCATCCTTTAACTCTTAATTTGTTTTTATCTTTGTGTCTATGGTGGATCTCTTGTAGGCAGCATATTGATCGGTCCTCTTTTCTTATCCAGTCTGCCACTCTATTTCTCTTGATAGGTGCATTTAGTCCATTCACATTGAGTGTAATTAGTGATGGGTATGAATGGATTGCTGTCATTCTATTGTGGGTTTTTTTGTCATGTTGTTGGAGTTTCCTTGGTCCATATACTTTTCTGTGCTGAATTTAGTTTGTTGTCTAATATTTTCTCCATTTTCTTCTTTATTGTTGGTTTTGTGTTTATTAAGCCCATATGTTTTCCTTCCTTCTGGATTTGCTTAGGGGGATTGTTACTTTTCTCTGTGTTTACCTTGGAGTAATTCTTGTCTCTACATTTTTAGAACCGTGCATACTGTGAAGACATTATCCTGTTTTTTTCTGCATTTGGAAATTTGTACCTAGAAGTTTTATTCCTTCTGATAGGTTAGTTGCTGTTGTTGTGTGCTGATTGAGTTCCTTGGTTTTTAGAGTAAAATGTTTTATGGTCTTATTTTGAGTTTTTATTTCTGATTTGGTTTTAGTATTGATGCCATGTTTCCTGATTTTGTTGATCTCTGTTGTGGGTTCTCTATTGGAAGGACTTCCTTAAGCATTACTTGTAGGGTTGGTCTGGTTTTCCCAAAAATCCCTTAATTTCTGTTTGTCTGAGAATGCCTTGATTTCGCCCTCATATTTGATGGATAATTTGGCTGGATATAGGATTCTTGGTTAGAAGTTCTTTTCCTTCAGTGCTTTATATAAGCCATCCCATTGCCTCTTGCCTGCATGGTTTCTTGTGAGTAATCAGAGCTCAGCCTAACTGTTTGATTATTACAAGTTATATATATATATATATATATTGTCCTGGGCAGCTCTCAAAATTTTTTCTTGTCTTTGGTTTTAGAGAGTTTGATTATAATATGCCTCAGTGTTTTTCTCTTGGAATCTATCATGTGTGGGGTTCTTTGAGCTTCTTGGACAAATATCTTTTCTTCTTTCATGATATGGGGAAAGTTTTCTGTTAGCAGGTCTTCCACAATTTTCTCAGTGGTTTTTTCACCTCTTTTTGTTCTGGAATTCCAATGAGTCTTATGTGGTTTCTTCTCAAGTCATCCCATATAATTCTTAGGTTCTCTTCATTTCTCTTAAATTTTTGTTCTGATTTTTCTTCATACAGGCTGGTGTCCAGAAATTTGTCTTCTAGTTGGCATATGTATTCCTCGGCCAGTTCTAACCTGCTCTTTTGTGCTTCTACTGTGTTGTGTAATTCTGTAATTTTGGTATTCATCTTCTGGATTTCTAACTACTGTTTTTATATGAGTTCTGGTTGTGCATTAATCTTGTTATTTTGTTCTTGAATGATTTTCCCGAGTTCTTCCAGGGAACTGTGTTCTCCTTGCTTCTTTTTGGGGTTTCCTTAGTCTTTTGTAAAACTTTATAAACATATCTTCTAAATTCCTTCTCAGATAATTCTATTGCCCCCTCTTCCTCTGTGTTTAATGAGACATTTTTTGTGGTTTTGCTTCTAATCCCTTGTATTGTTTTGTTGTTTGATTTGAGGTTACTTGTTGTTTCCTAGACATTTTGAGGTTGTCTTTAACTTTCAGTTATGTATTGATTTGTTTTGTCTTGGTTTATGATTTAATATTTTAAAAAGGTGAAACTGGTGTATTTTATTTTTTTAGTTATTAATTCAGGTATGCTGTGTTGCTCTGCAGTTTTCTTTGTCATGGTGGAATCACTGTGTGGAATGTGGATATGGGTTTCTGTTTACTGTAAAGAGGGTTTAGCATTCTAACTGGGAGATATTATGGTGGCTGAATGTGGTTTCTTCTATTGGATGTGTGAGGGTATTGTCAGAGGAAGTGGGAGCAGAAGAGAGAAAGAAGGAAAGTGCCCCATTTCTAGAGGCATTTTCTAGGGCTTTGAGCAGGATTCTAATGATGACTTTGTACTGTTATTCATAGGCCGCGGCTCAATTTCAGCAAAGGCTCCAATTGTTAGGGGGTTGCCACTTTCCGGCAGGCTCAGACACATGCAAAAACCCTGCTTCTGATGCCCCTCAGTGCCAAAAAGCCTACTGAAGACAACTGCCTGACTCCAAGATCTGCTTTGGGAGTTCCTCTCTGGGCCTGCCTGCCTGCAGCACCAGCCCAGACTGCGATCCACCATGGGAGTTCCTCTCTGGGTCTGCCCACCCACGATGCCGAAGAGCAGCTCAGTTTCAGTAGCACAGGAGCCAGGCCAGTGTCTTTGAAACCTGTGGTTCCAATATTAGTGACAAAGTCACGCATGTACCATTAAGCTGACCCAAGCCTGATTGGTGTTCTGCTGCAGGGGCATGTTCTAGGGCCCGCCTTCTTGTGGTCCTAGTGGACTATCTACTTGGGTTTCAATGGCGTTGGCCATGCCCATTTGCACCTAGCCACCCCAAGTTACTGATAAAATCAGGTGCTGAGGATAGATCCGTGGGGTCATTGCTGGTATGCTGGTGTGGTTGCTGGTATTCTAGTGTAGTGTGTCTTTTTCCTTAACCCAGGGTGGTCTCAGATGGCCTTTCTCACTTGCCAGTTGGTGCTCCCCCAGGGAGATCTCTGATGGCCTTTCTTGGCTGCTTGTCGGTGCTCTGCAGGATATATCTTCTGATCTTGTTGTTCCACCCCTGCCCCCTGCCTCTTTCTCCTTTCTAATTCTACTCCCCTGAGTTTGTTGCACTCTGACTCAGTGAGCTGTTCAGAGCACCAGAAGCCCTAATTCAAACTGCTATACCTAGTTTTTCAAACACTAAGATGCTAGAGGGAATAGTGTGGTGATTACTGATGAAACTCCATTTTGAATCTGTTGATTTAGTTTTTATGTATGGTGTGAGGCATGGATTCTGTCTCGTTTTTCTACATAAGGAAATTCAATTTTCCTAGCACTATTTATTGAAGAGACTCTTCTTTCTCCTTCAAATGGACTTACCACTTTTGTCAAAAATGAGTTAATCATAGATGGGGTGGTTTTTTTCTGAACTCTAAATTTTTTTCCATTGGTCTATGTGTCATTATACCAGTACCAGGGTTTTTTATTATTGAACCTGTATATTGTTGTTGGGAGCCCTGGTAGCATAGTGGCTAAAGCACTTGACTGCTAACCAGAAGGCTGGTGGTTCAAACCCACCAGTCACTCCTCGGAAGGAAGGTTGGACAATCCTACTTCTGTAGTGATACTGCCTCGGAAACCCAAGGAGGGGTCGCTATGAGTTGGGGCTGACTCGACGGCACATAACAACAACAACAACAACATTGTTGTTAGATGCTGTTGAGTCAGCTCTGACTCATAGTGATCCTGAGTACAACAGAATGAAACAGTTACCCAGTCCTACACCAGCCTTATAATCCTTGCTGTGCTTGAACCCATCATTACAACCACTGCATTGATCCATCTCATTGAAGGTCTTCCCCTTTTTCACTAGCCCTCTACTTTACCAAACATTATATTCTTCTGCAGGGAATGGTACCCTCTGACAACATGATGAAAGTAGGTGAGACAGAGTTTGCCATTCTCACTTCCAAGGAGCATTCCTGCTACACTTCTTCTAGCAGGGATTTGTTTCTTCTTCTGGCAATCCATGGTGTTTTCAGTATTCTTCATCAACACAATTCAAGGCATTGCAGTGAGTTGCTTGATGTGGCCTTTCTAGCCTCCATTTTGTGCTATACTGTAAATCATATTATCTATGCTTGTTTAGGGTGGTGAGGTAGTTAAGGTTGTCTGTTGACTTGGCTAGGCAGCTGGTAGTAGTTATTCCCTATAATGACTGGTAATCAGCTCTGTGATGGAATTTGCCATGAGCAATTGAGTAGCTGCTTTTAAACTCCTGATTGTTAAAGTCATCCACTTGGGGGATTTCCGTTGGAGCAGCACAGGTGGGATATATCTTGAGTCCCACCTTACTGGAGGGTATAACTCAAATCACCACCCTTAGCTTCCTTGAGGGTATGTACAGGAATCTTCTGGGAAGTTCTGCTCTCCCTCTTGCTCCAGTTCTGTGTTTTGGCTCATTGTAATCTCACCTCAGAATTTGAGACACCAGCCATTATCTGATCTGCTGATTAAGGTTCATCAAACCCCAAGAATTGGGAAAATCCTGTGGGACTTGTCAGCCTGTCAGCCTCAACTACCAATACATGAGATGATCCCTTGTGTATCTGTGAGTTCTGTGAGACATTCCAATAAAATACAGAACCCTAAGACAGGAGATTACTGAGAGGAGGAGGAGGAGTTAATCTCTGAAATGACTAAATGGCACAGTAGTTTGGACATTTGGGACATCTTTAACCTCTGCCTCATGGGGACCGGCCTTGTTCTGATCTTTCTAAGAGAAATTGTTCAAGCAGGCATCAACTCTTTCTTGGCCTTCCTTATTCATTCTCCAGCTTTCACATGCATTTGAGGTGAGATTGGTTTGGGCTGGGTGCACTTTAGTCTTCAAAGTGACATCTTTGCTTCCTATCACTTTAAAGAAATCTTTTGCAGGAGATTTGCCCAGTGCAATATGATATCTGATTTCTTTTTCTTCTTCTTCTTCTTCTTCTTTTTTTTTTTTTTTTGTGATTTGGGTGAAAATTTACAGAGCAAAATTTCACTTTCCATACAGCAGTTCACATATACTTTGTCTCATGACATTGACCAAAATTGACCACAATGCAACAGCTCCCCTCCCACTTTCTCCTGATAGTTACCTGTTCCCTGTGCCCGTCCCTCCATGCACTCCTGCCCCCTGAACTGTCTCCCTGTGCATAAGCAGCCCTTCTTTTTTCCCATGATTGTTCTCTCCAAGGAGTGTATCTACCTCAGGTAAATGTTCAACTCATATGC
>NW_006921632.1:14949124-14954009 GCF_000298275.1 Orycteropus afer afer | reverse complement strand
CTGCATCCTTTCCTTCAAGGCTCAGGGGTCCAAGATTATCTTCTGTGTCTGTGTTAATTGGTTTCCCTATTCTTTGTTGAAGAGGGTCTGTGCAATCCTTCTGCCTAGTCCGCCATCTTGCCCCGCCTCAGGTTTGCCAATTTTATTGAAAGAACCAACTTTCGAATTTCATTGATTCTCTGTGTTGCTTTTTGGTTTTCAATTTTATTTATTTCTTCTCTGATTTTTGTTACTTTCATTCTTTTCATTTAGGCTTAGTTTGCTCTTCTTTTTCTAGTTCGTGAGTTATCACTTTAGGCTGTCAATTTGCCATTTTTCTTCTGCCTTCGTTAAGGTATTTATCACAATAAGTTTTTCTTTGAGTACTGTCTTAGTTATATCCCATAAGTTTTGGTATGTTGTGCTTTCATATTAACATAACTTTAGGAAAATTGTGATTTCTTCCTTCACTCATTAATAGTTTAATTAAGTTAAATAGTGTGCTGTTTAATTTCTATGTGTGTGTATATTTTCTAGTTTTTTTTTTTTTTCTGATACTGATTTTTATTTTAACTCTGTTGTGATCAGAGAAAATACTTTGTTTGATTTGAGTGATTTTAAATTTATCAGGACTTATTTTCTGACCTAACATGTTGTCTATCCTGGACAATGATTTTGTGCATGGGAGTATAATGTATACTGTGCTGTCTTTGCTTGGACTGTTCTATATATGTCAGTTAAGTCTAGTTGTTTTCAATTGTTGTTCAGGTCCTCTGTTTCCTTGTTGATCTTTCTAAATATTTAACAAATATTGAAAGTGGTGTATTGAAGTCTGTAACTGTTATTGTAGTACTATCTTTTTCTCCCTTCATTTCTATCAGTTGTTGCTTTATAAATTTTAGGTGTTCTGATGTTGGGTGCAAACATATTTATGATTGTTTAATCTTCTTGATTAATTGAACTTTTATCAGTATATAATGTCCATCTTTAGCTTTTCTAACAGATTTGTCTTAAAGATTTTTCTTAACTTTGTCTTTATCTGATGTAAACATTACCACCCCAGCTTTCTTATCATTATTATTTACATGGATTTTTTTTTTCCATCCTTTGGCTTTCAACCTGTTTTTGTCCTTAAGTTCAAGGTGTCTCTTGTAAGAACCATAAAAAATCAAACTCACTGCAATCGAGCCAAACCTGACTCATATTGACCCCTCCTTGGGTTTCTAAGGCAGTATGTTTATGGAAGTAGATTGCCCAGTCTTCCTTCCAAAGAGTGGCTGGTGGTTTTGAACTGCCACCCTTCTGGTTAGCAGTCAAATGCCTTAGGCAGTACACCACCAGAGCTCTCTGTAAGCACCATACAGCTGGATTTTTTTTTTAAATCCATTCTGCCACTCTTTGGGTTTTGATTGGAACATTTAGTCCATTTATATTCACTGTAATTATTGATAAGAAGTGACTTACTTCTGCCATTTTGTTGTTTTCCTTTTTGTGTGTCTTAAGCCTTCTTTGTTTTTGTCCTTTACTTTTGTGTTACATTGAGTTAGTGTAGAGAAATTTTTTTGTTCCCTTCTCCTTTCTTTTTGTGTGTGAGTGTGTGTGTGTGTGTATAATTAAATTTCTAGTGGATTATATGAACATTGCATTTAATAGTTTGTATTTATAGTATTATAGGGTAAGTTGGTACCAACTTAACTTCAGTAATATGCATCAAATTCTATATATCATTTTTCTACCCCTTTTTCTTGTCACTGTTTATGTCTTTATAGTTCCAATACCCTGTAACATAATTTTAACCTTGCTTTCTATATATTAGTTACTAAGAAACATTTAGGACAAAACATTTAGAATTATCAGGCATGATTATCTTATTACTAGTCCTTATACTTACCCATATATCTTATTAGAGATATTTCTTTTATGTATTGCATTGAATTACTTTCTAGAGTCTTTACCCTTGTATCTATGGAACTCCCATTAATATATATATATATTTTGTAGGGATGGTCTGGTGTATATGAACTCTCTCAGCTTTGGTTAGTCTGGGAATGTTTTAATTTCACACTTATTTTTGAAGGATAGTTTCACTGGGTGTAGTATTCTAGGTTGACTTTTTTATTATAGTTAATTATTTTTTTACCTTTCAACACTTTAAATACATCATTCCATTGCCTTCTGTCCTCCAGTGTTTGTGAGTAGAAATTGGCAAGTAATCTTATTGAGCATACTTTATATCAACTGTTTGCTTCTCTCTCACTGCTTTCAGGATTCTCTACCTTTACATTTTTATAGCCTGACTATGATGTGTCTTGGTGTAGATTACTTTGAGTTTATCCTGCTTAGATTTCTTTGAGCTTCTTGGTTTTGTGGAATCATGTGTTTTGTTAGATTGGAGAAATTTTCTGTCATTATTTCTTCAGATACTGTTTCTGCCCCTTTCTTTCTCACACCTCCTTCTGGAATTCCATTGATATATATACTTGTTTACTTCTTATTGTTCCATGGGAGCTTTGGTAGCATAGTGCCTAAGACATTTGACCACTAACCACTCCTCAGAAAGAAGATTTGGCAATCTACTTCTGTAGAAATACTGCCTCAGAAACCCAAGGAGGGGTTGCTGTGAGTTGCAGTCAACTCAAAGGCAGTGACTTTCTCTTTTTCTTGTTGTTCCATAATTCAATTAAATTGTGCTCAGCATTCTTCAGTGTCTGTTCTTATTGTTCTTCAGCACCTGTAATTTTAACTACTTTATCCTCAAATTTGCTGATTCTTTCTTCTGCCTGATAAATCTTTTGGTAAGTCCTTTTATTGTATTTCTCATTTCAGTTGTTGCTCCTTTCAGTGGCACAATCTCTTTGTTTATACCCTCATTTTGTTATTATAAGTTTTCCTTATTTCTTTTAGCTCTTTGTCTAAATTTCCCCTTAGTTCTTTAGTTTATTTAATGCTGTTGCATTATATTCTCCCATTGTTTTCATTATTTGATCATCCATAGGTGAATTTCTATTCCCTTTGTAATATTCATTGAATAAGCCATTGTATATCAGTTCTTTCTATATCTTGTGATTTTTTAAATTTTTATTGATTTGGGTGAAGGTTTACAGAGCTAATTCACTTTCCATACAACAACTCATATACACTTTGTTTCATGGCATTGACTATAATTTACCACAATGCAACAGCTTGCTTCCCACTTCCTCCCTATAGTTACCTCTACACTGTGTCCTTTCTTCCCATACACTCCTGCCCCCAAGCTGTCTCCCTACGCATACACAGCCCTTCTATTCTCTCATGACTGATCTCTCCAAGGAGTGCATCTACCTATTGTAAATGTTCAACTCATATGCCTGTCTTTTGTTTGTCTGGAAGCCACAGGAGTGGGTTCAATTCCAGACCTTAAGGGCAGCTAGGGACCATCATATCAGTGGTTCCATCAGGCTCTATCAGACCAGCAAAACTGGTCCTGTTTTGAAAAATGATTTTGAGTTTTGTTCCACATTTTTCTCCCACTCTATGCAGGATCCCCTACAAAGATCCCCCTCCAAGTGATTCACATTAGTAGCCCAGCACTATATTGTTCTTCTGGTCTCATAGTCCTATAGGCTGAGGATTGTGTGGTGTATTATTTGCTTGGAGTAATTGTTTCCATGTGTCTTTGGTTTTCTTCATTCTTTTTTGCTCTGGATGAGGAGCAATGCATGGTTGCATCTAGATGGCCACTTGCAAGCTTTTAAGATCCCAGTCGCTGCACGCCAAAGTAGGATGTAGAACAATGTTTTTGTACAGTATAATATGCCAATTGAGCTTGATGTCCCCTGAGACTGTGGTCCCAAGTCCACAGGTCCAACTACTTACTCCCCCTGGGTAGCTGGCTGTGGCCAAGAAATGACTACAACCTTGCACCTTGTCAGCTCTACTATATACCCAGAAATTCTTACAGAACATACCAATACACTTCTAGAAACATTGTCTGCCAACCCTATACATGGTCTGTGCACACTGTCCCCTACATGGACATATGTAATAGTTCAGCATGTCTGCCTATATATCCACCCCTATGTCAATGTTTGCCTTCACTGACAACGCAGTACTGTATGTGCAAAAGGGTTCATCTTTGCTGTCTGTACTTCCCACACACCTCTCTCTATCTTCCTCTTCCTCAGTGCCACCATGTTGATTACTCACATTTGGTATATTGCCCTTCTCTTCACCAAAATCAATACTTGTCTCTACCTATGTAACAGTGTTCCCTTCCATTACTTCCCCTCCCACTCCTAGTAACCAACAAAGAAAATTCCTTCCATATATAACTTTGCCTTGACTTTTTATAATAACAGACTAATACAATATTTGTCCTTCTGTGATTGATTTATTTCACTCAGCATAATGTCCTCCAAGTTCATCCACATTATGCAGTGTTTTGTTGATTTTATGTTATTCTTTAGGGTTGCATAGTATTCCTTTATATGTATGTACCATAGTTTGGTTATCTTTTGATGGGCACATAGTTTGTTTCCATCTTTTTGCTATTGTAAATAGTGCTGTGATGAACATGGGTGTGCATATATCTGTTCTTGTCCTAGATCTCACTTCTTTAGAATATATACCTAGTGATGGCATTGCAGGGTCAAATGGTATTTCTAATTCCAACTTTTTAAGGAATTGCCACACTGCTTTAAACAGTGGATGTATCATTTGACAGTCCCACCAACAGTGTATGAGAGTTTTAATTTCTGTGCCTCCTCGCCAGCATTTGTTATTTTCTGTCTTTTTAAACTTTACTACTAGTGCTGGGGCAAGATGGTATCTTGTTGTTTTGATTCGCATCTCTCTAATGGCTAATGAGGAGTTCTGGTAACATAGTGCCTAAGGCATTTGACTGCTAACTAGAAGGCTGGTGGTTCAA
>NW_006921632.1:14946612-14947796 GCF_000298275.1 Orycteropus afer afer | reverse complement strand
AGCAAGCTTTTTGCTGGTGTAGAGGAATCCAACTGATTGTTGGATGTTGATCTTCTATCCTGTCATGATGCTAAATCTCTCAATTAGTTCCAGTAATTTTTTTTACTGAGTCTCAAGGGTTTTCTAGGCATTGGATCATATCATCAGCAAATAGGGATAGTTTGACTTCTTTCTTAACTAATTTAGATGCTTTGATTTTCCTTTCTTGCCTTATTGCCCTGGCTAGGACTTCCAATACAATGTGGAATAGAAGTGGTGATAGAGGGCATCCTTGTCTGGTTCCTGTTCACAAGTGGAGTGGTTTCAGTCTCTCTCCATTGAAAATAATTTTGGCTGTTGGTTTTGCATAAATGCCCTTTATTATGTTGAGGAATGTCCCTTCTATTCCTGTTTTACTGAGAGTTTTGATCGGGAATGGGTGTTGAATTTTATCAAATGCCTTTACTGCATTGACTGATATGATCATGTGGTCCTTTTCCTTTGTTTTATTTATGTGGTGGATGACGTTGATTGTTTTTCTAATGTTGACCCATCCTTGCATAACTGATGTGAACCCTACTTGGTCATGATGAATGATTTTCTTGATATGTGTTGCAGTCTATTGGCTAGGATTTTGTTGAAGATTTTTGCATCTCTATTCATGAGGGATATTGGTCTGTAGCTTTCCTTTTGAATGATGTCTTTGCCTGGTTTTGGTATCAAGGGTTATGTTTGTATCATGAAATGAATTTGGGAAGATTCCATCCTTTACTATGTTTTGGAATATTTTGAGTAGGATCAGTGTCACTTCTTCTCTGAAAGTTTGGTAGAATTCTTCATTGAAATGGTCTGGGCCAGGACTTTTTTTTGTTGGTAATTTTTTTATGACTTGTTCAATTTCTTTTTTTTGTTATAGATCTGTTCAACTTTTCCACCTCAGTCCTTGTTAGTTTAAGTAAGTAGTATGCTTCTGGAAATGTATTCTTTTCTTCCAGATTTTCAAATTTGTTGAAATATAGTTCTTCATAGTATCTTGATATTATCCTCTTTATTTCATTTGGTTCTGTTGTGATGTTACCCATTTTCCTTGTTATTCATGTTACTTGTATTCTCACTCTCTCTTCCTTTGTTAAATTTGCCAGTGGCTTGTCAATTTTATTAATGTTTTCAAAAACCAACTTCTAGTCTTGTTGATTTTTTCTATT